>NC_136177.1:7500-454810 GCF_965212315.1 Lampetra planeri | reverse complement strand
GGTGGTGATGGTGATATGGGTGGTAAATGGTGGGGGTGATGGGGGTGGTGATGGTGATGGTGGTGATGGTGGCGAATAGCACTTGCCCGTACACCCCCGTGCGAGGCTACCTGGGCGCACTTTGCCTGTGAGGTAGCGACCTCTGACCCCCCCACGTGACCCCGCGGTCTCCCCCCAGACCCCCCCCCGCCGACCCCCACGTCTCACACCCCCATGCCCCCCTCCCCCCACCTGTGCCCCCCCCCCCCCCCATGCCCCCCCCATGCCCCCCCCTCCCTCATGCCCCTCCCCCATGCCCCCCCTCCCCCCCCCCCCCATGCCCCCCCACCCATGCCCCCTCCCCACCCATGCCCCCCTCCCCCCCTCCCCCCCCCCCCCCATGCCCCCCCCCCCCATGCCCCTCCCCCCATGCCCCCCCCTCCCCCATGCCCCCCCTCCCCCCCATGCCCCCCCCTCCCCCCATGCCCCCCCTCCCCCCCATGCCCCTCCCCCCATGCCCCTCCCCCCATGCCCCCCCCCTCCCCCCATGCCCCCCTCCCCCCCATGCCCCCCCCTCCCCCCATGCCCCCCCCCTCCCCCCATGCCCCCCCCTCCCCCCATGCCCCCCCCTCCCCCCATGCCCCCCCTCCCCCCCATGCCCCTCCCCCCATGCCCCCCCCCTCCCCCCCATGCCCCCCCTCCCCCCCATGCCCCCCCCTCCCCCCATGCCCCCCCCCTCCCCCCCATGCCCCCCTCCCCCCCATGCCCCCCCTCCCCCCATGCCCCCCCTCCCCCCCATGCCCCCCCTCCCCCCATGCCCCCCCTCCCCCCATGCCCCCACCCACCTGTGCCCCTCCCCCCATGCCCCCACCCACCTGTGCCCCCCCCGCCCACGTGACCAGGCTGGGCCGCAAGCGAGTGGTGTCGCTCTCCCCACCTGCTGCTGGCGTCGAGCGGCACCGCGGCCGCGTGCACCGCCTCGCTGGGCCCCTCGTGGCGTGCCGCTTCCTGGTGGGCGTGGCCACCACCGGCATGCTGCTCAACAGCCTCGCACTGTGTGAGTTAGCGAGTGAGTCAGTGAGTGAGTCACTCAGTGAGTTAGTGAGTCAGTCACTCAGTCAGTCACTCAGTCAGTCACTCAATCATCTACCCAATCAATCACTCAGTCAGTCACTCAATCACTCACCCACTCAGTCACTCACTCAGTCACTCAGTCACTCACCTCCTCGCTGGGCCCCTACGTGGCGTGCCGCTTCCTGGTGGGCGTGGCCACCACCGGCATGCTGCTCAACAGCCTCGCACTGTGTGAGTTAGCGAGTGAGTCAGTGAGTGAGTCACTCAGTGAGTTAGTGAGTCAGTCACTCAGTCAGTCACTCAGTCAGTCACTCAATCATCTACCCAATCAATCACTCAGTCAGTCACTCAATCACTCACCCACTCAGTCACTCACTCAGTCACTCAGTCACTCACCTCCTCGCTGGGCCCCTACGTGGCGTGCCGCTTCCTGGTGGGCGTGGCCACCACCGGCATGCTGCTCAACAGCCTCGCACTGTGTGAGTTAGCGAGTGAGTCAGTGAGTGAGTCACTCAGTGAGTTAGTGAGTCAGTCACTCAGTCAGTCACTCAGTCAGTCACTCAATCATCTACCCAATCAATCACTCAGTCAGTCACTCAATCACTCACCCACTCAGTCACTCACTCAGTCACTCAGTCACTCACCTCCTCGCTGGGCCCCTACGTGGCGTGCCGCTTCCTGGTGGGCGTGGCCACCACCGGCATGCTGCTCAACAGCCTCGCACTGTGTGAGTTAGCGAGTGAGTCAGTCAGTGAGTCACTCAGTGAGTTAGTGAGTCAGTCACTCAGTCAGTCACTCAGTCAGTCACTCAATCATCTACCCAATCAATCACTCAGTCAGTCACTCAATCACTCACCCACTCAGTCACTCACTCAGTCACTCAGTCACTCACCTCCTCGCTGGGCCCCTACGTGGCGTGCCGCTTCCTGGTGGGCGTGGCCACCACCGGCATGCTGCTCAACAGCCTCGCACTGTGTGAGTTAGCGAGTGAGTCAGTCAGTGAGTCACTCAGTGAGTCAGTCAGTCAGTGAGTTAGTGAGTCAGTCACTCAGTCAGTCACTCACTCATTCATCTACCCAATCAATCACTCAGTCAATCACTCAGTCAGTCACTCAATCACTCACCCACTCAGTCACTCACTCAGTCACTCACCTCCTCGCTGGGCCCCTACGTGGCGTGCCGCTTCCTGGTGGGCGTGGCCACCACCGGCATGCTGCTCAACAGCCTCGCACTGTGTGAGTTAGCGAGTGAGTCAGTCAGTGAGTCACTCAGTGAGTCAGTCAGTCAGTCAGTGAGTTAGTGAGTCAGTCACTCAGTCAGTCACTCAGTCAGTCACTCATTCATCTACCCAATCAATCACTCAGTCAATCACTCAGTCAGTCACTCAATCACTCACCCACTCAGTCACTCACTCAGTCACTCAGTCACTCACCTCCTCGCTGGGCCCCTACGTGGCGTGCCGCTTCCTGGTGGGCGTGGCCACCACCGGCATGCTGCTCAACAGCCTCGCACTGTGTGAGTTAGCGAGTGAGTCAGTCAGTGAGTCACTCAGTGAGTCAGTCAGTCAGTGAGTTAGTGAGTCAGTCACTCAGTCAGTCACTCAGTCAGTCACTCATTCATCTACCCAATCAATCACTCAGTCAATCACTCAGTCAGTCACTCAATCACTCACCCACTCAGTCACTCACTCAGTCACTCAGTCACTCACCTCCTCGCTGGGCCCCTACGTGGCGTGCCGCTTCCTGGTGGGCGTGGCCACCACCGGCATGCTGCTCAACAGCCTCGCACTGTGTGAGTTAGCGAGTGAGTCAGTCAGTGAGTCACTCAGTGAGTCAGTCAGTCAGTCAGTGAGTTAGTCACTCAGTCAGTCACTCAGTCAGTCACTCATTCATCTACCCAATCAATCACTCAGTCAATCACTCAGTCAGTCACTCAATCACTCACCCACTCAGTCACTCACTCAGTCACTCAGTCACTCACCTCCTCGCTGGGCCCCTACGTGGCGTGCCGCTTCCTGGTGGGCGTGGCCACCACCGGCATGCTGCTCAACAGCCTCGCACTGTGTGAGTTAGCGAGTGAGTCAGTCAGTGAGTCACTCAGTGAGTCAGTCAGTCAGTGAGTTAGTGAGTCAGTCACTCAGTCAGTCACTCAGTCAGTCACTCATTCATCTACCCAATCAATCACTCAGTCAATCACTCAGTCAGTCACTCAATCACTCACCCACTCAGTCACTCACTCAGTCACTCAGTCACTCACCTCCTCGCTGGGCCCCTACGTGGCGTGCCGCTTCCTGGTGGGCGTGGCCACCACCGGCATGCTGCTCAACAGCCTGGCACTGTGTGAGTCACTCAGTCAGTGAGTGAGTCAGTGAGTGAGTCAGTCAGTCAGTGAGTCAGTCACTCACTCAGTCAGTGAGTCACTCAGTCAGTCACTCAGTCACTCAGTCAGTCACCTACCCAATCACTCACTCTGTGAGTCAGCCACTCAGTCAGTCACTCAGTCAGTCAGTCACTCAGTCAGTCACTCAGTGAGTCAGTCAGTCACTCAGTCAGTGAGTCAGTCAGTGAGTTAGTGAGTCAGTCACTCAGTCAGTCACTCAGTCAGCCAGTCACTCAGTCACTCAGTCAGTCACTCAGTCAGTCACTCAGTCAGTGAGTCAGTGAGTCACTCAGTCACTGAGTGAGTCAGTTACTCAGTGAGTCAGTCAGTCACACACTCAGTCACTCAGTCAGTCACTCAGTCAGTCACTCAATCACTCACCCACTCAGTCAGTCACTCAGTCACTCACCACCTCGCTGGGCCCCTACGTGGCGTGCCGCTTCCTGGTGGGCGTGGCCACCACCGGCATGCTGCTCAACAGCCTGGCACTGTGTGAGTCACTCAGTCAGTGAGTGAGTCAGTGAGTGAGTCAGTCAGTCAGTGAGTCAGTCACTCACTCAGTCAGTGAGTCAGTGAGTCACTCAGTCAGTCACTCAGTCACTCAGTCAGTCACCTACCCAATCACTCACTCTGTGAGTCAGCCACTCAGTCAGTCACTCAGTCAGTCAGTCACTCAGTCAGTCACTCAGTGAGTCAGTCAGTCACTCAGTCAGTGAGTCAGTCAGTGAGTGAGTGAGTCAGTCACTCAGTCAGTCACTCAGTCAGCCAGTCACTCAGTCACTCAGTCAGTCACTCAGTCAGTCACTCAGTCAGTGAGTCAGTGAGTCACTCAGTCACTGAGTGAGTCAGTTACTCAGTGAGTCAGTCAGTCACACACTCAGTCACTCAGTCAGTCACTCAGTCAGTCACTCAATCACTCACCCACTCAGTCAGTCACTCAGTCACTCACCACCTCGCTGGGCCCCTACGTGGCGTGCCGCTTCCTGGTGGGCGTGGCCACCACCGGCATGCTGCTCAACAGCCTGGCACTGTGTGAGTCACTCAGTCAGTGAGTGAGTCAGTGAGTGAGTCAGTCAGTCAGTGAGTCAGTCACTCACTCAGTCAGTGAGTCAGTGAGTCACTCAGTCAGTCACTCAGTCACTCAGTCAGTCACCTACCTAATCACTCACTCTGTGAGTCAGCCACTCAGTCAGTCACTCAGTCAGTCAGTCACTCAGTCAGTCACTCAGTGAGTCAGTCAGTCACTCAGTCAGTGAGTCAGTCAGTGAGTTAGTGAGTCAGTCACTCAGTCAGTCACTCAGTCAGCCAGTCACTCAGTCACTCAGTCAGTCACTCAGTCAGTCACTCAGTCAGTGAGTCAGTGAGTCACTCAGTCACTGAGTGAGTCAGTTACTCAGTGAGTGAGTCAGTCAGTCAGTCACACACTCAGTCACTCAGTCAGTCACTCAGTCAGTCACTCAATCACTCACCCACTCAGTCACTCAGTCACTCACCACCTCGCTGGGCCCCTACGTGGCGTGCCGCTTCCTGGTGGGCGTGGCCACCACCGGCATGCTGCTCAACAGCTTGACACTCTGTGAGTCACTCAGTCAGTGAGTGAGTCAGTGAGTGAGTCAGTCACTCAGTCAGTCACTCAGTCAGTCAGTGAGTCACTCAGTCAGTGAGTTAGTCAGTGAGTTAGTGAGTCAGTCACTCAGTCAGTCGGTCAATCATCTACCCAATCAATCACTCAGTCAATCACTCAATCAGTCAGTCACTCAATCACTCACCCACTCAGTCAGTCACTCAGCCAGTCACTCAGTCACTCACTCAGTCACTCAGTCACTCACCACCTCGCTGGGACCCTACGTGGCGTGCCGCTTCCTGGTGGGCGTGGCCACCACCGGCATGCTGCTCAACAGCCTGGCACTGTGTGAGTCACTCAGTCAGTGAGTGAGTCAGTGAGTGAGTCAGTCAGTCAGTGAGTCAGTCAGTCAGTCACTCAGTCAGTGAGTCAGTCAGTGAGTTAGTGAGTCAGTCACTCAGTCAGTCACTCAGTCAGTCACTCAATCATCTACCCAATCAATCACTCAGTCAATCACTCAATCAGTCAGTCACTCAATCACTCACACACTCAGTCAGTCACTCAGCCAGTCACTCAGTCACTCAGTCACTCACCTCCTCGCTGGGACCCTACGTGGCGTGCCGCTTCCTGGTGGGCGTGGCCACCACCGGCATGCTGCTCAACAGCCTGGCACTGTGTGAGTTAGTGAGTCAGTGAGTCAGTCACTCAGTCAGTCACTCAGTCAGTCACTCAGTCAGTCACTCAGTCACTCAGTAACTCACTCAGTGAGTCAGTCACTCACTCAATCATCTACCCAATCAATCACTCAGTCAGTGAGTCAGTGAGTCAGTCAGTCAGTCACTCAGTCACTCACCTACCCAATCAGTCACTCACTCAGTCACTCACTCAGTCAGTCACTCACTCACTCACTCAATCATCTACCCAATCAATCACTCAGTCAATCACTCAATCAGTCAGTCACTCAGTCACTCAGTCACTCACTCAGTCAGTCACTCAGTCACTCAGTAACTCACTCAGTGAGTCAGTCACTCACTCACTCAATCATCTACCCAATCAATCACTCACTCAGTCAGTAAGTCAGTGAGTCAGTCAGTCACTCAGTCACTCACCTACCCAATCAGTCACTCACTCACTCACTCAGTCACTCACTCACTCAGTCAGTCAGTCAGTCACTCACTCACTCACTCACTCACTCAATCATCTACCCAATCAATCAGTCAGTCAATCACTCAATCAGTCACTCACCCAGTCACTCAGTCACTTAGTCAGTCACTCAGTCACTCAGTCAGTCACTCAGTCACTCACCACCTCGCTGGGACCCTACGTGGCGTGCCGCTTCCTGGTCGGCGTGGCCACCACGGGCATGCTGCTCAACAGGCTCGCACTGTGTGAGTCAGTCAGCCAGTGAGTGAGTCAGTCAGTCAGTGAGTTAGTGAGTCAGTCAGTGAGTCAGTCAGTCAGTCACCTACCCAATCAATCACTCACTCTGTGAGTCACTCACTCAGTGAGTCAGTCAGTCAGTCACCTACCCAATCAATCACTCACTCTGTGAGTCACTCACTCAGTCAGTCAGTTACTCAGTCAGTCAGTGAGTCAGTCAATCAGTCAGTGAGTCACTCAGTGAGTCAGTCAGCCAGTGAGTCAGTCACTCAGTCAGTCACTCAGTAACTCACTCAGGGAGTCAGTCACTCAGTCACTCAGTCAGTCACTCACTCACCTACCCAATCAATCACTCAGTCAGTCACTCACTCACCTACCCAATCAATCACTCAGTCCATCACTCACCTACCCAATCAGTCACTCACTCAGTCACTCACTCAGTCAGTCAGTCAGCCACTCACTCACTCAATCATCTACCCAATCAATCAGTCAGTCAATCACTCAATCAGTCACTCACCCAGTCACTCAGTCACTTAGTCAGTCACTCAGTCACTCAGTCAGTCACTCAGTCACTCACCACCTCGCTGGGACCCTACGTGGCGTGCCGCTTCCTGGTCGGCGTGGCCACCACGGGCATGCTGCTCAACAGGCTCGCACTGTGTGAGTCAGTCAGCCAGTGAGTGAGTCAGTCAGTCAGTGAGTTAGTGAGTCAGTCAGTGAGTCAGTCAGTCAGTCACCTACCCAATCAATCACTCACTCTGTGAGTCACTCACTCAGTGAGTCAGTCAGTCAGTCACCTACCCAATCAATCACTCACTCTGTGAGTCACTCACTCAGTCAGTCAGTCACTCAGTCAGTCAGTGAGTCAGTCAGTCAGTGAGTCACTCAGTGAGTCAGTCAGCCAGTGAGTCAGTCACTCAGTCAGTCACTCAGTAACTCACTCAGGGAGTCAGTCACTCAGTCACTCAGTCAGTCACTCACTCACCTACCCAATCAATCACTCAGTCACTCACTCACCTACCCAATCAATCACTCAGTCCATCACTCACCTACCCAATCAATCACACAGTCAGTCACTCAATCAATCACTCAGTCACTCAGTCAGTCAGTGAGTCACCCACCCACCCACTCACCCACCCACCCACCCACTCACCCACCCACCCCCCCACCCACCACCCCACCACCACCAGGCGTAGAGTGGCTGTCTCCCCGCCACCGAGAGCTCTACAGCGGCGTGAGTGGAGGCGTCTACACGGCCGGGCAGTTGCTACTGGCCGGTTTGGCGTTTGGAATCCGCGATTGGCGCCTCTTGCAGATCGTCATCTCGGTCCCCTACTTCGTCTTCTTCCTCTGGTCGTGGTGAGTCACTCAGTCAGTCACTCAGTTAGTCACTCAGTTAGTCAGTTATTTACTCAGTCAGTCACTCAGTCAGTCACTCAGTCACTCAGTCAGTCACTCAGTCACTCAGCCACTCATCTCGGTCCCCTACTTCGTCTTCTTCCTCTGGTTGTGGTGAGTCACTCAGTCAGTCACTCAGCCACTCAGTTAGTCACTCAGTTATTTACTCAGTCAGTCACTCAGTCACTCAGTTATTTACTCAGTTACTCAGTCAGTCACTCAGTCACTCAGTCACACAGTCAGTGACTCAGTCACTCAGTCAGTCAGTCACTCAGTCAGTCACTCAGTCACTCAGTCAGTCACTCAGTCAGTCACTCAGTCACTCAGTCAGTCACTCAGTCACTCAGTCAGTCAGTCACTCAGTCACTCAGTCAGTCACTCAGTCACTCAGTCAGTCAGTCAGTCAGTCACTCAGTCAGTCAGTCAGTCACTCAGTTAGTCATCTCAGTCCCCTACTTCGTCTTCTTCCTCTGGTCGTGGTGAGTCACTAAGTCAGTCACTCAGCCACTCAGTTAGTCACTCAGTTATTTACTCAGTCAGTCACTCAGTTATTTACTCAGTTACTCAGTCAGTCACTCAGTCAGTCACTCAGTCAGTCACACAGTCAGTGACTCAGTCACTCAGTCAGTCAGTCAGTCACTCAGTCACTCAGTCAGTCACTCAGTAACTCAGTCAGTCAGTCAGTCACTCAGTTAGTCACTCAGTTATTTACTCAGTCAGTCACTCAGTCAGTCACTCAGTCAGTCAGTCACTCAGTCACACAGTCAGTCACTCAGTCCGTCACTCAGTCCGTCACTCAGTCACTCAGTCAGTGACTCAGTGACTCAGTCAGTCAGTCACTCAGTCAGTCACTCAGTCAGTCACTCAGTCACACAGTCAGTCACTCAGTCAGTCAGTCACTCAGTTAGTCACTCAGTCAGTCACTCAGTCAGTCACTCAGTCACTCACTCAGTCAGTCACTCAATCAGTCACTCAGTCAGTCACCCACTCACCCACCCACTCACCCCCCCCCCCCCCCCCCCACAGGTTCACCCCCGAATCTGCTCGCTGGCTGATTCAACGCGGCCGCTTCGAGGCGGCCCTCAAGGAGCTTCGCTTCGTCGCCAAAGTCAACGGACGCCGAGCTCAGGGGGACAAGCTCAGTCTGCAGGTGTCTCTGTGGGTTTCTGTGTCAACTCTGTGGGTCTCTGTGGGTCTCTGTGTCAACTCTGTGGGTCTCTGTGTCAACTCTGTGGGTCTCTGTGGGTCTCTATGGGTCTCTGTGGGTCTCTGTGTCAACTCTGTGGGTCTCTGTGGGTTTTTATAGGTCTCTGTGGGTTTCTATGGGTCTCTGTGGGTTTCTGTGGGTTTCTATAGGTGTCTGTGGATCTCTGTGAGTCTCAGGGGGACAAGCTCAGCCTCCAGGTGGGGGTGGGAGGGGTTTCTATCAGAGGTGGGACAAAGTCATTGTTATGCAAGTCCAAGTCGAGTCGCAAGTCATCAAATTCATGACTCGAGTCTGACTCGAGTCCAAGTCACATGACTCGAGTCCACATCTCATAGGTGGGACAAAGTCATTGTTATGCAAGTCCAAGTCGAGTCGCAAGTCATCAAATTCATGACTCGAGTCTGACTCGAGTCCAAGTCACATGACTCGAGTCCACACCTCTGGTTTCTATAGGTTTCTGTGTCAACTCTGTGGGTCTCTGTGGGTCTCTGTGTCAACTATGTGGGTCTCTGTGTGTCTTTGTGGGTCTCTGTGGGTCTCTATGGGTCTCTGTGGGTCTCTGTGTCAACTCTGTGGGTCTCTGTGGGTTTTTATAGGTCTCTGTGGGTTTCTATGGGTCTCTGTGGGTTTCTGTGGGTTTCTATAGGTGTCTGTGGATCTCTGTGAGTCTCAGGGGGACAAGCTCAGCCTCCAGGTGGGGGTGGGAGGGGTTTCTATCAGAGGTGGGACAAAGTCATTGTTATGCAAGTCCAAGTCGAGTCGCAAGTCATCAAATTCATGACTCGAGTCTGACTCGAGTCCAAGTCACATGACTCGAGTCCACATCTCATAGGTGGGACAAAGTCATTGTTATGCAAGTCCAAGTCGAGTCGCAAGTCATCAAATTCATGACTCGAGTCTGACTCGAGTCCAAGTCACATGACTCGAGTCCACACCTCTGGTTTCTATAGGTTTCTGTGTCAACTCTGTGGGTCTCTGTGGGTCTCTGTGTCAACTATGTGGGTCTCTGTGTGTCTTTGTGGGTCTCTGTGGGTCTCTAGGGGTCTCTGTGGGTCTCTAAGGGTATCTGTGGGTCTCTGTGGGTTTCTATAGGTGTCTGTGGGTCTCTAAGGGTCTCTGTGGGTCTCTGTGGGTTTCTATAGGTGTCTGTGGGTCTCTAAGGGTCTCTGTGAGTCTCTGTGGGTTTCTATAGGTGTCTGTGGGTCTCTAAGGGTCTCTGTGGGTCTCTGTGCTCTGCTTCTCAGATGCTGAGGGCAGCGATGGGCAAGGAGGGGAGTCTCGGGCGGCCCAAGAGGCATGGAGCCATCGACCTCCTGCGGCAGCCGCAGCTACGCAGACGAACACTCGCTCTGTCTGCCATCTTGTACGCTCACCCAACCACTCACCCACTCACTCACTGACTCGCTCACTCACCCACTCACTCACCCACTCACTCACCCACTCACTCACCCACCCACTCAATCACCTCCTGCGGCAGCCGCAGCTACGCAGACGAACACTCGCTCTATCTGCCATCTTGTACGCTCACTCACCCACTCACCCACTCACTCACCGACTCAATCACCCACTCACTCACCCACTCAATCACCCACTCACCACTCATTCACTCACCCACTCACCAACCCACTCACTCACTCACTTACCCACTCACTCACTCACCCATCCACTCAACTCACTCGCTCGCTCACCCGCCCACCCGCCCCCCCGCCCCCCCGCCCCCAGCTTCACGACGTCGTTCTCCTACTACGGCGTGGCCCTGAACCTGCAGAGTTTCGGCGTCGACGTCTACCTGATGCAGCTCGTCTTCGGCGCCATCGACATCCCGGCCAAGGCGCTGGCGCTGCTGGGCATGGCGCTGGCTGGCCGCAGGGCCACGCAGAGCGCAGCGCTGCTCAGCGCAGCCGTCGCCTTGCTGGGGATGCTCATCGTACCGCTTGGTAGGTGGGGGTGAGTGGGTGGGGGGGTGTGGTGGGTGAGTGAGTGGGTGGGTGGGTGAGTGAGTGGGTGGGTGAGTGAGTGGGTGGGTTGGTGAGAGGGTGGGTTGGTGAGAGGGTGAGTGAGTGAGTGGGTAAGTGGGTGGGTTGGTGAGTGAGTGGGTGGGTGAGTGGGTAGGTGAGTGGGTAGGTGAGTGGGTAGGTGAGTGGGTGGGTGAGTGGGTAGGTGAGTGGGTGGGTGAGTGGGTGAGTGGGTAGGTGAATGGGTGAGTGGGTGAGTGGGTAGGTGAATGGGTGAGTGGGTAGGTGAGTGAGTGGGTAGGTGAGTGGGTAGGTGAGTGGGTGGGTGGGTAGGTGAGTGAGTGGATAAGTGAGTGGCGCCATCGACATCCCGGCCAAGCCGCTGGCGCTGCTGGGCATGGCGCTGGCTGGCCGCAGGGCCACGCAGAGCGCAGCGCTACTCAGCGCAGCCGTCGCCCTGCTGGGGATGCTCATCGTACCGCTTGGTAGGTGGGGGGGGGGGTGAGTGGATTGGTGGGTGAGTGAGTGAGTGGGTTGGTGAGTGAGTGGGTGAGTGGGTGGGTGATTGATTGATTGGGTAGGTGGGTGAGTGAGTGGGTGGGTTGGTGAGTGAGTTGGGTGGGTGGGTGAATGAGTGGGTGAGTGGGTGAGTGAGTGACTGAGTGAGTGGGTGAGTGGGTGAGTGGGTGAGTGACTGAGTGACTGAGTGAGTGGCTGAGTGGGTGAGTGAGTGAGTGACTGAGTGAGTGGGTGAATGAGTGGGTGAATGATGGATTGAGTGAGTGGGTGAGCGAGTGGGTGAGTGGGTGGGTGAGTGAATGAGCGAGTGAGTGGGTGAGTGGGGGAGCGAGTGGGTGAGTGAGTGATTGATTGATTGACTGAGTGAGTGGATGAGTGAGCGAGTGAGTGACTGAGTGGGTGAGTGCCACAGCGCTACTCGCAGCACTTGCCCCAACAGCCCCTGTCGAGGCTACACGGGGTGGACGTTGCCTCCTCTGCGTCTCTGTGCAGAGATGACGACGCTCCGTGCCTGTGTGGTTGTGCTGGGCAAGGGAGCTCTCTCAGCATCCTTCACTTGCATCATCCTCTTCGCCAGCGAGAGTTTCCCCACCGTGGTGAGGTGAGTGGTTGAAGGATGGTGGTGAAGATGATATATACACTACACTATACACTACACTACACATACACTTCACTATGCACTACACTATGCACTACACTATACACTACACTATATATTACACTATACACTATACTATACACTACTATACACACTACACTAAACACTACACTATACACTACTATACACTATACTATACACTACACTATACACTACACTATTCACTACTATACACTACACTACTATACACTACACTACTATACACTACTATACACTACACTATACACTACACTCCACTATACACTACACTACTATACACTACACTACACACTACACTATACACTACTATACACTACACTATACACTACACTACTATACACTACACTACTATACACTACACTATACACTACTATACACTACACTATACACTACACTACACACTACACTATACACTACTATACACTACACTACTATACACTACACTACTATACACTACACTACTATACACTATCCTACTATACACTACCCTACTATACACTACTATACACTACACTATACACTACACTACTATACACTACACTACTACACTATACACTACACTATACCACACACTACACTATACACTACACACTACACTATACACTACTTTGCCTGGGCTTGTCTGGACATTACCTGAGAGTGCCTGGGCGTGTCTATCCGTGTCTGGACCTGTGTCTCCACGTTACCTGCGGCGTGCTCAGGCAGAACGGTCTGGGCGCGTGCTCAGTGGCCGCGCGGATCGGAGGTCTCCTGGCCCCCCTCGTGATCCTGGCCGGCGACGTCGTCCCGGCCCTGCCCCTGGCGGCCTACGGCTGCACGTCGGCGCTGGCGAGCGTCGTGCCGTGGCTGCTGCCCGAGACGCTGCGGAGACCGCTGCCCGACACAGTGGAGGCGCTGGGTGGGGCAGGGGCAATGGCCGTCGTCGTTGCCTGTGACGTTGACGGCGAAGAGGGGGCGGTGGGGGCGGAGAGGCACGCGCTGGAGCCCAGGTGTTTAGTGCTACACGCTACACTACACTATATACTACGATACACTACACTATACACAATGATACACTATACACTACACTGTACACTACACACTACATTATACACTACACTATACACTATGATATACTATACACTACACTATACACTATGATACACTACACTATACACTACACTATACACTACTATACACTAAACTATACACTACTATACACACTACACTATACACTACAGACTACACTATACACTACAGACTACACTACACTACACACTATACACTACACTACACTATACACTACACTACACACTACACTATACACTACACTATACACTACAGACTACGCTATACACTACACTATACACTACACTATACACTACACTATACACTACACTACACACTACACTATACACTACTATACACACTACACTATACACTACAGACTACACTATACACTACAGACTACACTACACTATACACTACTATACACTACACTATACACTACACTATACACTACACTATACACTACACTATACACTACACTACACACTACACTACACTATACACTACTATACACACTACACTATACACTACAGACTACACTATACACTACAGACTACACTACACTATACACTACTATACACTACACACTATACACTACACTATACACTACACTACACACTACACTATACACTACACTATACACTACAGACTACGCTATACACTACACTATACACTACACACGTCACTCACTCTCTCTGGCCAATCGGTGCCTCGTGCTGCCGTGTGCCGCCTCTGTCCACGCAGGAAGGAGCTTCCCCTGGGAGAGAAGTTTGAGGAGGAGGAGGTGGAGGAGGTGAAAAAGCGGAGCGGGCAGAGGTGGTGGAGGAGGTGAAGGTGGGGAAGAAGGTGGAGGTGGAGGAGGTGGAGGAGGTGGACGAGGAGGAGGAGGTGGTGGAGGTGGAAGAGGTGGTGAAGGTGGAGGAGGAGGTGGAGGAGGTGAAGGTGGTGGAGGAGGAGGTGGAGGAGGTGGTGGAGGTGGTGGAGGAGGAGGAGGAGGTGGAGGAGGTGGAGGAGTAGGCAGAGGAGGTGGTGGAGGTGGTGCAGGAGGTGGAGGTGGTGGAGGAGGTGGAGGAGGAGGTGGTGGAGGAGGTGGAGGAGGAGGTGGTGGAGGAGGTGGAGGAGGAGGTGGAGGAGGAGGTGGAGGAGGAGGTGGAGGAGGTGGAGGAGGAGGTGGAGGAGGTGGAGGAGGAGGTGGAGGAGGTGGAGCAGGTGGTGGAGGTGGTGGAGGAGGAGGTGGAGGAGGAGGTGGAGGAGGTGGAGGAGTAGGCAGAGGAGGTGGTGGAGGTGGTGGAGGAGGTGGAGGTGGTGGAGGAGGTGGAGGAGGAGGTGGTGGAGGAGGTGGAGGAGGAGGTGGTGGAGGAGGTGGAGGAGGAGGTGGAGGAGGAGGTGGAGGAGGAGGTGGAGGAGGAGGTGGAGGAGGTGGAGGAGGAGGTGGAGGAGGTGGAGCAGGTGGTGGAGGTGGTGGAGGAGGAGGTGGAGGAGGTGGAGGAGGTGGAGGAGGAGGTGGAGGAGGAGGAGGAGGTGGAGGAGTAGGCAGAGGAGGTGGTGGAGGTGGTGGAGGAGGAGGAGGTGGAGGAGGTGGAGGAGGTGGTGGAGGTGGTGGAGGTGGTGAAGGCGGTGGAGGAGGCGAGGAGATGGTGGAGATGGAGGAGGTGGAGGAGGCGGAGGAGGTGGTGGAGATGGTGGAGGTGGAGGAGGAGGTGGCATCTACGTCTGCAGAACGTGAAGAACCAGCAAAGCGTACCCTACGCGTTAAATCGATCATCATTGTCGTCGTCCTATACAGAAACGTCAACGGACAGGTTAAGATTTTTTAAAATCCGTTTTGCACTTTTCAATGCTTCTTTAAAAGTGGAAACAATCTTGACAGAGGCTCTAAAATTGTAACTTGACACCAATAACAAATCGTTAAACATGATACCAACAACAATAATGCTAATTATTGTAGAAGTGATATGTGGCGAATATGATTTGTAGATTTACACTTTTGCACTTTAAATGCTCCTTAAAAGTGGAAACAATGTTGACAGGCACTGAAATCGTAAAACATTATACCAACAACAATAATACTAATTGTTGTAGAAGTGACATCTGGCGAACCAGATTTTTAGATTTACACTTTTGCACTTTCAATTCTCCTTTAAAGTGGAAACAATGTTAACATAGGCACTCAAATTGTAACATGGTACCAGCAACGCACTGTAACATATCAACAACACACTGTAACATATCAACAACACACTGTAACATATCAATAACACACTCTAACATATCAATAACACACTTTATAACATGGGACCAGTAACACACTCTAACATATCAAACAGGACCCTGCGGGGTGGGCTGGTAGGAATAATACTAATACCGGTACAGGGATATCGACCGGGTATAGAGGAGTTAAAAAGAAAATGATTTGTGCATGGGGGGTGAGCGATGACGTCCACACCCCCCTCCCCACTGACTCGCGCGCCCACAGAGCAAGGATTGCAACAGGCGATGTCATTGGCTGCGCCGGATGCGACGGCCATCTTGTTTAGTTCATTTAGTTCACAGATCGCAGGGGGGGCGGGCGGCCATCTTGTCGGACAGACGGACAGTCGGACGGACGGACGGACACATTAATCTATTGGTGGTCTGGTCCACTTCGTTCCTACCAGTATAACACACTGTAACATACCAGTAACATTGTAACATTTGATGTGGCGCTTTCGTTACTGCAGGAATTACTCTCTGGTTCTTTCGGTAAAGTCACGTAGAAAGAGAAAATGCTAAATTAAATACTAGCACACGACGTTTCGATAGCAACACAAGCAATCGTCATCAGGTACAAATGAAAGAGAAAACAAAACCTAGTAAACTTAGAAATACAACGGGATACAACATAGAGACTCGGCTAACATAACGGTCAACACCCTACCTGGTTGATTGTGTTCTTCCAAAGATTGTTACATTTAAGAGAGAGATTAAACACATAACAGGAGACACACACACAGACACGTAAGCAGAGAGAGAGATAACACAGAGACACACAGAGAGAGACGAACACATAGGCACACAGTAACGTCTTATGCTATTATTTAATTTATTACTTTATCTTTCTACGTGACTTTACCGAAAGAACCAAAAATAATATTGTCACATATCAATAACACTTCATAACATGGTACCAGTAACACATTGTCACATAGCAATAACACTTCATAACATGGTACCAGTAACACATTGTCACATATCAATAACACTTCATAACATGGTACCAGTAACACATTGTCACATATCAATAACACTTCATAACATGGTAACAGTAACACATTGTCACATATCAATAACACTTCATAACATGGTACCAGTAACACATTGTCACATATCAATAACACTTCATAACATGGTAACAGTAACACATTGTCACATATCAATAACACTTCATAACATGGTACCAGTAACACATTGTCACATATCAATAACACTTCATAACATGGTACCAGTAACACATTGTCACATATCAATAACACTTCATAACATGGTACCAGTAACACATTGTCACATATCAATAACACTTCATAACATGGTAACAGTAACACATTGTCACATATCAATAACACTTCATAACATGGTACCAGTAACACATTGTCACATATCAATAACACTTCATAACATGGTACCAGTAACACATTGTCACATATCAATAACACTTCATAACATGGTAACAGTAACACATTGTCACATATCAATAACACTTCATAACATGGTACCAGTAACACATTGTCACATATCAATAACACTTCATAACATGGTAACAGTAACACATTGTAACATAGCAATAACACTTCATAACATGGTACCAGTAACACATTGTCACATATCAATAACACTTCAAAACATGGTAACAGTAACACATTGTCACATATCAATAACACTTCATAACATGGTACCAGTAACACATTGTCACATATCAATAACACTTCATAACATGGTACCAGTAACACATTGTCACATATCAATAACACTTCATAACATGGTAACAGTAACACATTGTCACATATCAATAACACTTCATAACATGGTACCAGTAACACATTGTCACATATCAATAACACTTCATAACATGGTACCAGTAACACATTGTCACATATCAATAACACTTCATAACATGGTACCAGTAACACATTGTCACATATCAATAACACTTCATAACATGGTAACAGTAACACATTGTCACATATCAATAACACTTCATAACATGGTACCAGTAACACATTGTCACATATCAATAACACTTCATAACATGGTACCAGTAACACATTGTCACATATCAATAACACTTCATAACATGGTAACAGTAACACATTGTCACATATCAATAACACTTCATAACATGGTACCAGTAACACATTGTCACATATCAATAACACTTCATAACATGGTAACAGTAACACATTGTAACATAGCAATAACACTTCATAACATGGTACCAGTAACACATTGTCACATATCAATAACACTTCAAAACATGGTAACAGTAACACATTGTCACATATCAATAACACTTCATAACATGGTACCAGTAACACATTGTCACATATCAATAACACTTCATAACATGGTACCAGTAACACATTGTCACATATCAATAACACTTCATAACATGGTAACAGTAACACATTGTCACATATCAATAACACTTCATAACATGGTACCAGTAACACATTGTCACATATCAATAACACTTCATAACATGGTACCAGTAACACATTGTCACATATCAATAACACTTCATAACATGGTACCAGTAACACATTGTCACATATCAATAACACTTCATAACATGGTACCAGTAACACATTGTAACATAGCAATAACACTTCATAACATGGTACCAGTAACACATTGTCACATATCAATAACACTTCATAACATGGTAACAGTAACACATTGTCACATATCAATAACACTTCATAACATGGTACCAGTAACACATTGTCACATATCAATAACACTTCATAACATGGTACCAGTAACACATTGTAACATAGCAATAACACTTCATAACATGGTACCAGTAACACATTGTCACATATCAATAACACTTCATAACATGGTAACAGTAACACATTGTCACATATCAATAACACTTCATAACATGGTACCAGTAACACATTGTCACATATCAATAACACTTCATAACATGGTACCAGTAACACATTGTCACATATCAATAACACTTCATAACATGGTAACAGTAACACATTGTCACATAGCAATAACACTTCATAACATGGTAACAGTAACACATTGTCACATATCAATAACACTTCATAACATGGTACCAGTAACACATTGTCACGTAGCAATAACACACTTCATAACATGGTACCAGTAACACATTGTAACATAGCAATAACACTTAATAACATGGTGCCAGTAACACATTGTCACATATCAATAACACTTCATAACATGGTACCAGTAACACATTGTCACATATCAATAACACTTCATAACATGGTACCAGTAACACATTGTCACATAGCAATAACACACTTTATAACATGATCCCAACAAAGATAATACTTCTGGTAGCGGTGATATCTGGCGACGTGGGAATGTTGACAGGCGCTCTGCATTGTAATATGGTGATGATTGTCGTTATAGAGGAATACAACGTCGAGCTGACGTTTGTACCCACGAGGAAATTAAACCATTTTAATTTACACTTTGAATTTTGTTTTCAAACATCACTCTTTCGTGGTTCTACAGACATTGATGGTGGCGGTTGTGTTGGTGATGATGGTGGTGATGATGATGGTGGTGGTGATGGTGTTTGTGGTGGTGATGGTTATGATGGTGGTGATGGTGGTGGTGATGATGATGGTGGTGGTGGTGGTGATGATGGTGGTGGTGATGATGGTATTTGTGGTGGTGGTTATGATGGTGGTGATGGTGGTGGTGATGATGGTGGTGGTGATAATGTGGGGGCCCTCCAACAACAACGGAGGGCGGAAGAGCGACGCTCACAACAACGAGTGGAGCGCCGGGTAGCTAAAGCACAGCAAGTTGGCACAGTAGGAGGCACAGCTGGTGCATCAGCCACTCATCTCAGTCATCTCAGTCAGTCGACCCGAGGCACCTGCTGGGTCTGCCCCATGACCTCCTGCCAGCGGGCGTTCGACACTTCACTTGGTAGCCTCAAGGTGCCCTTGGCCTGGCACAAGCGTCGTGGTGACGTCACCGCCACTTAGTGGCGAATGGCGGTTGTTGTTGTTGTGGGGGGCTGACGCTCAACTCCCCGTGATCGGGCAGGGCGCGTTGTCCCCCCCTCCACTCCCCCTTCTTCCTTGGCCACTTCTCGCCGGACCCCCGCCAGAGGTCGCAACCGGGTACCCGATACCCGTACCCTACCCGATACCCGGCTACCCGTACCCGGCCGGGTACGGGTACCCGTTTGCGACCCTGGTGCGGCCGGGTACGGGTAGCCGGGTAGGCCGTGAGTCACTGGTGAGTAACCGTTTGTCACTCATTTCGGGTAGGGTATGGGTACGGGTAGGGAACGGGAACCCGTACCCGGCCGGGTACGGGTACGGGTAGCCGTTTGCGACCCTGGTGCGGCCGGGTACGGGTAGCCGGGTAGGCCGTAAGTCACCGGTGAGTAACCGTTTGTCACTCATTTCGGGTAGGGTACGGGTACGACACGGGTACCCGTACCCGGCCGGGTACAGGTACGGGTACCCATTTGCGACCCTGGTGCGGCCGGGTACGGGTACGGGTAGGCCGTGAGTCACCGGTGATTAACCGTTTGTCACTCATTTCGGGTAGGGCACGGGTACCCGTACCCGGCCGGGTACAGGTACGGGTACCCATTTGCGACCCTGGTGCGGCCGGGTACAGGTACGGGTAAGGAATCAAAACCCATTTGCGACCTCTGGCCCCCGCCGATCGAGTGATCGGCCCCCCGCGCGCCATCGCCCTCTCTGAGGCTGGCTCACCACCACCTCGGGTTACCCCGCACACTCCCCACGTACACCACCACCACTCATGCGGAGGTGGCTGCGTGCACGCGCGAGCCCCTGCAGGCGCTCGTTGGCCACCACGGCTAGCGCTGAAAACATGCTCCCCGACCCTCCTGTGGGTCGGCCTTAATCCGCTGTGCAAACAGATGCTAATGCTAGCGGCGAAGGGGACGGCTGCTGGGACAGGGCTGTATGAATATGCACACCTAATGGAACCTCATTTGCCAGTAAAAAAATATGAAATTGGTGTTTTACCCTTCTATCTGGCAACAAAAAAAGGTGTCAGTTTTGTTGCCAGATAGAAGGGTAAATAATCAATTATCATGCACACCTAAACCCGGTGGATCCGCCACACACAATAACATAGACACAATCACCCAGACCCACACAGACACACACAGAATCACACAGACACACCCAGGCACAGACACACATAGACACACACACAATCACCCAGACCCACACAATCACACAGACACACACAATCACCCAGCACACACAGACACAAACAGACAGACACGGAACCACACAGACACACCCAGGCATAGACACAATCACCCAGCACACACAGACACGCAATCACCCAGACACCACACAGACACACACAGAATCACACAGACACACCCAGACACACACACAATCACCCACAGATACAAACACTAAACCATCCCCATTCTACCAGCTAAAGCCCCTACTGAGTGTGTCAATTTATTGCTTACCACTAATTTTATCAGTCACTCAACAAATATGTTTTGCCTTTGTCTTGTCACGCATCTTGTCTCCCGGCTATGTACGTTTTGGAGCCGCAGAGGCACCTGCTATTCACGTTCCGGGGCTCTCCCCTCCCATCCACGCCCCTCACCCACCATGCTGGGTCGTCTTCGTCTTGTGCCCGCATCTCGTGGCTTAGCCGCGTCTTTTGTGTCGGCAGCTTCCTGTCTAGCCGCGTCTTGTGCCCGCGTCGTGTCGCCCTGCTCCGACTTGTGCCGCATCTTGCCGCTCGCTGGACGTTGAATGAGCAGACGGTGAGGGGTCAGGGATAGACCGCTCGGAGAGAGACGCAGACAGAGACACAGACAGAGACAGACAGAGAGAGACGCAGACAGAGAGAGAGACACAGACAGAGACACAGACAGACAGACAGAGACACAGAGAGACAGACAGAGAGAGACACAGAGAGAGAGAGACACAGACACAGAGAGACACAGACACAGAGAGACACAGAGACACGGAGACAGACACAGATACAGAGAGACACAGAGAGACAGACAGAGAGAGACACACAGAGACAGAGACACACAGAGAGACAGAGACACACAGAGACACAGAGACAGACAGAGAGAGACACAGAGAGAGACACAGACACAGAGAGACACAGACAGAGACACGGAGACAAACACAGAGACACAGATACAGAGAGACACAGCCAGAGAGATACAAACACAGAGAGAGACACAGACACAGAAATACAAACACAGACAGAGACACAGAGACAGACAGACACAGAGAGATACAGAGAGATACAAAGACACAGAGAGACACGGAGATAGACACATACAGAAACACAGAGACACAGAGAGACACAGAGTTACAGACACGGAGATAGACAGAGAGAGACACAGGGAGAGACAGACACACAGAGAGACACAGAGAGACAGAGAGAGACACACAGACACGGAGACAGACACAGGGAGAGAGACACAGAGACACACACAGAGACACAGGGAGAGAGACACAGAGACACACACAGAGACACAGGGAGAGAGAAACACACACATAGAGACACAGACAGAGACACAGAGACACACACACAGAGACACACAGAGACACAGAGACACAGGGAGAGAGAAACACACACATAGAGACACAGACAGAGACACAGGGACAGAGACACGGAGACAGAGACACATAGAGACACAGAGACACAGGGAGAGAGAAACACACACATAGAGACACAGACAGAGACACAGGGACAGAGACACGGAGACAGAGACACACAGAGACACAGAGACACAGGGACAGAGACACGGAGACAGAGACACTGCTGCTGCTTCAAGTTCCCCATCCACCGCTGGACGAAGGCAGCGGTCGCGTGAATCAGTGGTGAAGTCCGACCCTCCATTCCCCACCCACACCACCACCACTACCACCCACACCACCACCACCACCCACACCACCACCACCACCACTACCATCACCACTACCACCACTCACCATCCACACCACCACCATCCACACCACCACCACCCACACCACCACCTACACCACCACCCACACCACCACCATCACACCACCACTCACACCCCACCCACACCACCACTACCACCACCACCACCCACACCACCACCACGCGTTTTAACCCAAAACAAAACCTCTATTATGGATGTGTTTATGTGTTTACATTGTAACTCTGGACAGGCAGGATAAACACGCAGGCAGCAGAGACTCTGGGTTGTGGGTGGGTGAGTGAGTGGGTGAGTGTGTGGGTGTATAAGTGGGTTAGTGGGTGGGTGGGTGAGTGGGTGGGTGGGTGTGGGTGAGTGTGTGAGTGGGTAAGTAGGTGGGTGTGGGTGAGTGGGGGTTGCTGAGTGGGTTGGTGGGTGAGTGAGTGGGTGGTTGAGTTGGTGAGTTGGTGAGTGGGTCGGTGTTGTTAATGCGTTCTCAATGCCTTTCAAGAGGTATCTATTTGTTGTCTGAACATCTTAACAACTTCTCTTTTATTACTGCGAGATAAACGCCGATTATTCAATTTTCATCATCTTAGCACTCGCCCCAACAGTCTGCTGAGGCTATACAGGGGATCTTTGTCTTTGTGTGTGAGTGGGTGGGTGTGTGAGTGGGTGGGTGTGTGAGTGAGTGAGTGGGTAAGTGAGTGAGTGGGTGGGTGTGTGGGTGGGTGGGTGTGTGGGTGGGTGTGTGTGTGGGTGGGTGTGTGGGTGGGTGTGTGGGTGGGTGGGTGTGTGGGTGGGTGTGTGGGTGGGTGTGTGAGTGTGTGGGTGGGTGGGTGTGTGGGTGGGTGGGTGTGTGGGTGGGTGGGTGTGTGGGTGGGTGGGTGTGTGGGTGGGTGGGTGTGTGAGTGGGTGGGTGTGTGAGTGGGTGGGTGTGTGAGTGGGTGGGTGTGTGAGTGTGTGGGTCAGTGGGTGTGTGTGTGAGTGAGTGAGTGAGTGTGTGAGTGGGTGTGTGAGTGGGTGAGTGGGTGAGCGAGTGGGTGTGCGGGTGGGTGTGTGGGTGGGTGTGTGAGTGGGTTACTGTTAGATAAACGCTGATTCAATTTTCATCATCTCATAAAGTTCCCATTGTCAGCACTCGCCCCAACAGTCTGCCAAGGCTCTACATCTTCAGTGAAAGGGGGGTTCTGAGTCTCGATGGGTTCCCGCCCTCAGATGGCCTCGCACGCCCAGTCGCCGTTCATCATCAAGCGAGAGAACGAAGAGAATCCGAGCCTCTGGATGGGTCCAGACTTGACGTTGAAACACGAGGACGCCGACGCTGTTGGTGAGATCACTCAAACACTCAACTATTTCATTTTTTTCCAGGTGTAAGGACCCCGCTGACCTGCTACTATTGTGTCCTGGGTCTTTTGTCAGATAATTCACTGGTCAACACACTTTTTCTGGCACAAGGTATTCCAACGGTTGGAAGGTAATTTTGGGGTGCCGATTCCAAATGTGGCATCAGTTTTTGTCTATCACGTCAGGTTTTTGAGATATCAAATATTGCATTTTCAATAAAAACTGCAGAAGAAAAATCTTAAATAAATGTGGACATCTACATAAAACGAAATTATAAACACACTATCCTAGAAATACAGCACCATATTTTAACACTAAAGCAGTCACTGACTCGCAACAACTTGCAATCATCAGTGACAGTGTTAATTTCGGGTAAAATCAATGAAAATGGGGTATGCCGATGTGATACAGCAAATCTGAGATCAGATTTGGAATCAGCACCCTGAAATTAGTCTAAAACAGCTGCAAAAGTCCAGGCCAGAATTTTTGTTGTTGTTGACCAGTGTAATAAACGTGGACATCACAAATTGATAGCAGTTCAACCACGTGGGCTGACAACATCATCATCATCATCTAATTCTAGATTTGAAGCTTTCGTGACTGCAATGATTCATACTCTTTGGTGTTTTCGGTAAAGTCACGTGGGTGAAAAGAAAGCGAATACATTTAATCACGACGTTTCGGAGGCAACACAAGCCTCCGTCTTCAGGTGAAACCGTCACTTGATACAGCAATTTTACCCAGCTAAACACAACAACAACAACAAGCAGCAGCAGTTTTAAAGAAATTAGTTTGTCAATGTCGGCGAAGTAGAAGTCCATCATCGCTCCCGGTGGCTTCATCATTTCGCAAGAGATGATTATTTCGCCGTATCTGTGGGGGGCTCCTCATTGCCGCTATCAAAGTGAACCCGTCGGCATTAACCACGCATCATGCTCACGGTAAAACATGCAAATAAACAACGTTTTGATGATGGAGATGATGATATTAACAATAATGTACGCATTGCCCTGGGAACTGATTGGCCTGCGCCAGAGCTACAGCTTTAGTTATGACGGGCGGGCGGGCGGGCGGACGTGGTGTTGGCCACCCACCACCCCCACCACCATCTCGTGTGCAACACAGTGCCGACGTTCATGGCAGAGGTCGCAACCGGGTACCCGATACTCGTACCCTACCTGATACCCGGCTACCCGTACCCGGCCGGGTACGGGTAGCTGTTTGCGACCCTGGTGCGGCCGGGTACGGGTAGGGAACGGGAACCCGTACCCGGCCGGGTACGGGTACGGGTACCCATTTGCGACCCTGGTGCGGCCGGGTACGGGTACGGGTAAGGAATCAAAACCCATTTGCGACCTCAGGTTCATGGGTGAGTGGGTGGGTGGACGGGTGAGTGAACAGATGACTGTGTGAGTGGACAGGTGGACAGGTTGGAGCCACCCACCCACCCTCTCACCCATGAACCTGAGGTCGCAAACGGGTTTTGATTCCTTACCCGTATCCGTGCTGCTGCTGCTACTCGCTGCTACTGACGGCACTTGCCCAAAAGTCTGTTGAGGCTACACTGCGGGGGGGGGGGGGTGCCTTTGTCTTGCAGCAGCAGCAGCAGCAGCAACAGCAGGCGTCGTGAAGCATGAAGCTGAAGGGAGTCTGGGACCGGAGATTCCAAGAATCGTGGTGAAAACCGAAGTCGGGGAAGATGGTAACTGGACACCCCCCCCCACCCCCAACCTCTTTCCCACCCTTTGCCGGATGCAGCGGAACCATGAATCAAACGGCTGAGGGGTGAAAATGGGCTGTGTACGTACTTGTGTAGTTCGGCATAAAACCACAACCCCCTTCCCTCCTGGGCGGGTTCCGGATGATGGTAGCGCTGTGGTGGATGTGAGAAATGCTGTGGGGGGGAAGGCCGATTCCAATGGCGCTAGTAGCCACCACAGTGGCCGAATGGGGGCTCTGGATGGGTGCGAGGGGCTGGTGACACCTCCACCTTCAATTCAACTAACCCCTAAACTACGATGCTAAATATTAAACTAAGGTTATGCTGGAACAGGCGTCTATGATGTCTCCTGACCACAAATCCCATTTGGCGGAGCCAGGAGACTGAATCTGTATGTTCGAGGTTCCTCCAGAAATGGCAAAAAAGCCACTGCAGGTGGCCACGTGGAATGTTTGAACGCTCACTGCGGAGGAGAGGCTGCCACTCCTCTGTTGAGAGCTGGACTGGCTGGACTTGCACCGCCTGGATCTCTGCGGTATTCACAAGGCTTTGGCTCCAGTCAGCATGAGGAGTGGACATTCCTCTACTCGGGGCAGGAGACTGATCTGCCCACTGACATCTGTAAGATGCGCCTGCCATTCTTTCACTCTGGTGGTGGGTGTCCATCTAGGACCCCAATCAAACCCATAGTGGTTTGGTCTCCGCTAGCTGATGAAAGTTGCAATCGAGAATTTCAATATCGCTTGCAACTGGGGTTGGCATAACCCCCCCCCCCTCCTCCTGATGCTGATGGGAAATGGGCGAGGTTTAGGACTGTGGCTCATGCAGCTCAAATGACTGCTTTGGGTACACGGTCCAGACCTCCCCAGAGACCCTGGCTGACAGAGGAGGTGTTTAAGCTGGCTGAGAAAAAGCGACAGGCCCACTCTCACTGTCTACAGCATCCCACGTCGGAGAATGAGGAGGTTTCCCACAGCCTTCGCTCGGAGGTTTGGAGAGGCATGCAGCACTGCAAGGATGGGTGGTGGTTGTGGGTTACTGAAGAGATGGAGTCTTACTCAGTAGCCCGGGATCGCAAATTACTCTTTGACTCCATCAAAAAACGAACTTGCAGCACCACACCTATCACCATTCTTAGGGGAAATAAAGGTGATCCAATCTCCAACCCCCAGGACCAGGTTTGCAGATTTGCTGAGCATTTCTTTGAGGTCTTGGAGGAGGGGAAATCCCTCAGCCTAGAAAACATCATGGGGAAGAGTGGGGATGACCCTGCTGAGGCTGCAGTGCCTCAAATATTGGAAGAAGTCACCCCCTGTGAGTGGCTGGCTGAAGTGCCATCTATTGAGGAAGCACTGAAGGCGATCCAGAGTCTGAGACCAGGAAAAGGGTGGCGTCTGTGTGCAGACTGCCCTATATGACATCATAATAACAGTCTGGACCACTTGACGGGTTCCGCAGGATTGGAAGGATGCCCTGGTGGTCCCCCTCTTTAAGAAGGGGGACCGCACAGACTGTAACAACTACAGGGGCATCTCACTCCTCGGTGTGCTGGGAAAGGACCTGGCAAGGATTATATTCAACATCGCCTTGCTAGGCACGCTGAAGAGAGGCTTGTGGAGCCCCAATTTGTTTTCAGGCCAGGGCGGTCCTGCACAGATGCCATATTTTCCATCTGTTTGCTACAGCAGAGGTGTAGGGACTTTCAACAAGACCTACATCTCTGCTTTATTGACCTGGTCAAGGCCTATGATACCATCAATAAGCCCGGGCTCTAGGTTGTTCATTGTGCTTTCGGAGTCCCTGACTCACTTTTAACAATCGTTAAGGACCTTCATGATGGTGGGCAGACCCAGGCAAAGCTATGTGGCCGGGAGTCGGAGCCATTCCCTGTTCACCTTGGGGTGTGACAGGGATGTCCTCTGGCTCCTACATTTATTTAACATATTTTTTTACCACTTAGTTCGAGAAATCTGACTGTATCAAAGGAATCTCCATCTGGTACAGATACAACAGGAGGCTGATCAATTCTCAGATGCGGTCGTGAGATGGCTCCCTATTGGTCAACCATGTTACGCATGCCGACGATTTGGTGATTGCTGCTCACTCAGAGGTGTTGTCAGAGGCGCTGCTGCTGAACCTGGAGCGTGCCACTAAGAGGTGGGGACTTGCCATCAGCCCCACCAAAACTAAGAATCGGCCTGGGTATTTCATGCCATCAAACACTGCACCCCATCAACTCTAAATTGGTGATAGGGCAGTCGTGGAAAGAGTGGAGAGTTTTCCATACCTGGGCAGTGTTCTTTTGACCAGTTCTGGGTTTACAGCAGAAGTCTCACTCAGAATCAGTCAAGAGGCATTATCTTTTCACCGACTGCGTAACGCTGTGTGGAAGCTACCTGGTCTGTTGGTCCACATGAAGCTTCGGGTCTTCTCGGCCATGGTCATGCCCTCCCTTCTCTATACTTGTAAAACGTGAACCCCCCTGGGCTGCCTACGATCAATCCTGGGTTTAACCAGGTTAGATTGTGTGAGGAGCTCACAAATCCTTGAAAGATCTGGACAAAGTTATGTCGGTCAGCTCCTCCGGCAAGGCGAGGCTATGTTGGCTGGGTCATGTAGCCCACATGCCCAGCCACCACATGCCTAAATAGCTTTTGTTCGGTCGGATCGAGGGGGCTAAATGGGCGCAGCACGGGCTAGAGAAGAGATGGAGTGATGTGGTACAGGAGGATGTGGAGCTGAGTGGACTTGCCGACGACTTTACCAGCAGTGTCAAGATCAGCCTCTGTGGAGGAGGCTCGTGAAGGACGCTGCTACTGGGCAGTTGGAGGCAGTCACCCTCCAACAACAACGGAGGGCGGAGGAGCGATGCTCACAACAACGAGCGGAGCGCCGGGCGGCTAAAACACAGCAAGTTGGCACAGCAGGGGGCACAGGTGGTGCATCGGCCAGTAGTCATCTCAGTCAAGATGACCCTCCCGTCCATCAAATTCCAGGCTTGCTAATTTTTTTAATTTGTTTTCTCCTAAATCACAGCCGCAGTTCTGCAGGCGGTTAAAGTGGAACGGGATGGCGAATGGGCGGAGGAGACGAGAGACGCCTACGGATTGATGGTCGCCGCAGACCGTAACTTCATCGAGGTGGAGTTGTCGGAGGAGGAAATCGGTGCTGGTGAGTTTCTCCCCTTTCGCGGCATCCCTGGCGTACGTACATGCAGCGTATTTAATTGATGCCAAGAAAGCCATCGTTCATTGAAATTGTCGTCAATCAAATGAGGCAAATGGACGTCGTTGACCTTTTTCACCCGAAAAACATAGTTTATGCAACATTTAAAAGGCGCTATTTTAATACACGAACATCATAAGAACATGAAAAAATAAGAATAGGTTTTACCCTATCTGGCAGTAATGAAACAGGAGTTGTGTTAAGATGTTCAACCACCAAATAGAAACCTTTATCAAAGAATCAAGTTACTCTACACTGCTTGTGGTGAACATGCAAACCAACAGGCTCTGATAATACACTTGCATGTAATTATAATGTGACATTGCATTTTATCTTTGAAACCAATTGCCCTACACCCAGAAACAGCAGCCTTCTTTAGGGCCTAGTCTCACTGCCAGCGTCAAACCAGAGAAGAACACCAAAAGACGAAACAGGAGGTTTGACCGGAGCGCCGCTCCCTCTCGCGTCTTTCCCCCCACAAAAAACCTCGCAGCGGACGGAGCCAGCGAACCCGAGACGCTGTGCGCGGACTGCGCCAAGGGCAGACGCTTCGACGGCGACGCGGACAGAGTGGAGTGCGCCGGCGCGACCCCGCGTGCCTGCGCGGAGTGCGGCAAGGCGCTGGAGGGCGCGGCGCTTTGCGTCGTCTTCGCCGTCACCGCCGCCGCCGCCGGCGGCCGTCGGAGGCACACGTGCAAGGACTGCGGCCGAGGCTTCGAGCTGCGCTCGCACCTGGAGGAGCACGCGAGGCGGCACACGAGCGAGAAGCCGCACGTGTGCGTGGAGTGCGGCAAGGGCTTCGCGTCGCGCTACACCTTGAACTCGCACTTCATGTCGCACACGGGCAAGTGGCCGCACGTGTGCAAGGAGTGCGGCAAGGGCTTCGCTCGCACCAACTTCCTGGAGGCGCACCTGAGGACGCACACCCGCGAGAAGCCGCACGTGTGCAAGGAGTGCGGCAAGAGGTTCGCGACGTGCTACTCGCTGAACACTCACGCCATCTCGCACACGGGCGAGTGGCCGTACGTGTGCCAGGAGTGCGGCAAGGGCTTCGCCCGCCCCTGCGACTTCGAGACGCACGCGCGGACGCACACCGGCGACTGCCCGTACGAGTGCAAGGAGTGCGGCAAGGTGTTCGGCGGGCGCTCCAGCCTGGAGATGCACACGAGGACGCACACGGGCGAGAAGCCGCACGCTTGCGGCGAGTGCGGCAAGGCTTTCGCGAAGCGCTCGCACCTGGAGAAGCACGTGACGACGCACACTGGCGAGAAACCGCACGTCTGCCCCGAGTGCGGCAAGGGCTTCTCCTACTGGTCCACCCTCGAGGTGCACACGAGGACGCACACGGGCGAGAAACCGCACGTGTGCGCCGAGTGCGGCAAGGGCTTCATCCACTGCTACAGCCTGGAGAGGCACAAGAGGGCGCACACCGGCGAGAAACCGCACGCCTGCAAGGAGTGCGGCAAGGAGTTTGTGCGGCGCTACCAGCTGGAGGAGCACACCAGGACGCATACGGGCGAAAAGCCGCACGTGTGCGTGGAGTGCGGCAGGGGCTTCGTGCGGCGCTGCCAGCTGGAGGAGCACAAGAGGACGCACACCGTGGAGAAACCGCACGTGTGCGGCACGTGCGGGAAGGGGTTTGCGCACCCTTCCAACCTGGAGAGGCACGGCAAGACGCACAAGTGAATTGGTGCCCGTGCGGCCGCAGAGGCTTTTGGGCGGCGAGCAAACGGATCTACGAGGTGAACACCCGCCTACGATTTCATTCCTAGTCCACGTAGTTTGAACGACAGCTGTCGGATTCGTACGCTAATTTTTTTTTTAAAGAAATCATGTTTGGCATTTGCGTCTTTCAAATCAAGATTCAAATCAAGATTGAAATCAAGATTCAAATCAAGATTTACGTTTTTTAAGGGTTTAGTTGGGATTGCCCGTCTCCCCGTAAGACCGGCATCAATGGATCGTCGGTGATCGTCGTGATTTGCAATCGGGATTCCTTCGAAGGTTGACCTTGCCGAGCGCACGGGGAAACTGGGATTGCGTTCCTTGGTCCGAAATGATCTCCCGTCTTCATTTAACTAATTCTACAAGATACCCTGACCCTCGTTATTCTGCTTCTTCTGTACGGCTGCCGACGTCGAAGCCAGAGACTACGACCACAATTTCACATTCAGGTGGTCAAGCCGAGACAACCGTGTCAGGAGCGGCGGAGCGGCGTATCGATGTGACGATGTCCCCTCCTTCGTATTTGTGGGTTGGAGGAGTTATGTGTTTTTTTTTTGCATTATGACTGCAGGTATTGTGGTCTCCTTGTAAAAAAAAGGTGTCAGTTTTGTTGCCAGATAGAAGGGTAAAAAACCAATTATCATATTTTTTACTGGCAAATGAGGTTCGAATGGAGTTGGCGTCCGTCGCACGTTGTACATTGCGGCCTGTTCTGGGCGAGTCCTGGCCCTCGCGACGCACATCGAGGCCGGGTTCCGGAAGAAATCCAAGACCGGCGCAGCCTTTGTGGACTCGTCGTCGGTCTACAGACACAGTTCTGGATTTTTTGATTTAAAGCTTTCGTGACTGCAGGGATTCATATTCTTGGTTCTTTCGGTAAAGTCACGTAGAAGGGAAATAATAAATGAAAAAATATATAAAACAGTAAAAATTCTCACGACGTTTCGACTGCAACACACGCAATCATCATCAGGTGTGAAATCCACAGCAAGAAAATTTTAAAAAATAGTTTTTTTGCTGTGGATTTCACACCTGATGACGATTGCTTGTGTTGCAGTCGAAACGTCGTGAGAATTTTTATTGTTTAATATTTGTATTATTTTATTATTTCCCTTCTACGTGACTTTACTGAAAGAAGCAAGAATATAAATATACAGTTCTGGATGTTTAAGCTCGCAAGGACGACCTCCTGTCTCGAAACAATACGCCCGGTATGGACGATACTGAGCAACAGGAGACCGCGTGTCTATATGGGCGACAAATCCATCTCACCCCGGGTTGCTCAACAACGGATTGCCACAAGGTTGAACAGTCCGTGTGTCTGAGTACACAATCTTTGTCAATTTCGCCTCGACGTTGAACCTCCCCCCCCCTCCCCCACGGCTCCTTTTCCCTTCCCGCACTCGTGCCCAAACGCTGAATCGCCGTGTCCGACGCTCGCCCCTGACGCTTGCCCAGAGGTCGCAAACGGGTTTTGATTCCTTACCCGTACCCGGCCGCACCAGGGTCGAAAACGGGTACCCGTACCCGGCCGTACCCATACCCTACCCGTACCCTACCCGATACCCGGCTACCCGTACCCGGCCGGGTATAGGGTAGGGTACGGGTACGGGTACCCAATTGCGACCTCTGGGATGAAGCCATGTTGCAGGCACGGGTGGGTTGATTCTAGGAACTTGAATCGTGAGAAGAGACAAGACGTTGGAAAATGAGTGACAAACGGTTACTCACCAGTGACTCACGGCCTACCCGTACCCGTACCCGGCCGCACCAGGGTCGCAAACGGCTACCCGTACCCGGCCGGGTACGGGTAGCCGGGTATCGGGTAGGGTACAGGTATCGGGTACCCGGTTGCGACCTCTGCGCTTGCCACTTGCACGTTGACGGTTCGCCATCGAGACGTCGGCACGACCGATGCCCTCGGCGACTGGGACGGCTAGGTGCGTGCGGGCAATGCGTGACGAGCGTTTGCGTTTTTACCGTCGTGTTCGTGTTGAGCCGCGTTTCTTTATGAACACGTGAGAGACCCCGCGTGTTGAAATTAATCGTTCTCGCAGTCGATCCGTTGACGCACGGCATTGCTTGTCGACGCGGAGGTGAGAATCTTGGCTGCGTTGAACCGCGTGGAGGTGAAACGTCACCCCCCCATGTTCCAGAAAACAGAGCTCAACTGTAGAGCCGAAACACGCGCTCGATAAAGCGGGTTTCGGCAAGGCTTTGTATGCATGGACGTCCGTACGTTGCCAACCGTGCTCATCGGGAGGTGCGGAGGGAGAACAACAAGCTGAACAGAAGAACAAGAAGCAGTTTCTAAAGAAATGTGTTTGTCAATCTAGGTGATGACTTTAAATGTGGCGCAGCTCCAAGGAAGAGCGTTCCAGACGGCCGCAGAGACGCGTCTGAAAGCGCCGCGCGATGATGCGGTGACCACCGCCTTTGTCTGATGGTTACTTTCAAAAACGGTAGAAGCCTGCAAACCTAATTCCTATTCTACGCAGTCCACCATAGTCGTGGTTTGCGATCGGGATTTGAACACCCGAATCGGAGTTTGTTGTCTTGCCCTTAACAACGATGAACGTCACTGAGGTCCGTGTCGTCATCACAATGCTATGACGTGAATTTCAAAGTTCATTTTCTCCCAAGCATTTCTCTGACGCATGTACTAGTACTACTACTACTATTGTGAGCATTAAAGAGTAGCATTTCATAACCGCGTCTTAGATAGATAGATATTTTTAACAAGGGGACGCTTTGTCGTTACGTGTGATTACAACGGTCGAGTCGATGACGAAAGCTTCCCCTGCTCCGTCAGTCACGGGGATTTGCTTGACCGTACTTTGCCGCGCCGGTCGATGCTGCTTGATCAGCTCGCCCACTTCCAGATCGCCCGTCCTCTTCCCTCGGCCCCCTCCACCCCTTCCCGTCCCCCCCCCCTACCCCTTTATGACCCATAAATCTCCTCCATCGTGGTCACCTCCCCCATACTCCTTCGTATGTACACGTGTGTATGTTGAACCTCTTTCACACCGTACGTAGCCAACCGCGCGAATGGGAGGTTCGGGGGGGGGGGGGGACGTCAAACTAAACACAACAGGCAGTTCTTCAGAAATGAATTTTCAATCGAGATTATTTACAAGTGCATAGCTCCAGTGGCATCCTGTATGTATCTGTGTTGAACTTCTTTTGCATCGTTATCAGCCAGTTCGAGTCATAACTGGCTGTAATGTTTCCATTTTAGACCTGGCAGCCCTTTAATTGGTGGAAGCCCACCACCAGGACCATCGCTACCCACGACTACCATCACCACTAGCAGTAGCCCTTTACTGGTGGAAGCCCGCCACCTGTACCACCATTCCCATGTTAAACCTTTACCTGGCAGCCCTTTAATTGGTGGAAACCCACCACCAACGGCGGCCATCGCCCGCCACTTACATTAACATCAGCTGCCCCGCCCATGCTGCTGACACTTGGGCTACGCTCATTTCAGACCTTTATAAGCAGTTTGCCTTTAGAGGCTAACCCCCCTTTTCCTGATGATCACCCCTTGTGTTGCAATCGAAACGTCGTGGTTATTTGTTATTTTATTATTTTTATTCTACGTGACTTTACCGAAAGAACTAAAGAATATTCTTTCGCATCGTACGTAGCCATCCGTGCTAATCGGAGGTGTGGGGAGAAGGACATCAAACTAAACACAACAGGCAGTTCTAAAGAAATGAGTTTTCAATCTCGATAATGTATAACTTATAGCTCCAGCGGCTTCCTAATATCGATTCCGACTACGTACCCTCTATTGCGGCTACTTCCCCTACCCTACCGTTTCATTATCCCCTAATTACCCCTCTATCCCGGTACCACAAATTCCTCAACCCCCTTGCATGCTCCCTGCCAATCAAAATGGTCACATTCTGTGTCGCTCTTTTCTTTTTCAACTATGTCAAGCGCCTTGAGTGAAGTCGATCTCTCTATATATCTATGAATATACAATTATTTTAGATTGGAAAAAAGGAGGGGGACGGGGGTTATTTGTATTGCCGTGCTATCGTGTGGTTACTCGCGTTGATAGTGTGACCGTAAATGTTTTCTAGTGCATTGTAGCGTTTCGTTAAGTAAATCCTCACTGAATAGCCTCAATATAAGCTTCGTGTGTGGTGCAGTACATGCAATGCTCGACTTACGAATGCCCCGACTTACGAACGCCCCAACTTACGAACATCCGGGCTTATGAACGCCCCAACTTACGAACGCCCCAACTTACGAACACCCGGGCTTACGAACGCCCCGACTTACGGACGCCCGACTTACGAACGTTCGTAAGTCGAGGGCGTCCCGTACCTAACACTGCCGTCGAGTCGGCCTCGAGGGCGACATTTGCAACCGTCGGTCGAAGTTGTCAAATTGGCAGGTGTCTATTAAAAGAATGGCTGTGTCAAACTGAGCGTGGTGTTTGGATTCATTTTACGAGCCCCTAGCTAAATTGTATGTTGGGGGGGGGGTTCTCACTTTCAAGATGCAATCCGTAATATTCAGATTTTTTTTCACGGCTTTGTGGGTAACCCCACAAATCCCCAGGGACCCCCCCCCCCCGACACCTTAGCCCAGATTCAGCACCGACATGTATTGGCGATGTAATACGTTACCGCTACGTATTCCTTAACACGTTCCTTGGGAGTGGGCAGGTAGGAACTTGGTTGGACAGCGCATTCGTGCACGACAAATAATCCCTGGTGGGCAGTGTGGAACCTGTTGTTGCTACCTGTGTAGAAGATAACTTGACTTGAGGTAGCCAGGCAGCCAGCCAGGTAGCCAGGCCCCTTAACTATCGGCCCCTCCCCCTTGCTTAGGCACCTCCCCTTACCCCCCCCCCCTCCCTTAGGCCCCTCCCCTGACCCCCCCTCCCTCAGGCCCCTCCCCTGACCCCCCCCCCCATATCCGTAGGCCCCTCCCCTGACCCCCCCCCCATATCCTTAGGCCCCTCCCATGACCACCCTTCCCTTAGGCCCCTCCCCTGACCACCCCCCCATATCCTTAGGCCCCTCCCATGACCCTCCTCCCTTAGGCCCCTCCCCTCTCCGTACCCGGATAGTCGGTCTCCACCAATCAGAGAGCTGTTTATATTATATATATATTTATGCACGTCAGAAAAATAATCCCTGGCGGGCAGTGTGGAACCTGTTGTTCCTACCTGTTAAACACCACCGTATTACAACGCTGTGTGCAAAAATCCCAGTGTGATGCAAGTCAAGATGGGCATCTCGAAACTGAGCCGTCGGCTATTTTTTTAAATCGACATCCCGTGCCCTGCCAACCCCTGATCAGTGCCCTACCTTGGTACAGATCGATTCAGAACTTGCTGGTCACCCCGTGCCCCTTATAAGTCTCAACGTTCATCCTACAACGTCCCATCACACGACAATAGTATACTACTATTCTTGGGGACTTTCGGTAAAGTCACGTAGAGAGATTCAAAGAAAATAAAAAACTAGAACGTTTCGATTACAACACAGAAGCTTTAAGTCAAGTATTCTACTACACTACTATCGTATACTACTACTACATCCTGCTAGAGGCTACCTAGGGGAGCTTTGTCTCTGCTGCTACTCGCCACCCACTGCACTTGCCCCTACATCCTGCCAGAGGCTACCTAGGGGAGCTTTGTCTCTGCTGCTACTCGCCACCCACAGCACTTGCCCCTGCGGTGAGTTCGAGACGTCGCTGGCTGCGTCTTGTCCTGCATCTCGCCGCCGCTCCGGCCGCGTCTTGCCGTTGTCCGCCCCTCGTGTGCGTTGCATCTTGTCGCCCTGTTCGCCTTCGTCGCACAGGGTGAGGTGTCTGTGTGTGTGAGTGTCTGTGTGTGTCTGTGTGAGTGTCTGTGTGAGTCTATGTGTGTGAGTGTCTGTGTGTGAGGTGTGTGTATGTCTTTGTCTGTGTGTCTGTGTGTGTGTCTGTGTGTATGTATGTCTGTCTGTGTGTATGTCTGTGTGTCTGGCTCTGTGTGTGTCAGTGTCTGTCTTTGTGTGTGTGAGTGTCTGTGTGTCTGTCTGTGTGTCTGTCTCTGTGTGTGTGAGTGTCTGTCTCTGTGTGTGTGAGTGTCTGTCTGTGTGTCTGTGCGAGTGTGTCCGTCTGTGTGGCAGTGAGTGTATGTCTGTGTATATGTATGTCTGTGTGTCGGTGTGTATGTGTGTCTGTGTATGTCTGTCTGTGTGTGTATGTCTGTGTGTGTGTGTATGTCTGTCTGTGTGTCTCTGGTGGGGAGCGGTAGTGTAGTGGTTAGCGCTACGCTGCGCTATGAACCTGGCGACCCGAGTTTGATTCCCGCTCAAGGCCAACAGCAGTGACGATTATCTGAACCGTTCCTGGGCCTCCCCTAGGTCGACTCAGCCTCAAATGAGTACCTGGTGCGGTGTGTAGTCAACATCGCCACTGGGGAAACAAAGGCGGTCGGGCGTGGTGCTAGCCACCCACCCCCTCGTGTGCCGTGCCGGCCTTCATAGGTGCTCGCTAACAGCACTTGCCCGCACATTCTGTTCAGGCTACATAGGGGGATCTTTGTTCCTGTGTGGCTGTGTGTGTGTCTGTGTGTATCTGTCTGTGTGTGTGTCTGTGTGTATCTGTGTGTGTATCTGTGTGTGTGTGTATCTGTGTGTGTATCTGTGTGTATGTCTGTGTGTATCCGTCTGTGTGTATCTGTGTGTGTGTCTGTGTGTATCTGTCTGTGTTTGTGTCTGTGTGTATCTGTGTGTGTCTCTGTGTGTATCTGTGTGTGTCTCTGTGTACCTAAAAGGTCCTGGCAAGGATTATTCAACATCGCCTTGCTAGGCACGCTGAGGAGAGGCTTGCGGAGCCCAAATGCGGTTTCAGGAAAGGGCGGTCTTGCACAGATGCCATATTTTCTGTCCGTCTGCTACAGCAGAGGTGTAGGGAATTCCAACAAGACCTACATCTCTGCTTTATTGACCTGGTCAAGGCCTATGATACCATCAGTAGGCCTGGGCTCTGGGTTGTTCTTCGTGCTTTCGGAGTCCCTAACCCACTGCTCACGATCATTAAGGACCTTCATGATGGTGAGCGGGCCCGAGTGAAACTACGTGGCTGGGATTCAGAGCCATTCCCTGTACACCTTGGGGTGCGACAAGGATGTCCTCTGGCTCCCACATTATTTAACTTCTATTTCGATCACGTAGTTCGTGACCCCTTCGATGACTGTACCAGAGGAATCTCCATCTGGAACAGATACAATGGGAGGCTGATCGATGCCCGTATGCTATCAAGGGATGGCTCCCTATTGGTCAACCACGTTATGTATGCCGATGATCTTGTAATTGCTGCTCACTCAGAGGAGGAGTTGGAGGCGCTGCTGTTGAACCTGGAGCTTTACCATCAGCCCCACCAAAACTAAGCACCTGCCTGGGTATTTTGTACCGTTGGACACTCCACCCCCACAACTCTCAATTGGTGATGGTGCAGTTGTGGAGAGAGTGGAGCGTTTCCCATACCTGGGCAGTGTGCTCATGACCGGCTCCAGTTTGACAGCAGAGGTCTCAATCTGAATCAGTCGAGCGGCATTATCTTTTCATCGGCTGTATCACGCTGTGTGGAAGCTACCTGGTCTGTCGCTCCTCCGACAGGCAAGGCTGCATTGGCTGGGTCATGTAGCCCGCATGCCCAGCTACCGCATGCCTGAACAGCTTTTGTTTGGCCGGATAGAGGGGGCTAAATGGGTACGGCACGGGCTAAAGAAGAGATAGAGTAATGTGGTACAAGAGGATGTAGGTCTCCCCTAGGTCGACTCGGCCTCAAACGCGTACCTGGTGCGGTGTGTAGTGGGGAGACAAAGGCGGCCGGGCGTGGTGCTAGCCACCCACCCCCTCATGCGCCGTGCCGGCCTTCATAGGTCCTGCTCGCTTACAGCACTTGCCCCAAAAGTCTGTTAAAAGCTATATATGGGGCTGGGCTATCTTTATCTTTGTTATACAGGGTGCTTCAAAAAATGTTAATACCTCTTGAATTTGCAACAATACCACAATAAATATGCCTCCTCTGGGCTGTGAAGAACCACCTGGAGAAGATTCGAGGCATGCGTTGACAATGGTGGTGAACAAGTGGGAGACTTTTTGAAGCTATTAACGTTACGTTTGTTATCATGTTACAGTGTTATCCGTTTTCTTCCCATTAAAAACGATAGTCCCATTGTAAGCATTAACATTTTTTTAAGCACCCTGTATATCGACCTCTAAGTGGAAGGGGGGAGAGGCCTTGAATCTCGATCGGTTTCACCCCCTCTCAGATGGCCTTGCACGCCCAGTCGCCGTTCGTCGTCAAACGAGAGAACGAAGAGAATCCGAGCCTCTGGACGGGACCGGCCTCGATGGTGAAACACGAGGACGCCGACGCCTTCGGTGAAGCATTTACACCATTATCAGAGTTATGTTTTTTGTTTGCATTATGACTGCAGGTATTGTGGTCTATGTAAACATGACTCCTTGTAAAAAAAGGTGTCAGTTTTGTTGCCAGATAGAAGGGTAAAAAACCAATTATCGCCTTCGGTGAGGTCGCTTTGGCACTACGATCAGACCACCGGGAATGGGGCCCCCCTCACCCAAGCCAGGCCACTGACTCTCGACGGGGAATGAGCCTGGAGAGCAATTGCATGGACGGCCACCGCCACGCACGTGGGAGACTACGGTGGCTGGGAGATGTTCACTACCTCGCCTGGTATACAGGATGGCGTGGGTTCTATCCAGATCTTGACGATGCCTACTGCTGTATATTTGGAGTTTGTGTCTCTTTCTCATCATTACCACGGTGGCTGGGAGATGTTGACTACCTCGCCTGGATACAGAATGGCGTGGGTTCTATCCCGACCCTGACATCTGCTGTATATTTGGAGTTTGCATCTTTCTCTCATCATCATCATCATCACGATGGCTCGGATATGATAACTACCTCGCCTGGTATACAGCAGGTCGTGGGTTCGATACCAACCCTGACATCTCTATATTTGGAGTTTGCGTCTCTCTCATCATCATCACGGTGGCTCGGAGATGTTAACGACTTCACCTGGTACGCAGGAGGGGGTGGGTTCAATCTCGATCCTGATGTTGACGAGAGAGAGACGCAAACTCCAAATGTACAGTAGGCGTCAGGATCGAGATCGAACCCACGACATCCTGTATACCAGGTGAGGCACTTAACATCTCTTAGCCACCGTGATGTTGACGAGAGTGAGAGAGACGCAGACTCCAAATGTACAGCAGGTGTCAGGATCGAGATCGAACCCACAACCTCCTGTATACCAGGTGAGGCAGTTAACATCTAGCCACCATGATGTTGACGATAGAAAGACGCAAGCTCCAAATGTACAGCAGGTGTCAGGATCGAGATTAAACCCACGACCTCCTGTATACCAGGTGAGGCATTTAACATCTCCTAGCCAACATGGCGCCTGTCTCTTTCGGGGGTGGGGGGATATCTCTCGCTGGAGCCGACTGACCGACTGACTGACTGTCTCAACGTCGCTCGTAAGTTCAACTCCCGCCCGGTTATAGAGACGTGCGGTGACTTTTTCTTGGAACCGCGGCTTCCAGGAGGGCGGGGACCGGGAGCCGGCGATGAGGGGTCGGAGGAGCCCGCGGATGCCTTCGCGTTTCTCGCCGCTCCAGGCCGCAAGTTTATCGACATGGAGGTGTGGACAGAGGACTTTGATGAAGGTGAGCTCACCTGATTTTCACGTTGCCAGGCGCACTGAGCTCCTAAATTAGAAGTGTGAGTTGTGAGTTATTATTTGATTTTATTTTCGACGTGACTTTACCAGAAAAAACCGAAGAGTAATTCCTGCAGTCACGAAAGCCTCGAATCTAGTTTGAACCACCTCTACGGGGAGGGTTTACTCACAACTCATACTTTACTTCTAATTTAGCAATCGTTGGGAGAACGTTAATCAACCAGGCTCTGCGTTAACTGTGTGTTAACCAACCCTCTGTGTTGCATTGCATTACACTTCTTAATTTTACTAAATTTGCCTTCTCAAACTTTGGATTTTCTTGCTCTAAACCATTGTCTCTCCTCCGGCCACTGTGGTCCAGAATTCCACGCTGCTCCCTCCTTGTCCCCTCGTCTGTCAGCTGGTCCCGCATCCCCAGTCCTCTCTCTGCCCCGGCCCACCCCCCCTCTCTCTATTTAAGGCCTCGGCACGGATTCGTTGTCCTTCTGTTTGTCTTGGTGTGTGTCTCGCTCTGTCTTTGTGCGTGTCTCTCTCTGCATGTGTCTGCCTATGCTGTTCCCGCGTCTGTGTTTTGTCATTCATTCTTACCTGACGATGGTTGCTTGTGTTGCAACCGAAATGTCGTATTCTATTATTTGATTGGATTTGATTTTCTACGTGACTTTACCGAAAGAACCAAAGAGTAATTCCTGCAGCCACGAAAGCTTCAAATCTAGTACGTTTTTTGTTTGCATTCTGACCACAAGTATCTGTGGTTAATGCGGACATGATTCCTCGTGAAAGGTTTCGGCTTGGTGTTTTAACATCTTAACACAACTGTTTTGTTGCCAGAAAAAAGGGGAAAACCTCTTCTAAGATCCCTTTCCGCTTAGAACCCCCCTCCCCCCGTATAGCCCTTTAAGAGATGCCCGGCTGTGTGAGCGTTCGCATGCAGTGATGGTAACGGAGGAGGAGGAGGCGGCGGGGGCAGTGGTGAAGCGGGAGTACGAAGGGAGATGGAGCCCCGAGTTCCTGAGGATCGTGGTGAAAACCGAAGTGGGCGATGACGGTAAAGAGAGAGCGAGAGAGAGAGAGAGATCCCCCTCATTCCTACTGACAGACTGAGCGAGGGTCTAAATGAGACCCCCCCCCTTGTTTGCCAGTATTCCAAGTGTGACAAAATAAGAACGGGGGGTGTTGTTACCCATTCTGCGAGTAATACAACAGGAGTCGTGTTCGGGTGTTCAAACGACAAAATGGAAACCCTTGAAGATCTTCACACAGCCCCTGTTTCATTACTGCCAGAAAGGGTTCAACACACCACTACTAGTATACTACACTATACACCACTACTATACACTACACACTACACTATACACTACACTATATACAACACTATATACTACACTATACACTACACTATACACTACACTACACACTACACTATACACTACACTGCTATATACTATACACTAGTGCTGTACTAGTAACGAATTGGCATGTTCTGTTTACGTGACAAACCTTACCAATTATCTGTGCCGGTGGTGGCGGGTTTAACGACACATTTATCTGTTTACGTGATCTAACCCAAAAAGCCTGTATCGTGGATGATACTGGTTGCAAAAGCCTGCGTGTTAAACACCTATTCTTACTTTTTCATACCTTGATACTGGCAAAAAGGTCCCATCACGGACATTATGTGAGAGCCGGCGTACTATGGTACCCCGGGGTACCGCCATAACGTTCAAGCACTGTCAGAGCCATGTTAGTTTGCATGTTCACCACAAGCACTGCGTGTGTGGTCAATGCAGTGACCCGATTCCTTGCCAAAGGTTTCTGTTTGGCGTTTGAACATCTTTTTACTGCCAGAGAGGCTACAACACCGACATATTCTTTCGTACCGAGCCAGGGTCTCGCAACCAAACCATGGGCGGATCTCCGCACTCACGTGAAAGTCCTCCGGCTCGCCTGTCGACCTCACTTCCCGTCGTTGTGTCTCCCGCACCGCAGCGCCGCGTTTGGAGCCACGAGAGGCCCCCTGGAGGCCGGCTGAGGCGGACGAATCCGGAGGAGGTCACTTCACCGCAGACCGGAACTTCATCGAGGTGGAGGTGTCGGAGGACGACGAGGAGGAGCGCAACGAGGGTGAGCGTCTTACTTGGTCTTCCCCGTGGGTTCTTTTTCCATCGCCGGTCGTATACGTCCCGGACGTGGCAGCGTGCTGGAGGAAGTGGCCACCGTCCGGGCCAACGTTGCCATTTGACGAAGAGTTGCTGAGGAGCTATTCACAATGCTGAGGAGATGTTAACTACCTCAAGTTCAACATACATATGTGCTACACTATACATGATGTACTCCACTATACACTACTATACACAACACTATATACTAATATATATATACACTACACTGTATACTACGATACACTATAAACTAATATACTATATACTACTTTACACTATTTCACACTACTATTCACTACACTACATACTTCACTATACACTACACCACTCTGCTAGCCAGCCACGCTAATAGGAGGTGCTGAGCTTACCCCCGGTGTCGACCGCGGTCCAAATTGAAGCCCCGCCCCACCCCCCCCCCCCCCTTTTTCTTTTTGCTCCGAACATTGCGTCGGACGCAACGACAGGAAGAGAGCCCCTATGGGAGGGGTGGTGCGGGAGCGCGACGGGGGCGCACGATGCCGGACGAGCCCCCAGTGGGCGGCACGGGAGGCCGCCGCCCACCGCCGCCAATCGGACGGGGAGCGGACTCGGAGGGAGCGCGGGGGCGGCGCCCCCCGGTGGCGGCAGGAAGAGGCCGCACGCTTGCGGCAGGTGCGGCAAAGTGTTCGCGCGGCCCTCCGACCTGGAGAAGCACTCGAGGACGCACACGGGCGAGAGGCCGCACGCGTGCGGCGAGTGCGGCAAAGCGTTCGCGACGCGCTACAACCTGCGGACGCACTCGCGGACGCACACGGGCGAGAAGCCGTACGTCTGCGGCCGGTGCGGCAGGGGCTTCGCGCAGAACGGCCACCTCAAGAGGCACTTCAGGAGGCACTCCAGGACGTACACGCCGCAGTGACGAAGGCCTCGAGAGGCGGGCGGGGGGGGTGTGTCAGTAGCGACGGCAAATGTCGCCATGCTCCTGCAACGCTATCGGCCCCCACCATGTCAACTAAAGAGAAACTCTTTTTTTATTTGATCAGCTATAAGCACCCATTGAGCTGCTACGTAGCGGTAACATGGCCATCGCAAATGACAGCAGCTCGACCTCTTCCTGATGACGACCGCTTGTGTTGCGATCGAAACGTCGGCTTTTTTTGTTATTTTCTTTTAACCTATCTACGTGACTTTACCGAAAGTCCCAAAGAATACTCAACCAAGTGGCTCATATCGTCATCGTCGCGAGGAAATTCATAGCAGCAGCCAAATTAGCTAAATGTGTGTTTCTACAGACTCAGAGACCCACAACGACCCAGAGAGATTCACACTCAAGAGACTCACAGAGACCCATGCTCATTGAGACTCACAGAAATTCATAGAGACCCATACTAATATTAAACTATATTATATTTTACCAGGTAAGGCCCACTGAGCCTTGTAGCTCTTTTATAGCAGCACCTGAATACCGAATTTTTTTATGGGTCTCTATGTAATGAGTCTATGGGTCTCTGTGTAATGGGTCTGTGGGTCTCTATGTGATGAGGCTATGGGTCTCTATGTAATGAGTATATGGGTCTGTTTGATGAGGCTATGGGTCTCTGTGTGATCAGTCTATAGACGAAAACTACACTTTTATTTGACCAGCTAAACACCCACTTAGTTGTTGTGTAGTAGCTCTTGTTCAGAAGCGACATGGCCATCACAAATGATAGCAGCTCAAACAAGTGGCTTATTATGTGGACATTTATAGCAGCAGCCAAATATTCTAAATGCATGGTGACGTTGATTCTAAATGTGGAGAGAACGATCGGAGGATCTGGACAAAAATCCACGGTGAGAGACACGCAAACTCCAAATATACAGCAGCAGGTGTCGTCAGGGTCGGGATCGAACCCACAACCTCCTGCACACCAGGCGAGGTAGTTAACATCTCCTAGCCACTGTGATGATGACAGTGAGAGACGCAAAGCCCAAATAAACAGGAGCAGGTATCAGGGTCGTGATTGAAACCATGACCACCTGGATCCCAGGCGGGGTAGTTAACATTTCCTAGCCACCGTGATGATGATGAGAGATAGAAACATGCAAATATACAGCAGCAGGCATCGTCAGGGTCCGAGATCGAACCGACGACCTCCTACATACCAGGCGAGGTAGTCAACATCTCCTAGGCACCACGGGGCCACTTAACCACACAGATTCACAATGTAACGGTTCACCCTCTGGCCTCTCAAAGTTAACCATCGACTATCCATTATCGGGATTATCGGGGTTGTTGATTAAATCTTGATTGAAAACTCACGTCCCTCGAGCTGCTGCTTGTTGTGTTTAGTGTTGTTGGCTACGTAGGGTGTGAAAAAACTTCAACATACACACACTATACCATACGCTACATACTACAATATACACTACTATACACTACACTAAACATTAGTATACACTACGCTGATCGTGGGTAAAGGGACTCTTTTTTTTTTCCGCGGAAGATTCAGCCGGTGCAAGAATTGCAGCCCAGAGGCCACCAAAGCTCGCGGTGCTTTCATTGAACTTGCAGACCAAGACGGCTGATATTAGTCAAATTTAATGATGTCAGAACGTCATTTTCACCTCAACAAAACAACATTTGCAGGTTCTGGGGTGTTCATGCGTCATATCGAATTAAAGAAAGTGTTATCATTTAGAGTTCGTGTTTTATTTCACTTTTTCACAAGTTATAGGCAAAATAAATCAGCTGTACCCCCAACTGTGCCAGGTTATTTGCAAGAGGTCACGGGACAGACCCAGCAGGTGCCATTGGTTGGCTGACTGAGATCACTACTGGTAGATGCACCACCAGCTGTACCCCCTACGGTGCTAACTTGCTGCATTTTAGCCGCCAGGTGCTCTGCTCGTTGTTGTAGAGAGAGAGAGGGGGGAAAGGGCATCCTTCACGAGCCTCCTCCACACTACACACACACGAGGGACCATTGGATGCCCTCTCCCCCCTCTCTCTCCATCCCCTGTCGTGTTCGCTCCTTGTCTCACGCCCGTGCCTCTCCCTACCCGCAGAGACCCCCTTTTATCCCCCCTAACCCCCTCCACCAGCCCCCTGCTCCAGTCCTCCTGTTGTCGTTGTTCAGAACTGGCAATATGGCGGATTCTCGATTATCCACTTGTGCAGTTTATCCGATTTGCGGATTAACCCGCGCACCCGAGATTTTGACATAAATCAATAACTCGGTGATTTTCCCTTCAGCCCAAATTAATAGTCTAAAAACAGTTGTACATTGTTGGGAATGTTCATTATAAGTCACACGGTGCTTAAACCAGTTAATCTGAATTCAACGCGATCGCCACTACAGTACAGTAGTTGCCATAACTTGACAACGGTGGGCGGAGTTTGAATGATGCTGATTGGCTGTGGCTCTGCTGCCATCCACTCAGTGGGGCTAAGTTTGATTGACCACTGTTTTTTTCATTAACTACATTTTCTTAACTTAAACGAAATGTATACCTATACGAGTGGTTTTTGGCATGGAGATTCGCGGAAAATGCGATATTTGTTGGATTATCCACGATGTTGAATTATCCGCGACCGTCCTCCCCGTCATTAACGCGCGGAAAATCTGGAGCTTTCTGTATTTGTCAAGCTCACTCTCACTCACCCCCACACCATCTATCCCTCTGTCGCCTGGGTTCACGACTGTACCCCATCGGTCGCTACGTTCGAAATTCAACCACCCACAATCCCGAGGCGCGTCCGCGCGCGTTGCAAAAATCGCGAGTTTGTCCGCTGCCGTTCAACCAGAAAACGGCGAGTTGCACAAATGGAAAAGAACGTGCGAGCGTGTCAATGGAGGGAAGAGTGAGCGAGGGCATTGGGCGAATGGATGGGATGAGTCACTGAACGAGGGGGCGGAATGAGTGAACGAGGCCTGACTAAGAATGAAAACGAAGGGATCATCCAGACGGAACAAAAGTATATACATCCGAAAGAACAAAACTGAAACCTTTTTATGAGGATTCATGTCTGCATTAACCACAATACTTGTAGTCAAAATGCAAAAAAACAAAAAAAAACATCCTATGATAATATATAAATTGTCCTTGAAACTGATTGGTCCACACCAAGGGACGGCTTTCTTTTGAGCCTCGACCCAATTGGTGCTCGATCAGAGGACGCCAAAAGGCGTACCTTTTAAAAGAAAGCCGTCCCTTGGTGTGGACCAATCAGTTTCAAGGACAATGCATATATTATCATAGTATGTTTTTTGTTTGAATTTTGACTGCAAGTATTGTGGTTAATGCAGACATGAATCCTTGTAAAACGTTTTCAGTTTTGTTGCCAGAAAAAGGGGGAAACCCCTATTATTAGAGGTGAAGATGCTGAAGTGGTCATCCATTGTTTTTTTTTATCCTTTACAAACACAATCGGTTTACCTTGGCAAGCGTTGCGGTCACGTGGGCACTGGGTTCACCGATCCATCGGCGAGTGCATTAGGTGTGATTGACGGTTGGTCTGCTCTCCAGAGTATCTATCTGCTCGTGGAGGTGATTCGTTAAATTCTGAAAATGTATCGTTTACTTAAAACCCGAAACAGGAGCAGGATTTCTCTGCCTGTCCCCTGACGAGGCTGGATGTCATGGTACTCGAATTCTAAACGTCGTAGTGGGTTTACTCTACGACACACAACCAGTTGGTGCTGTACTCGAATTGCCACGTTTTGTTTACGTGACAAACTAATTGGCAGTGTCGGGTGGTGACGGCGAGTTTAACGACAGCATTAAAATTTACGCGATCTAACCCAAAAAAAACCCCTATAATATGGATAATATTGGTCGCGAACACCTACTACTACTGCTAAGGTGTTAAACTGTACAGTTTAAGAGTTTACGGTGAAACAAAATAAGTATATACAGGGTGCTTTCAAAAAACGTTGACACTTCTGAGAATTTGTAATAACACAAAAAATGTGCCCCTCTGGGCTCTGGAGACCACCTGGAGAAGATTCCAGGCGTGCGTTGACAACGATGGCGAACAAGTGTGAGACTCTTTGACTTTTTAAAACTGTTTGGTTCTTTCGGTAAAATAGCGTGGGTGTACGGCGACAAGACTCCTTTCCATCTCTGACCCCGCCTACTTATCCTTGGGTGACACCCACCTCAAAGCTGGATATAACCTCTTGTTTCAACAGCCCTTTCTTGTTCAGCAGTTCTACTGCTGTATCTTTCTACCTGATGATGATTGCTTGTGTTGCGATCGAAACATCGTGATCTTTTATTTTTTCTACCCACGTGACTTTACCGAAGAACCAAAGAGTATTTGTTAGCATGTTATGGTGCATTATCTGTTCTTTTTTCCATATAAGTGTTAAAAAAAAATTTTGGACATACGGTAAGCGACAAAACCATTACCCACTGGTTTTCAAATGGGAGGCAAAATAAAAAACCCATTCGGGACATGCGAGGTTTTCACTCTAGCGCGTGCGTCTTCGAGTGCCTCTTCAGATGACCGCTCTGCGCAAACCCCTCGCCGCACTCCTTGCAAACGTGCGGCTTCTCTCCCGTGTGCGTCCTCACGTGCGCCGTCAGCGTGGAGCTCTGCCCGAAGCCCCTGCCGCACTCCTTGCACACGTACGGCTTCTCGCCGCTGTGCGTCCTCCGGTGTTTCTCCAGATCCGAGCGCTGCGCGAAGCCCCGGCCGCACTCCTTGCAAATGTGCGGCCACTCGCCCGTGTGGGTCCTCGCGTGCGCGTTCAGGGTGGCGCGGAGGGCGAAGGCCCTGCCGCACTGCTCACAAGCGTACGGCCTTTCGCCCGTGTGCGTCCTGGTGTGCGCCTCCAGGGAGGAGCTCTGCGAAAACGCCTTTCCGCACTCCTTGCAAACGTGCGGCCTTTCGCCCGTGTGGGTCCTCGCGTGCGCGTTCAGGGTGGCGCGGAGGGCGAAGGCCTTGCCGCACTGCTCGCACGCGTACGGCCTTTCGCCCGTGTGCGTCCTCGTGTGCGCCTCCAGGGAGGAGCGTTGCGCGAACGCCTTGCCGCACTCCTTGCAAACGTGCGGCCTCTCGCCTGTGTGGGTCCTAGTGTGTCTCTCCAGGTGGGAGGAGAGCGCGAAGCCGCGGCCGCACTCGGCGCACACGTGCGGCTTCTCGCCCGTGTGCGTCCTGCGGTGGATCTTCAGGTCGGACGACCTCGCGAAGCCCTTGCCGCATTCGTCGCACGCATGTGGCCACTCGCCCGTGTGGGTCCTGCGGTGGATCTTCAGGTCGGACGAGCGCGTGAATCCCTTGCCGCACTCGGCGCACGCGTACGGCTTCTCGCTCGCGTGCTTCCCGACGTGCGCCTCCAGGTGGGAGCTTTGCACGAAGCCCTTGCCGCACTCGGCGCAAACGTGCGGCTTCTCGCCCGTGTGAATCCTGAAGTGGATCTTGAGGTCGGACGAGCGCGTGAATCCCTTGCCGCACTCCGTGCACACGTGCGGCTTCTCGCCAGTGTGCGTCCTCAGGTGCTCCTCCAAGGAGTAGCGTTGCGCGTAGCCCTTGCCGCACTCCTTGCACACGTGTGGCCACTTCCCCGTGTGCGATATGAAATGCGTCTCCAAGTTGTAACGCGTCACGAAGCCCTTCCCGCACTCCGTGCACACGTGCGGTTTCTCGCCCGTGTGCGTCCTCGTGTGCTCCTCTAAGTGAGAACGCTGCGCAAACTCCTTCCCGCAATCGTCGCATGTGTGCCTCCGCCGGTCGCCGGTGACCGCCGCGCACGAAGGCGCCGCGACTTCCAGCGGCTTGCCGCACCGCGCGCAGGAGGCTCCCGGCGTGGCGGCCACGTGTCCGGCGTCGTCCGCCCCCGTCCCCAAGCGTCGTCCGCCCGCCTCGCACTCCTCGCACAGGAGTTCCGTTCCTGTCGCATCGTCCGCCACACATTTTCACCAAAGGCAAAAGTTCGAGGTTAAAGGACACGAAGAAAAACGAGGCTCGGAGTTCAGGAAACGGCAGTGCCGTTAAGGCTTTAGCTCATCAGCTTCTCTTTTCTTTGACGTACGGGAGGCCCGGGACCGGTTCAGATAATCGCCGTCACCGGTGTTGGTGGCCGTGAGTGGGAATCGAACTCGGGTCGCCGGGTTTGTAGCGCAGTGTAGCGCTAACCACTACACCACTGCTCCCAAAAATTCCACGCAACAACAACCGCCATTTGCCACTAAGTGGCGGTGACGTCACCACGACGCTTGTGCCAGGCTATGTGCGCTTTGAGGCCATGTGAAGTGTTGAACGCCCGCTGGCAGGAGGTCACGGGGCAGACCCAGGTGCCACGGGTCGACTGACTGAGATGATCGAGATGACTGGCTGATGCACCACCTGTGCCCCCTACTGTGCCAACTTGCTGTGCTTTAGCCACCCAGCGCTCCGCTCGTTGTTGTGAGCGTCCCTCCAACCGCCCTCCGTTGTTGTTGGAGGGCAACTGCCTCCAACTGCCCAGTAGTGTCCTTCACGAGCCTCCTCCACAGAGGCCAATCTTGACACCGTTGGTTCCAGTTATTGGCAAGTCCACTCAGCTCCATATCCTCTTGCACTACATTACTCCATCTCTTCTCTAGCCCATGCCATGCCTGTTGAGCCCCCACTAGCCAGCCGAACAAAAGCTATTTAGGCATGCGGTGGCTGGGCAAGCGGGGGGCATGACCCAGCCAACGCATCCTTGCCTGCCGGAGAAGCTCACTGATGGGACTTTGTCCAGATCTTTCAAGGATTTGTGAGCTCCTCACATAATTCAGCCTGGTTAAACCCAGGATGGATCATAGGCAGGCCAGCCTGGATGTTTCGAACCGGCGAAGATGTTCCAAGAATAGAGAAGGGAGGGTATGACTGTGGCCGAGAAGACCCGAAGCTTCTTGTGGAGCAACAGACCAGGTAGCTTCCACACAGCGTTATACAGCCGATGAGAAGATAATGCAGCTTGACTGATTTGGAGTGAGACCTCTGCTGTCAAACCAGAGCTGGTCATAAGCACACTGCTCAAGTATGGAAACCTCTCCACGCTTTCCACAACTGCCACAACACCAATGGGGAGTTGAAGGGGTGGAGTGATGGCACAACATACCCAAGCAGGTGCTTAGTTTTGGAGGGGCTGATGATAAGGCCCCACCACTTAGTAGCATGCTCCAGGTTCAGCAGCAGCGCCTCCAACTCCTCATCAGAGTGAGCAGCAATCACCAGATCATCAGCATACATAACATGGTTGACCAATAGAAGCCATCCCTTGACTACACCCGGGCATCAATCAGTCTCCCATTGTATCTGTACCAGATGAAAATTCCTCCGGTACAGTCATGGAACACTTCTCAAACTATGTGATCGAAAAAGATGCTAAATAATGTAGGTGTACGAGGACATCCCTGTCTCACCCCAAGGTGAACAGGGAACAGTTCCGACTCCGGGCCCGCCCTTCATTATTAAGGTCCGTAATAATTGTGAACAGAGAGTCTGGAACTCCGAAATCATGAAAAAGAATACAGAGCCCAGACCTATTGATGGTCTTATAGGCCTTGACCAGGTCAATAAAACCGAGATGTAGGTCTTGTTGGAATTCCCTACATCTGTAGGAGACGGACAGAAAATATGGCATCTGTGCAGGACCGCCCTGGTCTGAAACTGCATTGGGGCTCCGCAAGCCTCTCCTCAGCGTGCCTGGCAAGGGGCGATGTTGAATAATCCTTGCCAGGACCTTTCCCGGCACACTGAGGAGTGAGATGCCCCTGTAGTTGTTACAGTCTGTGCGGTCCCCCTTTTTAAAGATGGAGACCACCAGGGCATCCTTCCAATCCTGCGGAACCCGTCCAGTGGTCCAGATTGTTATTGTCACATAAGGCGGTCTGCACACAAACAACACCCTTTTCTTGGTCTCAGAAATTAGATCACCTTCCGTAAATCTTCAACAGATGGCACTTTGGCCAGCCATTCACAGGGGGTGACTATTTCTTCCAGGAGGAGGGGAGATGATGCCAACCCCAGCTGCATGCGATGATGACATTCTCGCTTGCAACTTTCATCAGCTAGTTGAGACCAGGCACTGGGGGTTTGAATGGGGTCCTGGGTGTACACCCACCACCAGAGTGGAAGAATGGCAGGCACATTTTACTGATGACAAGCCAATGGTCAGTGAGCAGATCAGCTCCACAGTAGGTTCTGGTGTCAAGGAAATGGGTCTGCATCCGCTGTTCCATCACTACGTAGCCCAACAGATGTTCTTGCTTGGACCCGGCATGCATCCATGATGTTGTGTGGATGCGCCGAAGCCGGAACAGTGTGTTGGTAATTACAAGCCCATGGACTGCACAAAAGTCTAGCAGCCTCCTACCATTGTTATTGAGCTGATCTGGCCCATGCCTTCCAATCACTCCAGACCGGGTGCCAGCATCATGACCAACTCGTGCATTGAAGTCACCCAACAAGATGACTATCCAGAGGTGCCACTTTAGCTAGCACCTGTGACAGGAGGACATAGAAGGCATGACTCATCGGCCTTGCCTGAATCCCTCCACTGATGTTCATCTTCGGTGGGGGCGTAAGTAACCACCACCACCATTCCTCGCCTCCCGTTTAATGGGGAAGCTATCCCCCACCACCTTGGGGCTTACAGCTTCCCACACCTCACCACCACTCAACACAAACACAAACAAAAACTCACGCACAGGACACACACAGACACAGGACACACACACAAACACGCACACCCAGCCACACGCACGCACGCTTTGTGTGACAGCCCCACGCGTAGTTGATGTCACCTCTCGTCGCCAATGCTTTTGCTGCGAGACAACAAACGGGCGACCTCCGAGATGTGCCCCGACAAGTCTCCCACTAGCCGGCCACTCGCAGAGGGTGGCTACTTCCTCCAATGTTTTGAGGCGCCCTCTGGGTTGGCCCGGGTTTTCACTCCGCCAAAAACAAAACGATGGCCGTTTTCTCTCAAACGACGCGGTTTATGCCAAGCGTACGAGTCCCGCAGTGGACATCGCTTCAGCTAGTGGCGCGTCTGGGATATACGACCGGTGATACAAACAAGAAGACGTTGCATTTTATCTGTCACGTTATCAAACTAAAACTAAACTTTTTATGCTAACAGGTGTAGCGCCCCACTGAGCTATGTAGTAGATCTTTCTCAGAAGCGACCTGCCCATCACAAATGACAGCTCAACAAAGTGGCTGATGTCATCATCACGTGGACATTTATAGCAGCAGCCAAATACTCTAAACGTATATGAGTCTCTATGTGATGGGGTTATGGGTCTCTGTGTAATGAGTCTATGGGTCTCTATGTAATGAGTCTGTGGGTCTCTGTGTGATGACTCTATGGGTCTCTATGTGATGAGTCTATGGGTCTATATGTGATGGGGTTATGGGTCTCGCGTGATGACTCTATGGGTCTCTATGTGATGGGGTTACGGGTCTCTGTGTGATGACTCGATGGGTCTCTATGTAATGAGTCTGTGGGTCTCTGTGTGATGACTCTATGGGTCTCTGTGTGATGACTCTATGGGTCTCTGTGTGCTGAGTCTATGGGTCTCTATGTAATGACTCTATGGATCTCTGTGTGATGACTCTATGGGTCTCTGTGTGATGACTCTATGGGTCTCTATGTAATGAGTCCATAGACGGCAACAAAACAATGTTTTGTTTAAGTTACCAGGTGTGAGGACCCACTGAGCTGTGTGGCTCTTTTGTCAGATAAGTGACGTGGCCACCACACAAATGATAGCAGCTCAACAGAATTGGCTTATCACGTGGGAATCTATAGTAACCAATTACCCTAAACGCGTGACGTTGATTCTAAACGTGGAAGGGAAAACCGAAGGAGCCGGAGAAAATTCCACGCGACCTCGGGGAGAGAGAGAGAGACACCCACGAAACTCCAAATATAGTGAAACTCATGCTCACCGACATCCTCCTCGGACAACTCCACCTCGATGAAGTTCTGGTCTGCGGTGAAGAGACATCCATGAGATCCCTCTGTCTCCTCCGGACTCTCGATTGCGTCTGCGGCTGCAACGTCAGAAAAAGCGTCACCATGGCCTTTGGACGAGTGGGGGGTGAAACGCACCCGAAGATCGTGCAGTCTGGCTGCCAGCTGGGGATGTTCCCCTTCCGCATATTAATTGGTGAGAGTGGTCTCTCGGTTAACAATATTTCGTTGGTTCCACGAAAAACCGTCGTTAATCGAAATGATCGTGAATCGAACATAGCAAATGCACGTTGAAGGCTTAATTTGATATTAAGTTGACCTTTTTCACACTAAAAACACGAAAGCTTTAAGTCAACACGCAATTTTAACAAATAAATGTTGTAAAAACATATTAAAGCATTAATATTAGTGTAGTGGTTTAACACGCGCCAAGGAGGGAAATTGCACACACGTTAGTATAAATAAAGTGACGACAGAAAAGCAAGAAGTTGCCCGTGTAAAGTACAGCACTACATTAGTATAAACATGGATAAATAATGCATGATGTAGATGCTTACCCCGAGCTCTCATTTCTCTGATAGTGCGTTGTCTTTGAACTGTGCACCTTTTGGCGTCATCTGGTCCAACACCATATGAGACTAGGCTCTAAGAAAAGCTGTCTCTGGTGTGGACCAATCAGTTTCAAGGACAATGCATAAATGATCAGAGTATTGTTTTTTGTTTGCATTTGACTGCAAGTATGGTTAATGTGAACATGATTGCTTGCAAAAGGTGTCCGTTTTGTTGCCAGAAAAAAGGGTAAAAACCCTATTAGTATCGTACAACACGTCGTTGATAAAAAATTGGGAACCCCATGGGAGGCGGATCGCGAGTCGAAACATCGTTACTCTGCGGCATCGTTAAACCGAGGGACCGCTGCATTGGCATCCTGCCCTAGTTTGGTTCTTAACAATCTCAAAGCTGTCGTAGGGAAAGGGGGGGCCTCACCATCATCCTCCACTTCCGTTTTCACCACGATCCTCAGGATCTCAGGGCTCTGGCTCCCCTCGTCCTCCTGCTTCACGACTGCGCCTGCAAATTGGCACACACATTGGAACAGACATTGGCACAGACACAGGTAAAGATCCCACATATAGTCTCAACAGACTGTTGGGGCAAGTGCTGTTAGCGAGCACCTATGAAAGCCGGAACCGTACATGAGGGGGTGGGTGGCCAGCACGACGCCCTTTCGCATGGGCACACATGTTAGCAGACATTGGCACAGACCTTTGCGGTGACAAGACGAGGCTGTCGCGGGTCAAAGTGGGGGGGACGGCGGACCGGTACCGTCCCACGGCCCCGGGGTTGGGGACCCCTGGGCTAACAGTTCATAGTGGCATTGTCCCTGTGCTGTCCGACTTTTGACGTTGCCCTCTGGTCTAAGACTGTTTGAGACCAGGCTCTAAAGAAAGCTGTCCCTGGTGTGAACCAATCAGTTTCAAAGACAATGCATCATCATCTACTACCAGAGCATATTTTTACTTTGTATGTTCACCACAAGTACTTTGTGTGGTTAATGCGGTAACTTGATTCCTCGCTAAAGGTTTCTGTTTGTTGTTTTAATATCTAAACACCTCCTGTTTTATTGCTGCCAAATACTCTCAACTCGTGACGTTGATTCTAAACGTGGAGGCAAAGGGAAAACCGGAGGATCCGGAGAAGAAATTCCACGCGACCACGGGAAGAGAAACACGCAGACTCCACATAGACAGCAACAGGCATTGTCAGGGTCGGGGTCAAAGCCACGACCTCCTGTACACCTGGCGAGGTAGTCAACATCTCACCACGGTGAGAGACGCAGACTCCAAATATACAGCAGCGGGCATCGTCAGGGTCGGGGTCAAACCCACGACCTCCTGCGTACCAGGCGAGGTAGTCAACATCTCCTAGCCACGGGCAATGCAATCTCACCAGCAGCGTCGGCGTCTTCGTGTTTGACCTTCGCGCCCGGCCCCATCAGGTGATCTTCGTCGTTTTCTCGCTTGATGACGAACGCCGACTTGGCGTGCAAAGCCATCTGGGAGGGAAAACCGATCGAGACTCAGACCCTCCCCCCTTTCACAAGATGTTGACACGCGCACACGCACGCGAGAGGCAAACACCCACGAAGACTACAGGGTATAGTGTAGTGTATAGTGTAGTGTGTAGTAGTGTATAGTGTAGTGTATAGTAGTGTATAGTATAGAGTGTAGTGTATAGTGTAGTGTATAGTGTAGTGTATAGTGTAGTGTATTGTGTAGTAGTGTATAGTGTAGTGTATAGTGTAGTGTATCGTATAGTGTATAGTAGTGTATAGTATAGACTATAGAGTGTATAGTGTAGTGTATAGTGTAATGTATAGTGTGACCCAGCAGCCAACGCGGGCTGTAGGGGCAAGTGCTGCCGGCAGTGAGTAGCAGCAGCAGCGCCTACGAAGGCCCCTGGCGCTGTGGCTACACACACAGAGGGGGGTGGGTGGCCACCAGCACCACCACGCCCGGCCGCCTTTGTCTCTCCCCCAGTGCTCGCGATATCCGCTACGCTCCACCGCTCCACCAGGGTCCTCATTTGAGGCTGAGTCGACCTAGGGGAGGCCCAGGGACCGGTTCAGAAAATCGTCAACGCAGAGACACCCACGAGTCGCTCACCACGCGAGCTCTCCGCCTCTCTCCTCTCCGCCTTTGTCTCTCTCCTCTCCGCCTTTGTCTCTCAGTGTCTGTGTCTCTCTCTGTGTCTCTGTCTCCGTTTCTGTCTCTGTGTCTCTGTTTCTGTGTCTCTGTCTGTGTCTCTGTGTGTCTCTGTCTCTCTGTGTCTCTGTGTCTCTGTCTCTATGTGTCTCTCTGTATGTGTCTATATCTGTCTCTGTGTGTCTCTGTCTCTATCTGTCTCTATCTGTCTCTCTGTGTCTGTGTCTCTCTGTCTCTGTGTCTCTGCGGCTCTTCCAACCCTTCCCCCCTCCTCCCTGCCTCACAGCAAGCGCCAAGATGCAGCGCAAGACGCAAAGTCCGGCGGGGGAGAAAATGTTGCAGCGAGAGTCTGGGGGTGCAGTGTAGTGTCTAGTGTAGTGTATAGTGTAGTAGTGTATAGTGCAGTTTATAGTGTAGTGTATAGTGTAGTGTGTAGTAGTGTATAGTGTAGTGTGTAGTAATGTGCAGTGTATAGTGTAGTGTATAGTAGTGTATAGTGTAGCGTATAGTAGTGTATAGTGTAACTGTGTAATCTTGATTTGAAGTTTTCGTGACTGCAGGGATCCATACTCTTTGGTTCTTTCGGTAAAGTCACGTAGGTACAAAATAAATTAAATCACGACGTTTCGATCGCAACACAAGCAATCATCATCAGTTGGGAAAACCACAGCAAGAAAATGTTTGCTGAAGTGGGAGAGAGATACCGTGGTAAGAGGTTATACTGGTAGGAACCTCCTGGTTACACCAGCCCACAGGGGATTATTGTGTCCGTCCGTTCGTCGTGCAGGGAGGGGCTGGGTGGGGAGGGTGGGGAGAGGCTGGGTGGGGAGGGTGGGGAAGGGCTGGGTGGGGAGGGGCTGGTCATAAAACTCAACGTTTAACCTACTCACGCCGGCTTGTGCCCGCCCTCACAGTCGGCCATATTTGCGGAATACACCACGCCGCCGTTGACCCTGGCCATTGACCGAGCAACCCAATGTTCCTACCAGCTCCCTCCGCAGGAATGTGTTATAGGTAAAAGAGGGGGGAGGGGCAAGTGAGGGGGGTAGAACGCTTCACGAATTTGCGTGTCATCCTTGCGCAGGGCCCATGCGCAGGGCCCATGTGAGGGGGGTAGAGGGAGGGGAGCGTTGCGTGGACGCTAGGAGAGGGAGACTTGAAACTGGACGGGAAGTGGGCAGGGATGGAAGTGGGAGGTTGAGAGAGCTGAGGATGCGTAAAAGTGCCAATGAAGCCAACAACCCCAATGCAGCAGCAATGCCAAACGCTGGGGATGCAATTCACTCGGCAAAATAGCCTAGTGCCCGGTAAATACAGGTAGTCTTCTACTTACGATGGAGATGCGTTACGACGACCCCATCGTAAGTCAAAAATATCGTAAGTCGAAGATGGCCTCGCCTACCCAGGAGTCTTAAAGAATGGTGGTAATTTAGCAAAACAGAGCAATTTACAGTAGCGTACTGTATAAACTTTATACTGTATTTATTAATTACAATACTGTATTGCACAGTAAAATGTAAAGTATAAAAAACAAGGTAAATTATTAGCCTACCTATATGAACTGCAATTTAATAAAAAGTTTTTCTCAGGAAACAATCCTATCTGCTATAAAAAAAAACTTTGAACATGCATTGAACGTATGTATCGTATCATATTGTACTGTACTCACCAAGATTCTGTCCGTCGTCTGCATACTTGAACGATGTTAGGTTGTTGATGGCTACATTAACTTAGTTGTCGGAAGAGGATGGCGATGATAAAGTACAGAATCGTACCTCGTACGCTGCTGCGTTTGCCTGCCGCGCGAAATGTAAAATATTTAAAATTTTGTCGTATCGTTATCGCCATTGTAAGATCTAAATATCATAACTCGGACCATCGTAACTATCTGTATGATGGAACAACCATAAATAATTTAAGGTTTTACCTGGTTAATAACATCCTTCCAATGATTGCTTAATTTGTATCCATCTTCTTGGTTGAAGTTATGTCGATGTTTATACATCTGGATGGCTTCATGAACAAACCTTTGATAGTAGCCCTAAGGTTTGCAGAGCACCTTGGTCTCGGAAAAACAATATCACGAGAGCCCACAGCGTTATAGCAATGGTCAGCCACGGCGGAGGTATTAGTTCTGCCATATTTCAGATCTGCCTTGTGCTCGCGAACACGGTCCGAGATATGATGTTTCGTTTCCCAATGTAACACCCACCACAGGTGCAACTTAGTTTGTAGACTCCAAGACGTAGTCTCTCCTTCAAGCTCTTCACACTGACCCCAAACTGTCTCTCTCTCCACCCCTTATATCACCTGGCTCACGTGATGCCACGCAGCCAATCATAAGCCTCTCCCATGGAACCTTCTAGATGTTGCTATACAGCCCCAGGGCTATGAACCTTGGCTCGACGTCCCATTGGCTGCGGGCTGAGGCCGGCAGAGCCTATCACCATCGCCCAGTTACCCCCAGGTGCATCCTCATATTACATCTGTATACCTTTCGGTCTTGGCCGAAAGTAAATTTTTAACTTTCGGCTTTGGTTTCGGGGACCAACTGTCAACATAGCAACGGGCATCACCTGGCAATGGGCGTCCCTAGCAACGGTGTCCCTAAGCAACGGCGTCCCAAGCAAACGGGCGTCCCTGGCAACAGACGTCCGTGGCGACATCGTCCCTGGCAACAAGCGTCCCTAGCAACAGGCGTCCCAAGCAAACGGGCGTTCATGGCAACGGCGACCCTAGCAACAGCTGGGCCTGCAATCCGTGACAGGAACCTGGCGATTGAATGAGGTAAAGAATGAAAGAGGTTTGAGTGATTGAACGAGAAAGGAATGAGATCGATTTGACCTCTTAGAAACTTAAAATAAATACGTTACGAATCTGGTTATGTGTGTGTGTGTATAGCGACCGAGACAAAGAATCGGAATCAGAATCTTGTCTTTATACTGGAGGAGGAATCCGATGAGCTATGAAGATCTTTAATCACAGATGTTGAGTTCGGGGCACGGGGTCAGAACGTCACAACAACAACACGGAACTCACAAACACGACAGGAGTGCAGTGGGCCGAGTCTTCTGCTGGGTGGGTGCAAGGAAAGTGTTATTATTACTGAGCACGAGCAAAAGGTGTGTGTGACCACAGTCAGCCTGCTCCCCAGATTATCTATCTGCTCGTGGAGGTGATTCGTTACATTCTGAAAATGTATCGTTTACTTAAAACTGAAACAGGAGGATTTCTCCACAACTCTGGCCGTCGACTGACAAGCCTGGATGTCACGGTACTCGAATTCTAAACGTCATAGTGGGTTTACTCTACGACACACAACCGGTTAGTGCTGTACTAGTCACGAATTGGCACGTTTTGTTTACGTGACAAACTAATTAGCATCTAAACCAAGAAAACCCTATAACATAGATAATATTGGTCATGAACGCCTACTACTACTAAGATGTTACACTGTACAGTTTAAGAGTTTGCGGTGAAACAAAATAAATATATACAAGGTGCTTCAAAAAAAGTGATGACACTTCTGAGAATTTGTAACAATACCACGAGAAATGTGCCTCCGGACTCTGGAGACCATCTGGAGAAGATTACCGGCGTGAGTTGACAATGACGGCGAACAAGTGGGAGACTGGCTTTTTTAAAGCTATTAACATTACATTTGTTATCATGTTACGGTGTATTATCCGTTCTTTTTACATTCAAAACAATAATCCCATATAAGTGTTAAAACATTTTTTGAAGCACCCTGTATACACGTTAAGCGACAAAACCACTGGTTTTCAAATGGGAGGCATAAAAAAAAACCCATTCGGGACACGCGAAGTTTTCACTTGAGCGCGTGCGTCTTTGAGTGCCTCTTCAGCTGACCGCTCTGCGCAAACCCCTCGCCGCACTCCTTGCAAACGTGCGGCTTCTCGCCCGTGTGCGTCCTCACGTGCGCCGTCAGCGTAGAACTCTGCGAAAACGCCTTGCCGCACTCCTTGCACACGTACGGCTTCTCGCCGCTGTGCGTCCTCCGGTGCTTCTCCAGATCCGAGCGCTGCGCGAAGCCCCGGCCGCACTCTTTGCACGAGTGCGGCCACTCGCCAGTGTGCATCCTCGCGTGCGCGTTCAGGGTGGCGCGGAGGGCGAACGCCCTGCCGCACTGCTCGCACGCGTACGGCCTTTCGCCCGTGTGAGTCCTGGTGTGCACCTCCAGGGAGGAGCTCTGCGAAAACGCCTTGCCGCACTCCTTGCAGACGTGCGGCCTCTCGCCTGTGTGGGTCCTCGCGTGCGCGTTCAGGGTGGCGCGGAGGGCGAAGGCCTTGCCGCACTGCTCGCACGCGTACGGCCTTTCGCCCGTGTGCGTTCTCGTGTGCGCCTCCAGGGAGGAGCGCTGCGAGAACGCCTTGCCGCACTCCTTGCAAACGTGCGGCCTCTCGCCAGTATGGGTCCTAGTGTGCCTCTCCAGGTGGGAGGAGAGCGCGAAGCCGCGGCCACACTCGGCGCACACGTGCGGCCACTCGCCCGTGTGGGTCCTCGCGTGCGCGTTCAGGGTGGCGCGGAGGGCGAAGGCCCTGCCGCACTGCTCGCAAGCGTACGGTCTCTCGCCAGTGTGCGTCCTGGTGTGCGCCTCCAGGGAGGAACTCTGTGAGAACCCCTTGCCGCACTCCTTGCACACGTGCGGCTTCTCTCCCGTGTGCGTCCTCACGTGCGCCGTCAGTGTGGAACTCTGCCCGAAGCCCCTGCCGCACTGCTTGCAGACGTACGGCTTCTCGCCGCTGTGCATCCTCCGGTGTTTCTCCAGATCCGAGCGCTGCGCGAAGCCCTGGCCGCACTCGGTGCACACGTGCGGCCACTCGCCCGTGTGCGTCCTCGCGTGCGCCTCCAGGGAGGAGCGCTGCGCGAAGCCCTTCCCGCACTCCATGCACACGTGCGGCTTCTCGCCTGTGTGTGTCCTTGCGTGCTCCGCTAAGTGGGAGCGCTGCGCAAACTGCCTCCCGCAATCGTCGCATGTGTGCCTCCGCCGGTCCCCAACGACCGCCGCGCACGACGGCGCCGCGGCTTCCAACGGCTTGCCGCACCGCGCGCAGGAGGCTCCCGGCGTGGCGGCCGCTCGTCCAGCGTCGTCCGCCCCCGTCCACAAGCGTCGTCCGCCCGCCTCGCACTCCTCGCACAGGAGTTCCGTTCCTGTCGCGTCGTCCGCCGCACATTTTCACCAAAGGCAAAATGTAGAGTTCGATGTTAAACGACACGAAGAAAAACGAGGCGCGGAGTTCAGGAAACGGAAGCGCCGTTAAGGCTTTAGCTCCTCAGCTTCTCTTTTCTTTGACGTACGGGAGGCCCGGGGCCGGTTCAAATAATCGCCGTCACCGGTATTGGTGGCCGTGAGCGGGAATTGAACTCGGGTTTTCACTCCGCCAAAAACAAAACGATGGCCGTTTTCTCTCAAACGACGCCGGTTTATGCCAAGCGTACGAGTCCCGCAGTGGACTCAGCTAGTGGCGCGTCTGGGATATACGACCGGTGATACAAACAAGAAGACGTTGCATTTTATCTGTCACGTTATCAAACTAAAACTAAACCTTTTATGTTAACAGGTGTAGCGTCCCACTGAGCTATATAGTAGATCTTTCTCAGAAGCGACCTGCCCATCACAAACGACAGCTTAACAAAGGGGCTGATGTCATCATCACGTGGACATTTATAGCAGCAGCCAAATACTCTAAACGTCTATGGGTCTCTATGTGATGGAGTTATGGGTCTCTGTGTGATGACTCTATGGGTCTCTATGTGATGGGGTTATGGGTCTCTGTGTGATGACTCTATGGGTCTCTGTGTGCTGAGTCTATGGGCCTCTGTGTGATGACTGTATGGGTCTCGTGGAGGGAAAAAACGGAGCCGGAGAAAATTTCACGCGACCTCGGGGAGAGAGAGAGAGACACCCACGAAACTCCGAATATAGTGAAACCTCACACTCACCGACATCCTCCTCCGACAGCTCCACCTCGATGAAGTTCTGGTCTGCGGTGAAGAGACGTCCGTGAGATTCCTCCGTCTCCTCCGGACTCTCGATTGCGTCTGCGGCTGCAACGTCAGAAAAAGCGCCACATGGCCTTTGGACGAGTAGGGGGTGAAACGCACCCGAAGATCGTGCAGTCAAGCTGCCAGCTGGGGATGTTTCCCCTTCCGCATATTAATTGATGAGAGTGGTCTCTCGGTTAATGGTGTTTTATTGGTTCCACGAAAAATCGTCGTTAATCGAAATGATCGTGAATCGAACATAGCAAATGCACATTAAAGGCTTATATGATAAGTTTAACTTTTTTACCCTAAAAACATCGTTTGTATGCTTAAACACAAAATTTTATATTCTTTGGGGTTTTCGGTAAAGCCACGTAGATAGAAAAATAATAATAAGACCCAAAGAATATGAATTCCTGCAGTCAACGCACAATTTTAACAAATAAATGTAAAACCATGTTAAAGCATTAATATTAGTAGAAACATGGATAAATAATGCATACATAGGGCATAAAAAGGTGCATGACGAGCATAAGCATACACGTCAATCACTTATCAGTGCCCTACCTAATTACAGACCAATTCAGACATTATTGGTCACCCCATGCCCCTTATAAATCCTAAAGTTCATCCTACAAAGTCGCATCACAAGCGAGAGAAATACAAACAAATAGACAATAATGTTGATTTGAAGCTTTCGCGACTGCAGGAATCCATACTCTTTGGTTCTTTCGGTAAAGTCACGTAGGTATAAAATTTAAATTAAATAAAAAATTACATATCACGACGTTTCGATCGCAACACAAGCTGTTGTCCTCATGTGGAAACAAATAATCCAGCAGTAGAACTGCTGAACCAGGAAGAACACAGCGAGAGAGCCGTTACAACGAAGAGGTTCTATATGTGGCGAAGGGCAAGCAGGCGGGGTCTGAGCTGGAAAGGAATTCCATCCCCGCACGCAAGCACGTCAGTTGTATTAATGGGGGAGATTAGGGAGAGAGAGATTAGGGAGAGAGATTAGCATAAAATGAGCTTCCTTCGCGCATAAGAGTATCGTCCCCGCATATGCGCACAACAGCAGTGTTAATGGGAGATTAGCACTATGTTGATGGAAGAGATTAGGCAGAGAGATTAGGGGGATTAGCAAAAATAATGTTGTCTGTATTGAAACGGCTGTACGCTGTATGGACCTAAAAACTCAATTTCCCAGTACAAGAATATGGGGTAAACCGTACGGGTTGACGCGGTATTCATAAAGTAAAAAGTCTTACCTTAGGCCGAGAAGGCGGATGGCTTAAGTATTCAAGAGAGCCGTTTCCAGAAGCAACGCAACATCAAACATCGAAAAGCCCGCAGCCAGCCGCCCTCAAAACGCTCGTAAAAGGGGCGGTCGTGGATTGGCTGAGGTCTGCTGGGTCCACTTGGGAGCACTTCGATTGGCCGAAATTGGCAGCTCCGCGTGGTATCGTACAACACGTCGTTCATAAAAAAAAAACATATCGCAAACAAAAACAATGGGAACCCCCTTGGGAGGCGGATCGCGAGTCGAAACATCGCTACCCTGTGGCATCATTAAACCGAGGGATCGCTGCATTGTCATCCTGCCATAGTTTGGTTCTTAACAATCTCAAAGCTGTCGTCGGGAAAGGGGGCCTCACCGTCATCCTCGAATTCCGTTTTCACCACAATCCTCAGGATCTCGGGGCTCAGGCTCCCCTCGTCCTCCTGCTTCACGACTGCGCCTGCAAATTGGCACACACATTGGAAAGCCGGAACCGTACATGAGGGGGTGGGTGGCCAGCACGACGCCCTTTCGCATGGGCACACACGTTGGCACAGACATTGGCACAGATGTAATGGGTTCCGGAGAAACTTGTAGAGGTAACTTCTTTATTACAATACAACACTCCAACAGTCCTGATACTCTGTTACAGCCTAGGTACACAGCCTAGATACACTACTCTGGCTACGCTGTTCACTTCACCGATATGCTTGTTCACTGCACCGATATGCTTCGCTATTCCCTTCGACTTCTCCAAAAACTATTTCTAGTTGTTGTACCCGTCAAGAATGAACGCATCGGCGCCAGCGTCAGGATTGGGCTTGGTGAATAGGTAGCAATATAAGCAGTACGCCTTGTCAGTCACTGGAGCATACTCCAACCATTGTTCACAGTGCTCATTCTTGAACCAGCTCTTAGAGAATGAACGAGGCTGAGCATTCTGGCTGTACTTGGTCCTGGGATATGACTTCAAGTCAGGTTGATGAGGACCGGATTGCAGGCATGCATGTCGCGCGCTATCACGTTCATCCGGTTCGTAATCTGAAATTGGTTTGCGTTTGCCTGGATCCCGTTCAATAGTCACCGTAGCACCGCGGTCATCTTGAGACAACCGACTCTTTTTGCGAGCAGGGGATTTTCCACTATCATGTGACGACGGACCCGATGACACAGGCGCAGACTCCTCTTCCTTTTCTTCTTCAGAATCTTGCTGCAATTCCAAATCCTCCAGCTCACTTCCTGGCTGATCACTTTCTTTATCGCTTTCCGAACCAATTTCTGGATCTGGCTCTGGCACATGTTGAGGCTCAGGCACTGAAGGTGAAAAATAGTCAAACAGAGTTTTTGTTGGTCACATTGTGCTGTCAGCCTTTCAGCCTGTCAGCCCGCTGCTGCTCACAGAGTGAATCCGAATCCCGATTGTACCAGAAGGCTGTGGCGGATGTACGGAGTTTATTAATAGGTCGGAGCCGCTGATGTGGCTAATAAGTTTGATAAGTTCGAAAAGCTGCCGCTCAAGCAGCCTGCAGGGCAGCACAAGGTAGCAGCCAGCATTTTGCAGCAGCCGGATATCCGATTACCGACTTTCCCAAAATTTCAGGGGGGGCTGAGCCCCTCCACCAGTCCCCCCTGTGGCTCTGCCCCTGGTGGCCAGCACGACGCCCGACCACCTTTCGCATGGGCAGCAACAACAACCGCCATTCGCCACTAAGTGGCGGTGACATCACAATGACGCATGTGCCAGGCCATGTGCACCTTGAGGTCACTTTAAGTGTCGAATGCCCGCTGGCAGGAGGTCACGGGGCAGACCCAGGGGCCACGGGTCGACTGACTGAGATGACTGGCTGATGCACCACCTGTGCCCCCTACTGTGCCAACTTGCTGTGTTTTAGCCACCCAGTGCTCCGCTTGTTGTTGTGAGCGTCGCTCCTCCGCCCTCCGTTGTTGTTGGAGGGCGACTACCTCCAACTGCCCAGTAGCGTCCTTCACGAGCCTCCCCCACAAAGGCCGATCTTGACACCGCTGGTACCGGTCATCGTCAAGTCCACTCAGCTCCACGTCCTCCTGTAACACATCACTCTATCTCTTCTCTAGCCCGTGCTGCGCCCGTTAAGCCCCCTCGATCCGGCCGAACAAAGGCTGTTTAGGCATGCGGTGGCTGGGCATGCGGGCTACATGACCCAGCCAACACAGACTTGCCTGCCGGAGGAGCTCACCGATGGGACTTTGACCAGATCTTTCGAGGATCTGTGAGTTCCTCACACAATCCAGCCTGGTTAAACCCAGGATGGATCGTAGGCAGGCCAGCCTAAATGTTTCTAACGGCGAAGATGCTCCATTTGGGGGGTCCACGTTTCGCAAGCGTAAAGAACGGAGGGAATGACTGTGGCCGAGAAGACCTGAAGCTTCGTGTGGAGCGACAGACCAGGCAGCTTCCACACAGCGTTACGCAACCGATGAAAAGATATTGCCGCTCGACTGATTCGGAGTGAGACCTCCACTGCCAAACCGGAGCCGGTTATGAGCACACTGCCCAGGTATGGGAATCTCTCCACTCTCTCCACGCGACCACAGGAAGAGAACACGCGGACTCCAAATATACAGCAGCAGGCATCGTCAGGGTTGGGATAGAACCCACGACCTCCTGTAGACCAAGCGAGGTAGTCACCATCTCCTAACCACCGTGATGATGAGAGAGACGCAGACTCCAACTATACAGCAGCGAGCATGGTCAGGGTCGGGATAGAACCCACGACCTCCTATAGACCAGGCGAGGGAGTCAACATCTCCTAGCTACCGTGATGATGATGAGAGAAAGAGAGACGCAGACTCCAAATATACAGCAGCAGGCATCGTCAGGGTCGGGATCGAACCCACGACCTCCTGCACACCAGGCGCGGTAGTCAACATCTCCTAGCACGGGCAATGCAATCTCACCAGCAGCGCCGGCGTCTTCGTGTTTGACCTTCGCGCCCGGCCCCATCCCGAGGCTCGGGTGATCTTCGTCGTTTTCTCGCTTGATGGCGAATGTCGACCTGGCGTGCAAAGCCATCTGAGAGGGAAAACCGATCGAGACTCAGACCCCCCCACCTTTCACTTAAGATGTTGACACGCACACACGCACGCGAGAGGCAAACACCCATGAAGACTACAGGGTATAGTGTAGTGTATAGTGTAGTGTATAGCGTAGTGTATAGTGTAGTGTGTAGTGTAATGTATTAGTGTATAGCAGAGGTGGGACAAAGTCATTGTTATGCAAGTCCAAGTCGAGTCGCAAGTCATCAAATTCATGACTCGAGTCTGACTCGAGTCCAAGTCACATGACTCGAGTCCACATCTCATAGGTGGGACAAAGTCATTGTTATGCAAGTCCAAGTCGAGTCGCAAGTCATCAAATTCATGACTCGAGTCTGACTCGAGTCCAAGTCACATGACTCGAGTCCACACCTCTGGTGTATAGTATAGTACGTAGTATATTAGTGTATAGTAGTGTATAGTGTAGTGTATAGTTGTGTATAATGTAGTGTATAGTGGAGTATATAGTAATGTATCGTGTAGTGTATAGTGTAGTGTATAGTGTAGTGTCCGCTACGCTACACCTCATTTGAGGCCCAGGGACCGGTTCAGAAAATCGTCAACGCAGAGACACCCACGACTCGCTCACCACGCGAGCTTCTCCGCCTCTCTCCTCTCCGCCTTTGTCTCTCTCTCTCTGTTTCTCTGTTTCTGTGTCTCGTCTCTGTCTCTCTCTGTCTCCGTCTCTCTGTGCCTCTCTGTCTCTGTGTCTCTGTCTTTCTCTGTCTCTATCTGTCTCTCTGTGTCTCTATCTGTCTCTCTGTGTCTGTGTCTCTATCTGTCTCTGTGTCTCTGTGTGTTGCGTGTTAAACAGTCTAACATGTAGCGTCTGTGTAAGTTGCACTGCGTTGTAGGATTTCATTATAAAATCACAAATCTGTGTCTCTATCTGTCTCTCTGTGTCTCTCTGCGGCTCTTCCAACCCTTCCCCCCCTCCTCCCTGCCTCACAGCAAACGCCAAGATGCAGCGCAAGACTCAAAGTACGGCGGGGGAGAAAATGTTGCAGCGAGAGTCTGGGGGTGCAGTGTAGTGTATAGTGTAGTGTATAGTGGCGTGTGTAGTAGTGTGTAATGTAGTGTATAGTAGTGTATAGTGTAGTGTATAGTAGTGTACAGTATATAGTAGTGTATAGTGTAGTGTGTAGTAGTGTATTTGTGTAGTGTGTAATAGTGTATAGTATAGTGTATAGTAGTGTATAGTCGTGTAGTGTGTAGTAGTGTATAGTGTAGCGTATAGTGTAGTATGTAGTAGTGTATTTGTATCGTGTAATGTATAGTAGTGTATAGTGTAATGTATAGTAGTGTATAGTGTAGTGAATAGTAGTGTATAGTGTAGTGTATAGTAGTGTATAGTGTAGTGTATAGTGTAGTATCGTGTCTGTCGAGCACGTTGTTAAGTGGTTATCACCTGAATAGTCGCTTGCTATTAAGGGTGCGGTTGGATCCAGATATAAGCACAGGTCATGGAGTAAACCCGTGCACCTCCAATGAGCATGGTCGGCTATGTACGGTGGTGAAAGAAGTTCAGCGTCCATAATACTACACTATACTATACACTACATACTACACTACACACTACACTATACACTACATACTACACTACACTATACACTAATATACACTACACTATACACTACACTATACACTACATACTACACTACACACTACACTATACACTACATACTACACTAGACACTACACTAATATACACTACACTATACACTACATACTACACTACACTATACACTACATACTACACTATACACTACACTATACAGTATACACTACACTATACACTACTATACACTACTATACGCTACACTATACACTACTATATGCTACACTATACGCTACACTATACACTACTACACACTACATACTACACTACACTATACATGACTATACACAACATACATTATACTATACTATACACTGCACTATACACTACATATACTACACTACACTATACATGACTATACACAACATATTACATTATACTATACTATACACTACACTATACACTACATACTACACTACACTATACACTACATACTACACTATACACTTATATATGTTGCGGTTTAAATACGCGCCACGCGCGGGAGATTGCACGCACGTGCGCGTGCAGTACAGTGGAAAAACAACAGGTGGCGGAGGGTGGCTAGGAGCGGGGGGGGGGGGTCGGAGGGACGCCGATTAATCAATTGGAAGTTAATTGGGTCGGGCATTAATACAGGGGAGTTGGAGCTGACGGGAGTTCACGCCTGGGAGGAGAAGAAGACGGTTGGAGCTGAAGCAGTGGAGAAGTATAGGGTAGCAGTGGAAAAGTTTAGGGTAGCAGTGGATAAGTACAAGGTAGCAGCGGATTGAGCGACGCGTAAAGTAGCGTAGAGTGTGACGGCAAAGCCAGCAGAAAGCGGCTGGAGTGTGACGGCGAAGCCAGCAGAAAGCAGCTGGAGTGTGACGGAGAAGCCGATAGAGGGCGGCTGCAGAGAGGCGGGAGAGCCGCGGGAGAGCGGCTGAACTGTGACGGGGGAAGCGGAGAGGAGAGTCGACGGAGACGCGGAGCGAGCGAGGCCGGCGGAACGCGGCGAGCGAGCGGAGAGCGTGTGGGGCAATGTTAAATGATGTTGGTGAAATCAATTGACGAAGAAAAAGTAAGAAGCTGTCGCGTGAAGTTCAGCACTACATCTACACTATACTATACACTACTATACAATACACTACATACTACACTACACACTACTACACTATACACTACACGATACACTACACTAGACACTACACTGCACCCCCAGACTCTCGCTGCAACATATTCTCCCCTGTGGGACTTTGCGTCTTGCGTTGCATCTTGGCGTTTGCTGTGAGGCAGGGAGGAGGGGTGAAGGTTTGGAAGAGTCGCAGCGATAGACACAGAGACAAAGACTTGACTTTTAAACAACTTTTATTGCCGCCAGCAGCAACAGCACTGGAGGCGATTTCGATAGAGAGAGACACAGAGACAGAGACACAGAGAAGACACAGAGAGAGAGACAGAGACAGTGACACAGAGAGACAGACAGAGATACAGAGAGAGAGAGAGACAGAGACACAGAGAGACAAAGGCGGAGAGGAGAGAGGCGGAGAGCTCGCGTGGTGAGCGAGTCGTGGGTGTCTCTGCGTTTACGATTTTCTGAACCGGTACCTGGGCCTTCCCTAGGTCGACTCAGCCTCAAATGAGGACCCTGGTGTAGCGGTGTAGCGTAGCGAACACTACACTATACACTACTATACACTACACTATACACTACTATACATTACACCATACACTACTATACACTACACTATACACTGCTATACACTACACTATACACTACTTTACACTACACTATTCACTACTATACACTACACAATACACTACTATATACTACACTATACACTACTATACACTACACTATACACTACTACTACACTATTATACACTACACAATACACTACTACTACACTACACTATCATACACTACACAATACACTACTATACACTACACTTTACACTATCCCCTGTAGTCTTTGTGGGTGTTTGCTACTCGCGTGTGTGTGTGCGTGTCAACATCTTAAGTGAAAAGGGGGGGGAGTCTGAGTCTCGATCGGTTTTCCCTCCCAGATGGCTTCGCACGCCAGTTCGACGTTCGCCATCAAGCGAGAAAACGACGAAGATCACCCGAGCCTCGGGATGGGGCCGGGCGCGAAGGTCAAACACGATGACGCCGACGCTGCTGGTGAGATTGCATTGCCCGTGGCTAGGAGATGTTGACTACCTCGCCTGGTATGCAGGAGGTCGTGGATTTGACCCCGACCCTGACGATGCCCGCTGCTGTATATTTGGAGTCTGTGTCTCATTGTGGTGAGATGTTGACTACCTTGCCTGGTGTGCAGGAGGTCGTGGGTTTGACCCCGACCCTGACAATGCCCACTGCTATATATTTGGAGTCTGCATATTCTCTTCCCGTGGTCGCGTGGAATTTCTTCTCCGGATCCTTCGGTTTTCCCTTTGTCTCCACGTTTATAATCAACGTCACGAGTTGAGAGTATTTGGCTGTAACAGAACATATTTTACCCTTTCTGGCAGCAATAAAACAGGAGGTGTTAAGATGTTAAAACACCAAACAGAAACCTTTAGCGAGGAATCAAGTTACTGCATTAACCACACACAGTCCTTGTGATGAACATGCAAACAAACACCACGCTCTGGTAGTAGATGATGATGCATTGTCTTTGAAACTGATTGGCCCACACCAGAGACAGCTTTCTTCAGAGCCTCGTCTGAAACACACTTAGACCAATCTAGAATTGAAGTTTTCGTGACTGCAGGGATCCATACTCTTTGGTTCTTTCTGTAAAGTCGCGTTTCGGGCGCAACACAAGCGTCCGTCATCAGGTGGGACAACCACAGCAAGAAACAATTGCTGAAGTGGGCAAAAGGGGCTGCTGCAACAAGAGGCCATTTTGGCTTAGACCAGAGGACAACGCCAAAAGGCGGACAGCACAGGGACAATGCCACTATGAATTGTTAGCCCAGGGGTCCCCAACCCCCGGGCCGCGGACCGGTACCGGTCCGTGGTCTGTTAGGTACCGGTCCGTGGCCTGTTAGGAACCGGACCGCACAGCAGGAGGCGAGAACGGTGAGTCCGCGCGTGGCCCGCCCATTATTTTATTGACCACTTCCGTCCGTGCCTCTTTCCCGCACTGCGCACTTGTCTCAGCTTGTTGCCTCGAAACGTCGTGACTTTACCGAAAAAAACAAGAGTATGAATTCTTGCAGTCACGAAAACTTCAAATCTAGAATTAGGTTTTGGTAAGCCCACAAGCTAACCCCTGGCCAAAATTAGTAAAAAAACAAACGTCGCCGGAGAGCTTCTTTGAAAAGGGGAAAAGACCCAATGATGACCCCCCTCTGGTCCGTCAAAAAATTGTCTTTCACGAAACCGGTCCCTGGTGCCAAAGAGGTTGGAGACCGCTGCGTTAGGCTCCTCTGAATCTCCACGTGATGAGCTACTTGGTTGAGGTGTCATTTGGTGATGTTCAGGTCGCTTCTGAAAAAGCGCTGCACAACTCAGTGGGGCCTTGCACTGGCTAAAATTAAATCGTTTCTCGAGGCCAGGATAGAGTCTCAGGCTCCACGTGAAAAGGTTCTGCACCACGGGAATTTTGATTGAGGGCCGTCATTAAGACCCGGATTGGGATCGCAGCAGCTCCTCTCAATGCTCGGCCCCGACACCGCCACTTGAACGTTGACGATTCGCCATCCTGACGTCGGTGTGACCGACGCCCTCGGCGACTGGGACGGCTAGATGCGTGTGGGGAATGCGTGACGAACATTTGCGTTGTACCGTCATTGTCCAGATAATGGAGCTCATCAGGTGATCCGTGTAGGGCCACAACGTCATCTCCTGTGTTTCAGATAACAGAGCTCATCAGGTGAACAGTGTACAGCCAAAACGTCACCTCCTGTGTTCCAGATAACAGAGCTCATCAGGTGAACCGTGTAGAGCCAAAACACGCGATCGATAAAGCCGCCATGGGCAAAGTCTTCCCGTACTCGCCATCTCTGACCCCCCCACTAAGACCCGTCGTCTCGCAGTGACGAGTCGAGGCCGTCTCTGTTTCGATGTGTCTGTGCCAATGTCTGTTCAATGTCTGTGTCAATGCGCGCTTTTGCAGGCGCAGTCGTGAAGCAGGAGGACGAGGGGAGCCTGATCCCCGAGATCCTGAGGATCGTGGTGAAAACGGAAGTCGAGGATGACAGTGAGGTCCCCTTCCCCTACGACAGCTTTGAGATTCATATTCTTGGTTCTTTGGGTAAAGTCGCGTAGAAGGGAAACAATAAAAGAATAAAATATAAAACAATAAAATTATCATGACGTTTCGATTGCAACACAAGCAATCATCATCAGGTGTGAAAACTACAGCAAGAAAATTTGAAAAAAGTGGCGTTTTTTTCTTCACGTTAGCACCACGGACAGCGACTTGGCAGTTGTTCAGATGGATGAGTCCATCTATGTTCGTAAAAGAGGAGGGGGGAGAGGAAGAGAATGGAAAGCGGTCTGAAAGTCACCGTAAGCGTGAACACAATCAATTAAGACCCGAAATGGTTTATCAAATCCTTACAATGATTGCTAAGCCAGAATCCATCTTGTCGGTTGAAATTGTCTCTGTGTTTGTATATGTGGATAGCCTCATGAACGAATCTCTCATGGTAGCCAGATGGCTTGCAGAGAACCTCTGTCTTGGAGAAGTCAATGTCATGTGAGCCCACTGAATTATAACAGTGGTCTGCCACGGCCGAGGTGTTGGTCCTACCGTGTTTTAGGTTTGCTTTGTGTTCACGGATGCGGTCCGAGACATGTCGTTTGGTTTCTCCAATGTAACTACTACCACAGAGGCAACTTAGTTTGTAGACGCCAGGGTAATCTATGTCCGGAATCACATCTTTTACAGACGGAACCAGATCACGGATTTTATGTACTGTGTTGAATCGGACCTGGATCTTGTGTTTATTCAAGATTTTGGAGATATTTTTTGTGATCCCCGCAATGTAGGGTAAGGTGATGGTTTTGAATGGCTCCTCAAGAGGGTCCTTCTTCATGGTTGGAGTGATGGCTTTGCGGATTGTGTAGTCGGAGTAACCATTAGCCTTAAGAGCTTGGTGTACGTGCTTGAGTTCACTGGCAATGTGTTCTGGTCAGAGATGCATTGGGCTCTATGGTGTAGAGTCTTGATGAGGGAATTCTTCTGGGATGGATGGTGGTGGGAATCCGGTTTTAGGTAAGCATCTGTATGGGTAGCTTTCCTGTAGACAGAGTGGCTCATTGAGCCATCATGACCCTTTTATATTAGGACATCCAACAAAGGTAGCTTGTCATCTTTTTCGACTTCCATGGTAAATCTGATGGATGGGTGTATGGAATTGATGTGGTTGAGGAATTGGTCTAGAGCATGCCGGCCATGTGGCCAGATGACAAAAGTGTCATCCACGTACCTCTTCCATAAGGTTGGGCGTAGAGTGGCAGTCTGGATGGCGGCAGTCTCAAATTTTTCCATGAAAACGTTGGCTACAACCGGAGATAGGGGAGAGCCCATTGGCGTGCCCTCAGTTTGTTTGTAGAAAGTTCCATTCAAGGTGAAGTATGTATTGGTTAAGCAGTGTCTCACCAGGGGGGGGGTACCACAGTGTTCAGTCCTTGATGAACCAAGTCTTCAATGATTGCGATGGTGTCAGGTACAGGAACTTTGGTGAATAAGGAAACCACATCAAAACTGACAAGCAAGTCGCCAATGCAACGATCCCTCGGTTTAACGATGACACAGGGTAGCGATGTTTTGACTCGGCAGACCTCAGCCAATCAGCGACTGCCCCATTTATGACCGTTTTGAGGGCGGCTGGTTGCGGGCTTTTCCATGTTTGATGTTGCGTTGCTTCCGGAAACAGCTCTCTTGAATATTACCGTACGGTTTACTCCGTATTGTTGTACAGGGAAATTGAGTTTTCAGGTCCATACGGCGTACAGCCGTTTAAAATACGAGCAACATTATTTAGTCTATTTGTATTTCTCTTCTTGTGATAAGGGGTTGACAAGTATGCTGTAGTCTAGTGTGCAGTAGTGTAGTGTATAGTAGTGTAGTGGTATAGTAGTTTAGTAGTATAATAGATAACAGAGCTCATCAGGTGAACCGTGTAGAGCCAAAACGTCACCCCCTGTTCTCCAGATAACGGAGCTCATCAGGTGAACTGTGTAGGGACAAAACGTCACCCCCTGTGTTCCAGATAACAGAGCTCATCAGGTGAACCGTGTACAGCCAAAACACGCGATCGATAAAGCCGCCACGGGTAAAGTCTTCCGGTACTCGCCGTTTCTGATCCCCCCACTACGACCCGTCGTCTCGCGGTGACAAGTCGAGGCCATCTCTGTTCCGATGTGTCTGTGCCAATGTGTCTGTGCCGATGTCTGTGTCAATGCGCACTTTTGCAGGCGCAGTCGTGAAGCAGGAGGGTGAGGGGAGCCTGAGCCCCGAGATCCTGAGGATCGTGGTGAAAACGGAAGTGGAGGATGACGGTGAGGCCCCCTTTCCCTATGACAGCTTTGAGATTGTTAAGAACCAAACTAGGGCAGGATGCTAATGCAGCGGTCCCTCGGTTTAATGATGCCACAGGGTAGCGATGTTTCGACTCGCGATCCGCCTCCCATGGGGTTCCCATTGTTTCTGTTTGCGATACGTTTTTTTTTTATCAACGACGTGTTGTACGATACCACGCGGAGCCGCCAATTTCGGCCAATAATCGGAGCGCTCCCAAGTGAACCCGGCAGATCTCAGCCAATCCGCGACCGCCCCTTTTACGAGCGTTTTGAGGGCGGCTGACTGTGGGCTTTTCGATGTTTGGTGTTGCGTTGCTTCTGGAAACGGCTCTCTTGAATACTTAAGCCATCCGCCTTCTCGGCCTAAGGTAAGACTTTTTATTTTATGAATACCGCGTCAACCCGTATGGTTGACCCCGTATTCTTGTACAGGGAAATTTAGTTTTCAGGTCCATATGGCGTACAGCCGTTTCAATACGGACAACACTATTTTTGATAATCCCCATAATCTCTCTGCCTAATCTCTCCCATTAACACAACTGACGTGCTTGCGTGCGGGGATGGAATTCCTTTCCAGCTCAGACCCCGCCTGCTTGCCCTTCGCCACGTATATAACCTCATCGTTGTAACGGCTCTCTCGCTGTGTTCTTCCTGGTTCAACAGTTCCACTGCTGGATAATTTTTTTCCGCCTGAGGGCAACTGCTTGTGTTGTGATCGAAACGTCGTGATTTTTCTTTTTTTCTTTTTCTACCTACGTGACTTTACCGAAAGAACCAAAGAGTATGGATTCCTGCAGTCACGAAAGCTTCAAATCAACATGATTTTGTCTATTTGTTTGTATTTCTCTCGCTTGTGATGGGACTTTGTAGGATGAACGTTGGGATGTATGAAGGTCACAGGGTGACCAATAAGGTCTGAATTGGTCTGTAATGAGGTCGGGCACTGATAAGTGACTGACGTGTATGTTTCTGCGCTTTATGCACTATTTTATGCCCTACTTATGCATTATTTATCCATGTTTCTACTAATATTAATGTGTTAACATGTTTTTACACCGTGTATTTGTTAAAATTGTGTGTTTAAACATACAAGCAATGTTTTAGGGTGAAAAAGTTAAACTTATCAAATTAAGCCTTTAACGTGCATTTGCTATATTCGATTTACGACGGTTTTTCGTGGAACCAACGAAATAACGTTAACCGAGAGACCACTCTCATCAATTAATATGCGGAAGGGGAAACATCCCCAGCTGGCAGCTTGACTGCACGATCTTCGGGTGCGTTTCACCCCCTACTCGTCCAAAGGCCATGTGGCGCTTTTTCTGACGTTGCAGCCGCAGACGCAATCGAGAGGCCGGATGAGACGGAGGAATCTCACGGACGTCTCTTCACCGCAAACCAGAACTTCATCGAGGTGGAGCTGTCAGAGGAGGATGTCGGTGAGCGTGAGTTTCACTTTATTCGGAGTTTCGTGGGTGTCTCTCTCTCCCCGAGGTCGCGTGGAATTTTCTCCGGCTCCTGCGGTTTTTCCCTCCACGTTTAGAATCAACGTCACGCATTTAGGGTAATTGGTTACTATAGATTCCCACGTGATAAGCCAATTCTGTTGAGCTGCTATCATTTGTGTGGTGGCCATGTCGCTTATCTGACAAAAGAGCCACACAGCTCACACCTGGTAACGTAAACATTGTTTAGTTGCCGTCTATGGACTCATTCCATAGAGACCCATAGAGTCATCACACAGATACCCATAGAGTCATCACACAGAGACCCATAGACTCATTACATAGAGACCCATAGAGTCATCACACAGAGACCCATAGACTCATCACATAGAGACCCATAGACTCATTACATAGAGACCCATATATCCATCACACGGAGACCCATAACCCCATCATAATAGGTCTGGGCTCTGGGTTTTTCTTCATGATTTCGGAGTCCCAGACACTGTTCACAATTATTACGACGCGACAGGAACGGAACTCCTGTGCGAGGAGTGCGAGGCGGGCGGACGACGCTTGTGGACGGGGGCGGACGACGCCGGACGAGCGGCCGCCACGCCGGGAGCCTCCTGCGCGCGGTGCGGCAAGCCGCTGGAAGCCACCGCGCCGTCGTGCGCGGCGGTCGCCGGCGACCGGCGGAGGCACGCGTGCGCCGATTGCGGGAGGAAGTTTGCGCAGCGCTCCCAATTAGTAGTGCACGCGAGGAGGCACACGGCCGAGAGGCCGTACGCGTGCGAGGAGTGCGGCAAGGGCTTCGCCTACCGCGCCACCCTGAACGCGCACGCGAAGAGGCACACGGGTGAGAGGCCGCACGGGTGCGGCGAGTGCGGCAAGGCGTTCTCTCAGCGTTCCGCGTTGGAGGCGCACACGAGGACACACACGGGCGAAAGGCCGCACGCGTGCGAGGAGTGTGACAAGGCTTTTTCGCAGCGTTCCGCGCTGGAGGCGCACACGAGGACGCACACGGGCGAGAAGCCGTACGGGTGCGGCGAATGCGGCAAGGCGTTCTCTCAGCGCTTCGCCCTGGAGGAGCACACGAGGACGCACACGGGCGAGAGGCCGTACGCGTGCGAGCAGTGCGGCAAGGCCTTCGCCTACCGCGCCACCCTGAACGCGCACGCGAGGACCCACACGGGCGAAAGGCCGCACGCGTGTGGCGAGTGCGACAAGACGTTCTCGCAGCGCTCCGCCCTGGAGGTCCACACGAGGATGCACACGGGCGAGAGACCGTACGCGTGCGAGGAGTGCGGAAAGGCGTTCTCGCAGCGCTCCTCCCTGGAGGCGCACACGAGGACGCACACCGGCGAGTGGCCGCACGTGTGCGCCGAGTGCGGCCGGGGCTTCTCGCATTCCGCCCAACTGGAGAGGCACGCGAGGACGCACACGGGCGAGAAGCCGTACGTGTGCGAGGAGTGCGGCAAGGGGTTTGCCCAGAGTGGTCAGCTGAACAGGCACTCAAAGACGCACGCGCTCAAGTGAAGACCTCGCGTGTCCCGAATGTGTTTTTTTTTATGCCTCCCATTTGAAAACCAGTGGTTTTGTCGCCTACCGTATATACAGGGTGCTTCAAAATTTTTTTTAACACTTTTGTGGAATTATCGTTTTGAATGGAAAAAGAACGGATAATACACCGTAACATGATAACAAATGTAATGTTAATAGCTTAAAAAAGCCAGAGTCTCCCACTTGTTCACCATCATTGTCAACTCACGCCTGTAATCTTCTCCAGATGGTCTCCAGAGCCCAGAGGGGCACATTTCTCGTGGTATTGTTGCAAATTTTCAGAAGTGTCATCACTTTTTTTGAAGCACCTTGTATATATTTATTTTGTTTCACCGCAAACTCTTATACTGCACAGTGTAACATCTTAGTAGTAGTAGTAGGCATTCGTGACCAATATTATCCATGTTATAGGTATTTTTTTTGTTTAGATGCTAATTAGTTTGTCACGTAAACAAAACGTACCAATTCGTGACTAGTACAGCACTAACCGGTTGTGTGTCGTAGAGTAAACCCACTACGTTTAGAATTCGAGTACCGTGACATCCAGTCTCGTCAGGCGACAGCCAGAGTTGTGGAGAAATCCTGCTCCTGTTTTGGTTTTAAGGTCACCGGGAGCGGGAACTTAAGGGGTCTATACAGGCTGGGCCATAAGTAACGACCTTGATTTGTTTTGCCTATGGCTTGTGAAAAAGTGAAATAAAAACACGAATTCTAAATGATTGAACGATGGTTTCTGAAATGTCAAGTATTTTTGCACGCTGCTGAAGTGTCTTGCCGGTTCGTCGTAAACTCCCCATGCGTCCACTTTATTTCCGCGCGTGTTTTTACGTTTCGTTTACAAAATAATTGAACACAAAATGACCGCTCTTTCAAAGCGGGTCGTTATGGCCCACTCTGTAATGTGGGGAAAGGAAGGCAAGGGCCGAGGAGCAAAAGTAAAGTGGATCAGAATCCATTCGATCGTCGATTATCCGACTGCTTACAACATTATCCAGTGGTCCGGCAAAGCCCGCTCCAAAAGCTGCGACCCAGTCCAGCGATCGTTAAAACACACATCATGGTTGTTGAAATACGGGCGGCGTAGTGCTACGGACATCGCCCCACGCAAAGTCTTCTAGTTGGAGTGGTAAGTACGGTAGAGTAGATGCAGTCACCCGTTTTTTTTTTGACAGTATGCTATTTAGATTTGTAAGTTCGTGCCAATTTCATTGAAGAAGACCCCAGAGGGCCGGCCCAGGACAGGCTGCTGGCGGGACGACGTTGCTCGGTTGGCCTGGGAATGCCTGGGAATTCCCCAGGAAGAGCGAGATTCTGAGTGTAGTAGTGTATAGTGTAGTGCATAGTAGTGTATAGTAATGTATCGTGTAGCGTATTGTAATGTATAGTAGTGTATAGTATTGTATAGTGTAGTGTATAGTAGTGTATAGTGTATAATAGTGTAGCAGTGTATAGTAATGTGTAGTAGTGTATCGTGTAGTGTATAGTCGTGTATAACGTAGCAGTGTATAGTGTAGTAGTGTATAGTGTCGTAGTTTATAGTAATGTATTGTAGTGTATAGTAGTGTAGTGGTGTATAGTAGTGTAGTAGTGTGCAGTAATGTAAAGTAGTGCATAGTATTGTATAGTGTAGTGTGTAGTAATGTATACAGTAGTGTATCGTGTAGTGTATAGTGTAGTGTAGTAGTGTATAGTAATGTATAGTGTAGTGTATAGTGTAGTGTATAGTGATGTAGTAATGTACAGTAGTGTATAGTGTAGTGTATAGTGTATTGTATAGTGATGTAGTGCTGGAGTCTGTCGCCAAGGAAACAGAGGCGTGGACCGCCACCACTCAACACGTTGCGACCGCCACGACCCTCGCCAAGACAAGCGGATTGAGAAACCAACGAACAAAGACATTCATAAACTCCTTAAAAAAATGTTTTTTTAAACAACGGTTTTATTAACAACTTCCTTTAACTTACGGTCGTCGAGAAGTCCGTCAATGGCGCCTGAAACACGTGGCGCCTGCTTTTTGTGCGATTCCACAGTTTAGGGACCGCGGCGTTTTTGACCTACACAAATATATATAGCAATAATAAGGCGTCCATACAAAATGTAAATTGCGTTAAAGTAGCGAATTCATTGATGAATTGATGCCGATTTTGATACAGGCATTGCATTGTCACCGGATCTAAGTACGTGTGCAAAATGTGTAATTGATTGGACAACGGGAAGTGGACGAAATTTTGATTATGTTTTATTTTTTATTATTTTTTTACTTCCCTTCTACGTGACTTTACCGAAAGAACCAAGAAGATGAATCCCTGCAGTCACGAAAGCTTTAAATCGAAATTTAAGTAGAACCGTTGAAAGAAGTAATATTTAAAAAAAAATTTTAAAAACACGCTTTCATGAAATGTACCGTACTAGTAATGGAAGAACTCCACGACTCCAGGAAGTGGCCCCGAAGCTTGCCACAACGTAAGGGACCGTGGCCAACAGCCAACGTCAGTTGACCGTGGACAATGACACCAAAGCCGAAACATAACATTTCTTATGATAGAATATAGTATTGTCATCAGTATGCCATAAGTATACCAAGTTTGCAGTTGATACCACATTGGGAAGTGGGTTAAAATTGAGTTATAAGATTTGAGGATACGACAACAACAGAGTGAGTTAATAGAAAGCGTGTAATAAAAGCATTATACACGACACCCGAAACATTAAAGCCATGCAGGAAAGTGCAAAAATTAAGATATTCCTACGAATGATGATGAGTGATTAATTACACGCTGTGTAACAAAAACATTTTTTTTTGGTCCCTGGGTACAAAGTTTTATTTTCCAATTGCTTATGCCTCAAAAGTACAGAAAATGTCTATTATTCCCCACAAACTTTGCTTTTGTGACCAGGACAGTGATATTTTGAAATGTACCTTAGCTCAATGAGAACACGTGGTGTGCATTTGTGTCATTCCTTCACGGAAAGTCCTGGTCACAAAAGCAAAGTTTGTGGGGAATAATAGCCATGTTCTATACTTTTAGAAGCAATTAGAAAATAACACTTAGTACCCAGGAACAAAAATCGTGTTACATTGTGTAATCGTTGATCCACTGCATATATTGGACGTATCCAATGAGCTATAAAGCTCTTTAATCACAGATGTTGTCGAGTTCGGGGCACGGGGTCAGAACGTCACAACAACAGAACTCACAAACACGAAAGAAGTGCAAAGTGCAAGACAGGTAAACAATCACTCAGACACACACAGACATGCACAGACCGACACAGACACACACAATCACCCAGCCACACACAGACCTACACAATCACCCAGACACACACAGACACACACACACAATCACCCAGCCACACACAGACCTACACAATCACCCAGCCACACACAGACCTACACAATCACCCAGACACACACAGACCTACACAATCACCCAGACACACACAGACACACACAGACCTACACAGACACACACAATCACCCAGCCACACACAGACACACATACCTACACAAACACAAAGACCTACACAATCACCCAGACACAATCACCCAGACACACACAGACACACACATTCACCCAGACACATACAGACACACACAATCACACAGACACACACAATCACACAGACACACCCAGGCCTACACAGACACCTACACAGACACACACAATCACCCAGACACACACAGACACAATCACAAAGACACACACAGACACACACAATCACCCAGACACACAATCACAAAGACACACACAGACACAATCACAAAGACACACACGCATACACACACAGATACAAACACTAAACTAGGATGGGGGATGGTTGTGTGCGTGTCTGTGTATGGCTGGGTGATTTTCAGTGTATGTGTGTATCTGTGTGTTTCTGGGTGTGTCTGTGTGTGTAATTGTGTGTCTGTGTGTCTGGGTGATTGTTTAACTGCCTTGCACTTTGCACTCCTGTCGTGTTTGTGAGTTCTGTGTTGTTGTTGTGACGTTCTGACCCCGTGCCCCGAACTCAACATCTGTGATTAAAGCGCTTCATAGCTCATCGGATTCCTCCTCCAGTATAAAGACAAGATTCTGACCCCGATTCTTTGTCTCGGTCGCTATATACACACACACATCACCAGAATCGTGAAGTATTTGTTTTAAGTTTTTAAGAGGTCAAAATCGATCTTATTCTTCTCTCGTTCAATCACTAAAACTTCTTTCATTCTTTACCTTATTCAATCGCCAGGCTCCTGTCACGGATTGCAGGCCCAGCTGTTGCTAGGGACGCCGTTGCTAGGAACGGCCGTTTGCTTGGGACGCCGTTGCTAAGTGACGCCGTTGCCAGGGACGGCCGTTTGCTTGGGACGCCGTTGCTAAGTGACGCCGTTGCCAGGGACGGCCGTTTGCTTGGGACGCCGTTGCTAAGTGACGCCGTTGCCAGGGACGGCCGTTTGCTTGGGACGCCGTTGCTAAGTGACGCCGTTGCCAGGTGACGCCCGTTGCTATGTTGTCAGTTGGTCTCCGCGGCCAGCATGAGCGCGTTTGATTTTGTAACGCGGATAAGCACGCTCGTGCCAGGCCCTTATTGAATGTTGTAGTCCACATTAGCGCGTTGTTTTTTGCTGCCAAATGGAGAGACTTTGTGGTGTTGTGTGGGTGAGTTGGGTTGGGTTTGCATGCCACATTTGAACTTTTGATTTAACGTCGTTTACAGCAAAGAGCGATGTCCACACACTAAAACAATCTCCACGTGTATCTTCGTCGGGGTTGCTTTAACTTCTAATAATAATAATGGTGATTACTATTAAAACAGCAAGCGCGACTCGCCGCATTCAGAGGGAGAGGGATGTTGTTGCAGCGTCAGTCTTTAAACGGGGAAAAAAGTGTCGTCAACTTTCCTCCGAATTAAAATGGCATCGCTCTACACGCTGCATACGTGTGGAGCACTGTACACGTGGCCACCCGTGTACTGTACAAGGGGTTATCCGTGTACAGTGCACGTGGGTATCCGTGTACAGTACACGCGTTTATTCGTGTAGTGCGAGCGGTTATCCGTGTACAGTGTGAGCGGTTATCCGTGTACTGTACACGCGGTTATCCGTGTGTAAAGTACACGCGGTTATCCGTGTGTACTGTACACGCGGTTATCCGTGTACAGTACACGTGGTTATCCGTGTGTACAGTACACGCGGTTATCCGTGTGTACAGTACACGCGGTTATTCGTGTACGGTACGCGCGGTTATCCGTGTACAGTACACGCGGTTATCCGTGTACAGAGCACGTGGTTATCAGTGTACAGTACACGCGGTTATTCGTGTACAGTACACGCGGTTATCCGACGATCCACGTCACCCCGTTGTTGTCGTCGTCTTTCGCAGGCTCCGGGTGCAAGAAACGCCCCGGGCCGAAGCCGCTTTCGGTGTGTCCAGTACTAGCAGGTGGTGGTGCTGGTGGATGTGATAATGAGACATCGGTTCCATGTTGGAGTCTGACGCCGCCGAATTCCGTCGCAAGGGAACGGTTCTTGTAAGCCGCCGGGCACGGGCGGTGGGGGGGTGGAGCTTTATTGGTCGGATCTCGATAAATACATCGATCACTGGCACGTCAATAAATAATAACGCCTTGGTTCAACGTGACGAGCTTCGTCGGGGGGCGTGGGAGGCGAGGGGGGCGGACGGGGGCAAGGGGGGCGAGGGGAGGGAGGGGGGCAAGGGGGGTGAGGGGGGATCGAACCACGGATCGAAGGTCTCTTTCTCTATTTGGTCAACGCTTCTCCGTTCGCCCCCCCGCCCGGCGATCTCTCCTTCTCGGCGGCCATGCCGACCAGCGACCGCAGCAGCGCCAGCTGCACCGGCCGAGCCTCGGGCTGCCGCTCCAGCCAGCGCAGCGCCCTCCGGAGGCACTCGCCGGCTTCGGCGTGCGAGACGCCGCAGCCGGGGCTCTCCGCCACCTCGTCCTCCTCCTCCTCCTCCTCGCCATTGAAGTCCTCCTCCACGCCCCCCTCCTCCTCCTCGTCCATTGCCGCACGCCCCGACGCTTCGGTCTCCGTCACCAGGGCGTCGATGTCCTCGTCCGCCAGGATGCGGTAGCCGGGCTCGCCTCCGTCGCAACGCGTCCACTCCTCCTCCGCCTCGGCAGCCGCCGCGGCAGCGGCCGCAGCAGCGGCGGCAGCGGCGGCAGTGAGCCGCCCGCCCTGAGCGCAGCAGAGCTGCCGTATGCCGTGGCGCTGCTGGAAGCGCTTCAGCCAGCCGGTCGACGCCTTGAAGTCGGGGTCGCCGCCCAGGATGGCGTTGAGCTGCTTGGCCTTGTCGCTCACGATGGGGCCGGACACGGGCAGGCCCTCGCTCTGCCTCTGCACGAGCCACGTGAAGACGGCGCTGTCCAGCTGGTGGTCCTGGGCGCCGCGCATGATCTTCCTCTGCCTGCAGGAGGTGAAGGACTCCGTGGACTCGACGAACGACTTGAGGCTCGCCTCCGCCTTCTTGATGGACGTGACGGTGCTCTTGCCGATGCCGAAGTCGGCCGCGATCCTCTCCCTCGTGTGGCCCGTTTCGATGCGCGAGAGGATCTCGAACTTCTGTTCGATGGTCAGCACGACACGCTTCCTCTTCGCCGCGGCCGCCGCCGCCACCGCCGCCGAGAACGCCAGGCCCGCCGAGTAACCTTGTTTTGTAAAAGGGGGGGCCGCGTGGGAGGCAGAGGGAGGGGAGGGGAGGGAGGGGAGGGAGGGAGGGAGGGGAGGGAGGGAGGGGAGGGAGGGGAGGGAGGGGAGGAGAGAGGGAGGGAGGGAGGGGAGGGAGGGAGGGAGGGAGGGGAGGGAGGGGAGGGAGGGGAGGGAGGGGAGGGAGGGGAGGGAGGGGAGGGAGGGGAGGGGAGGTGAGGGGAGGGAGGGGACGGGAGGGGACGGGAGGGAGGGAGACACAATCAACGGTTTCGCAATAAGCGACCCAGAATACGAATGAAGCCGAGAGCGCGGACTGCGAGCGACGTTTCCCGTAGTCGGCCGAACCTCCCGCACCCCCGGCCCTCAACCTCCCACGCAGCCGATTGGTCGACCGTCGACCGAATCGGGGCCAGGGCACGCGGCTGGTGCGGCCACCCGATGCACCGATGGCGGCCACCGAAGATCTGGGCAGGCGTGGCGAGCGCTCACGAATCCCAAACCAATCGACTGCCGTCACGAACGCTCCGCCGCCGCCGCCTTCACTCATTTTAAAGGAGCAATGGACGAGATCCACTCACAATTGAGTGGTGGATGGTGAACATGAAAAAAAATGACGCCTTTAATCCGCCGCTATTCTATCCGCACCTTCCCATACATCGCCCCTACCGCACCGCTCCCACGCCCCTACCACGCCCCTACCAAGCTCCGACCACGCCCCTACCAAGCTCCGACCACGCCCCTACCACGCCCCTACCAAGCCCCTACCAAGCTCCTACCAAGCTCCGACCACGCCCCTACCACGCCCCTACCAAGCTCCAACCACGCCCCTACCACGCCCCGACTTACCGTCGCCGTCATCCTCCACCACAACCTCGATCTCCGCTGCGTCCGAAGGAGCCGAAGCAGCAGCAGCAATGGCAGCAGCTCGGTCTCCCCACGGTAGCCGCAGTGCCTCTCCGCGCTTCCCAGCACGGCCACCGTCATCGTCGGTGGCCGGACTCTCCGGGGCTCCCCCGTCGCTCGCGACGTTCTCCTCCTCCTCCTCCTTGATCCGAACCTCGGCTCCGCGAGCTGAGAGAGAGAGAGACGCGAAACGTCACTCAGCGTTGAGCCGCGCGAGCGTACAAACGTTGCATCATTAAACCCCCCGGCGCCGCCGCTGACCGTGTCGCTTTAGAACTGCGCGAGAGTCCTTGCGGCACGGTCAGCGACGAGGGGATCGTCAGAGGCTCCGTCGTCTGAGGAGGGGCGGTCACTTGTCTGGCGAGATGCTGCAGATGTAGATGCCACTGGTTCTTCACGATCTACAGATGTAGATGCCACTGGTTCTTCATGTTCTACAGATGTAGATGCTACTGGTTCTTCACGTTCTACAGATGTAGATGCCACTGGTTCTTCACGTTCTGCAGATGTAGATGCCACTGGTTCTTCACGTTCTGCAGATGTAGATGCCACTGGTTCTTCGCGTTCTGTAGATGTAGATGCCACTGGTTCTTCACGTTCTGCAGATGTAGATGCCACTGGTTCTTCACGTTCTGCAGATGTAGATGCCACTGGTTCTTCACGTTCTGCAGATGTAGATGCCACTGGTTCTTCACGTTACGCAGATGTAGATGCCACTGGTTCTTCACGTTACGCAGATGCCACTGGTTCTTCATGTTCTGCAGATGTAGATGCCACCACCGCCATCTATCGTGCCGCAGTCGAACTTACGACTCTCGGTCCGAACAGGCATCTGTTGCCATGACCTCTCCGCACCGCTAATCTTCTCCACAATATCTATTTTAAACTAAGGCCTCACCAAGCTACTGTGTAGCTCGTCTGACTGGCACAAATGATAGCAGCTCATCGAAGTGGCTGATATCATCATCATCATCACGTGGAAATTTATAGCAGCGGCCAAATGCTCTAAATGCGTGACGTTCATTCTAAATGTTGGAGGGAAAACCAGACGACCTGGAGACAAAACCATGCAACCACAGCCAAAAAGTGTAAAAAAAACACCTAATCTTAATTTTCATCCAGTTTCTAGTTTTTTGTATAGGCTATAGACAGTTCTGTCTGTTTAACAGGTAGGCTTGGGTTAGACCGCGTAAATATATAAATGTGTCGTTAAAACCCACCACCACCCGACACAGCCAACTTGTAAAAGTTGTCACGTAAACAGAACGTGCCAATTCGTCACGAGTACAGCATGAGTGTGTAGTGTATAGTAGTGTAGTGTATAGTGTAGTGTATAGTAGTGTATAGTGTAGTGTATAGTAGTGTAGTGTATAGTAGTGTAGTGTATAGTGTAGTGTATTAGTACAGCACACCGGTGCGTTGGAGAGCCAAGCAACAACATTTACAATCTGAGTACAACATTTCACCAGTAATCACAACCAGCTTCATCAGGCGACAGCCAGATCTGCCTTCTCCGCCAAGTCACGGACCACCGACACGTCCGTCGTTGCCTCCTTTTCCAGACGCCACCTACCGACAGGAATTCAACTTCCCACCTTTCACGCGGAGAGGCATCCCGACTCACCGCCGTCGTCACCGTGGTCGCAGGGGGCGTCTTCTTCCCTCTCCGTTTTCACCGGCCGCCACCCCTCGTGCCCAGACCCCGCTTCGTCCGTTTGCTCAGCACACGGCTCCGGAGGCGAGGGCCCCGCCCGGCCTGTCCCATTGTGCAACGGCAACAGAGCGAGGAGACTCCGGCTGATGCCGCCCGTCATGCGATTGGATCGCGAACGAACAACGCGGATCACCCCCCCCTTACACAGTCGCAAATAGGATGGATGATTGTGGTTGAGATTTAAATGATCAGGGCGTGTAGTGCAGCACATAGTGTATAGTGTAGTGTGCCAACCACGCACTGATTAGCGCGGTTGGCACACTATACACTACACTATACGGTGCACACTACATACTACACTACAAACTACACTATACTATACACTACACTATACACTACTTGTACACTACACGACTATACACTACACTATACACGACACTACTATACTATACACTACTATACACTACACTGGTAGGAACCTCCTGGTTACACCAGCCCACAGGGGATTATTGTGTCTGTCCGTCGTGCATGGGAGGGGTGGGGCTGGGTGGAGAGGGGAGGTTGGGGAGGGGCTGGGTGGGGAGGGGAGGGTGGGGAGTGGCTGGGTGGGGAGGGTGGGGCTGGGTGAGGGGTGGGAGGGGTGGGGCTGGGTGGGGAGGTGCTGGTCACCCCGTGGTGCCCTTATAAAACTCAACGTTTAACCTACTCACGCCGGCTTGTGCCCGCCCTCACAGTCGGCCATATTTGAGGAATACACCACGCCGCCGTTGACCCTGGCCATTGACCGAGCAACCCAACGTTCCTACCAGCTCCCTCCGCAGGAATGTGTTATAGACTACAGTACTATACCCTACATACTATACACTACACCGCACCTCCGAATAATAAGGCTATGGGTCTCTATGTAATGAGGCTACGGGTCTCTCTGTAATGAGGCTGTGTCTCTGTGTGATGTTGATTCTAAAATGCGGAGGGGCAAAACCGGAGGAAGACCCGGAGACAAATCCACACGACCACGGGGACAGCGAGAGAAGAGAGACGCAGACTCCAAATATGTGGCAGCAAGCCGGGTACGTAACCACCACCACGGCCGCTAGCGCCAGGCTAGGTGCACCTAGAGGACTACTCACCGGTAGCAGCAGCGGCAGCGTCTCGGCGTGGCTCGTCGGCCCCTCTACGACGCGACATCTCACGGCCGGGAGGATCTCCTCCTGCCGCCTCCCTCGCTCCGTGAGGCCGGAGTCTCGGGGTCGGAGGAGCCTCGCCCGCGCGCTCGCTCAGACGTGCTCGCGCGATGGAGAAAAATCGGGATTGAACCCACGGCCTCCTGCAGACCAGGCGAGGTGGTTAACATCTCACCACGGGAAGAAAGACACACAGACTCCAAATATACAGTAGCAGGCATCGTCGGGGTCGGGATCGAACCCACGACCTCCTGCATACCCGGCGAGGTAGTCAACATCTAGCTCCACACAAATATATAGCAGCAGGCATCGTCAGGATCTGGATCGAACCCACGACCTCCTGTACACCCGGCGAGGTAGTTAACATCTCCTGGCCACAGCAGAGACCCGGAGGGCTCCTCTCGGATCAACTTTGAGGGGCGTGGATTCACAATGGCCAATTGGGACGAGGATCGGGAAGAGGAGGAAGTGGTTGGATCTTGAGGAGGATGGGGAAGAAGATTGGGAAGGAGATCGGGGGGAGGAGGAGGATCTGGAGGAGGATCGAGAGGATGATTAAGAAGAGGATGAGGAGGAGCAAAAGGAGGAAGAAGTGGAGGAGGAGCAAGAGGGGGATGAACAGGATGAGGAGGAGCAAGAGGATGAGGAGGAGGAAGAGAAGGAGCAGCAAGAGGATGATTAAGAGGAGGATGAAGAGGATGAGGAGGAGCAAGAGGAGGAAGAAGTGGAGGAGTAAGAGGAGGAGGAGCAAGAGGATGAGGAGGAGGATGATTAAGAGGAAGAGGAGTAAGAGAAGGAGGAGCAAGAGGATGAGGATGATTAAGAGGATGAGGAGGAGCAAGAGGAGGATTAAAAGGATGATTAAGAAGAGGATGAGGAAGAGGAGGAAGAAGTGGAGGAGCAATAGGAGAAGAGGATGAGGAGGAGCAAGAGGATGAGGAAGTGGAGGAAGAGGATGAGGAGGAGCAAGAGGATGAGGAGGAGGATGATTAAGAGGAGGAGGAGGATGAGGATGATTAAGAGGAGGAAGAGGAGGAGGCTCGGGAGGGTCGCGAACCTGGCTCCGGGGGGGGCGGGGGCCCTAGGAGCAGCTGGCGGCTTCCCCCCCGCACGGAGCGGGGACCTCCCCGCGGGAGACGGAGCGCGCCCTGGGGGGCGGGGCGGGGGGCGCAACGTGGGGGGAGGGGGTGGTGGGGGGAGGGTGGTGGGAAACGAGAGTGGATGTTACAACAACCACGACTCAACACGGAACGATGGATGCGAGCCAAGCCGAAGCACTGACACGCTGCACGCTGTTGTTGTTACTATCCCTGTGGGTCTCTGTGTATATCTGTGGGTCTTTATGGGACTCTATGTATCTCTATGGGTCTCTATGTATCTCTGTGGGTCTTTATGTATCTTTATGGGACTCTATGTATCTGTATAGGTCTCTATTTATGAGTCTCTATGTATCTCTATGAGATTCTATTGGTCTCTGTCTATCTCTATGGGTCTCTATGTATCCCTGTGGGTCTTTATGTATATCTGTTGGTCTCTATGGGACTCTATGTATCTCTGTGGGTGTTTATGGGACTCTATGTATATCTATAGGGCTCTATGTATCTCTATGGGTCTCTATGTATCTCTATCTATATGGGTCTCTATGTATATCTATAGGGTTCTATGTATGTCTATGGGTATCGTCTATCTCTATGGGTCCCTATCTCTATGGGTCTCTGTCAGTGCCCTACCTTATCATAGCCCAAACAAATAGACGAACGTTTTTGTTTTGCCCGTATTGAATCAGCTGTACTCCGTATGGACGTGTGGTATTCTTTGAGTCATCGGCAAGTCCACTCAGCTCCACATCCTCCTGTAGACCTGTACCACATCACTCCATCTCTTCTCTAGCCCGTGTCACTCACTCACTCACTCGCCCACTCACTCACCCACACACCAACTCACTCACCCACTCACTCACTCACCCACCCACTCACACACACACCCACTCACTCACCCATCACTCCATCACCTCTCCAGCCCATGCCGCGCCCGTTTAGCCCCCTCTTTCTGGCCGACCAAAAGCTGTTGAGGCATGCGGTGGCTGGGCATGCTGGCTACATAACCCAGCCAACATCCACACCCACCCAACCCACACTCGAGAATATTAAAAGCTCCCCACCACGCCAGGCCACGGTCGCAAACCAGCTCTGGTGCAGGCCAACCAGTTTCAAAAGACGCTGCAGCACGAGCCCTTCGTGCAGACGTGGCGATGCCTTGCAGTTGCATCTGTAGTGATGGGTTTCACGACGGTGGAGACGAACGTTTGGGGCAACACGTTTATTAACACACAGCTACGATACAGCGCGTAGCGAACCCCTAACACTTGAAGGGGTTCCGGCCCCTTCACCCGCTGCCTAAGGAGCTACCGCCTCCGGACTGACGTGCCCCACTACTGGGGCCACGGTCTCTGGGTCCTCTGACTAGGGGTGACCTAGGCGAGACCACTGGCCCACTCAGACCCGGCCCTTACAAGGACGGCGGGTCAGGCGAGTTCCAGGGTCCTGGCTAGCTGGGCTTCAGTCTTCAACTGGCACCGGACCCGTCCAGAGGTCCGGCTTTTATACAGCTCCCAGGCGTGTCAGCCCCTGGCTACGCCTTCCTTCCAGAGAGTTCCAGGGGTGGGGTCTCGGGGGATACCAGGAAACCCCGTAGCCCCCTCCTGCTTTGGGGTTGGGGAACGTAGCGACCCCTCTGCCGGTGCGAGGTACTGCCCCTGATGGGCCCTGTCTGCTACTGCAGGTAAGTGCCCGCAGCCCATTTACAGCGCTACACATCTACGTTGAGCTGCTTTCGCACCGTAAATAACCAACCGTGCTAGTCGGAAGTGCGCTGTCGTGTATAGTGTATAGTGCAGTGCAGTGTATAGTGTAGTGTATAGTGTAGTGTATAGTGTATGTATGTTTAACTTCTTTCGCAGCATACGTTGCCTGGTCCAAGTGTCTCTAGACCAGGGGTGGGCAACCTGCTGTCCTGTGAGGGGGGTGGGGTCTGACTTTTTGTGACGCCGTGTGACGAGGGGGGGGGGGTCAGAAATCGTCCAAAATCGCGTGACGTCATTTATGGACGGCCCCCAGCCAGGTCGCTTCTGAAAAATAGTTACAAAGCAGCTAGTAAAACAAAAAAGTGAAATTTTCAATAGTTTAGAAAGATCACCTTGCAGACAATCAGACAGCCAACGAATTCGACTTACTTAAAAAAACACAAAAGCTCTCCTTCACGCGAGACGTTATCTCGCTCGTCCGCTACGCAGGAAGTCGTGGGTTCGATCCCGGACCCTGATGACACCTGCTGCTGTATAGTCGTCGTGTTCTCTATCTCTGCCCGGGGTGGTCGAGTGGATTGTTCTCCGGGTCTCTCCGCTTTTCCCCCCTCCATATTTAGGAACAACATCACGCGTTTAGATTGTTTGGCTGCTGCCATCTGACCTTATCTTGACGGAATTCATATAGCGCCTTGACCAAGGCACGTTACAGATAATTAACAAATGTAACGGTGGAGACGAGGTTAATCAAATAGAAGGCAAGAAGCAATGGGGGGGAAAAAAAATCTGCGATGTCTGAATTTGGTGAAAGCCAAATGGATGACAGGAAATGATGAATGGATTGAATGAATGGTGTTAATGAGTGGGAGCCATATAATGAGAATAATTAATTATTCTCAAAGTAAATGATGATGAATGGATTGAATGAATGGTGTTAATGAGTGAGAGCCATATATTTAGAATTCATTATTCTCAATCTTGATTTGAAGCTTTCGTGACTGCAGGAATCCATACTATTTGGTTCTTTTGGTAAAGTCACGTAGTTAGAAATAAAATACAACAAATCACGACGTTTCGATTGCAACATAAGCAATCATCATCAGGTGGGAGAGGTCGCCCTCTCCCCCCCGAGCGCTCACGCAGCGCTCTCCTCCCCCCCCCCTCTCTCTCTCCACCCTTGCCCCTCCCCCCTTTCTTACCTATATAAGCAGCCACCACCACCACCGGCGGCTCGAATACAGAAAAACCGTTTTGGCAGGTATGCGAAGAACCTCCACGACGATAAGAAGTCCACCGAAGCACGATGGAGGGAAGCCTTGGGGCAAAACAACCAACCCTGTTGCAGAAATCCATCGTCAGCGATCCTCACAATCCTCCAACGAGGGATCTGACCTGCCGAGGGAGATCTCGACATCAATTTGTAATCTGTTGCAATTCCCAAAAATGCTATCAGAAAGAAGAAGACTATCCGAGCCTCTATTGCCTCCAGTAGTTTTACTTCCCCCCAACGTCCGTTACCCTTCTCTACATCTGTCACACCTCAAGAAATCAAGGATTTAAAGCGGAGCTATTGAACGTTAAACGGTTCGTACTTGGATTCAAGACTCGTAGTGATTAAGACACTTGATGTGAAAGTTAAGGTTCGCCGGATCTACAAAGTTTCTCCCGCACACGAAGCACTTGTACGGCTTCTGCAGGTTGTGGGTCTTCATGTGGCGATCACGAGCCGAAGTGGTCACAAAGAACTTCTCGCATATTGGGCACTGGTGCGGCTTCTCGCCCGTGTGAGTCATCGTGTGGTTCCTCAGCGCTGACAAGTGTACGAACTCCTTCTCGCACAACGCGCACTTGTGCGGCTTCTCATCCGAGTGGGACATCTTGTGACTCTTCAGCGTCGACAAATGCGTGAAAGTCTTCTCACACGAATCACACTTGTGCTTCTCGCCCGTGTGGGTCTTCGCGTGATTCTTAAGCGACTTCGCCTCAATGAAACACTTGTCGCACACGGGGCACCGGTGGGGCTTCTCGCCCGTGTGGATCTTCGTGTGGCTCCTGAGGTTGGAGAGGTGCGCGAAGGTCTTCCCGCACGTCGCGCACTCGTGCGGCCTCTCACCCGTGTGGATCAGGAGGTGGCTCTTGAGCGTCGACGAGTCCGTGAAGGCCTTGCCGCACACGGAGCACTTGTGCGGCTTCTCGTCCGTGTGCTTCATCATGTGCCTCTTGAGAGCAGACGGCTGCACGAAGCCCATCTGGCACAACAGACACCTGTACGGCTTCTCTCCCGTGTGGCTCATCATGTGATTCTTAAGCGACTTCGCCTCCGCGAAGCCTTTTTCGCACACGGGGCAGCGGTGCGGCTTCTCATCCGTGTGGATCTTGACGTGGCTCCTGAGGTTGGAGAGGTGCGCGAAGGCCTTGCCGCACGTCGGGCACTCGTGCGGCTTCTCGCCCGTGTGGATCAGGAGGTGGCTCTTGAGCGTCGACGAGTCGGTGAAGGCCTTGCCGCACTCCGAGCACCAGTGCGGCCTCTCGTCCGTGTGCTTCATCATGTGCCTCTTGAGGGCGGAAGACTGGATGAAGCTGTGCTCGCACAACGGACACTTGTGCGGCTTCTCCCCCGTGTGGATCATTGCGTGGCTCTTGAGGGCCGACGACTTTCGGAAACCCTTCCCGCACACGGAGCACTCGAGAGGCCGCTCTCCGGTGTGTGTCATCGTGTGGCTCTTGAGGCGCGACGGGCAGGAGAATCCCTTGCCGCACAGGGAGCACCGGTGGGACATCTTTTCGTCGCGGGCCTTCTGGTCGATCGGTGAATTCTTACGGCTCCTGTCGTCCTCCAGGACCACCTCAATCTCCGCCACGTCCGACGAAGTCGCCCCATCTCTTCGCGGGATCCATGATTCTCGCCAAAGCCTCCCTCTGGAGCCACCGGTCTGTTCAACGTGACCATCGTCTTCATCAGAATGAAGGTCTCGTTCATCAGATTGAAGGTCTTCTTCTCCGCTGCTTGGGTCCTCTCCTTCAGACTGAGAGTCTTCTTCTTCTTTCAAATGAATGTCAGGGTCTTGACCTAGGAGACGAAACATTAAGAGTTGAGCTCTGTACAAATGTACGCACGAGACAACATTGTTCACGATGTATGTGCGTGTGTGTTGAACTTCTTTCACACATTTTTCACACGGTACATAGCCGACCGTGCTCTAAAGCAATAAACTGAACACAACAACAAGCAGTTCGAAGTAAATTCGTTTTCAATCTCGATTATTTCAAAGTGCACGTGTAAGTCTGTGGGTCCCCGTGCGAGTCTATGGTTTCTCTCCATGCGCGTCTACGTGCGTGCGCGTTGAACTACTTTCGCACCGCCGTACGGAGCCGACCATGCTCGTCGGAGGTGAGGGGGAAGGACAACAAACTAAACACAAAAAGAATGTTCTAAAGAAATGAGCTTTTACGTTTAGAAAAGTTTTCAATGCGCACGCAGCATGATGGATTGTGAGGAAATGAACAGGGCAACGTTATTTTCCGTTGCCAGAGCCGAAAAGCTTTCAGATGATGAAATAGTTGCTCAAAGTTCAGCCCCCAGAAGGATGTGAACAGGGGAGGTCACTCACCGTCATCAGCGTCGTCTCTTTCCACCTTTACGGGTGGCCACATCCCACCGCCCGGCTCCTCCTCCTCCTCCTCTCGCTTCACGAGCGGCTCCACGGGTAGAGAAGGGAACACCTCCACCTCCTCCACCTCCTCCACATCTCCTGTCCCAAGAGGAACCCAGTGCAGTGAGAGACTCAAGCACCGCCGCTGCTTCTCTCCGTGAGGTTGCAGCGGGAAGGAAGCAAACGCAGAGACAGCGCCCAGCAACAAGCGCCGCTCGCTAGCGGGGACCGTCACTACCACCACCACGGCCGCTAGCGCCAGGCTAGGTGCAGCTAGAGGACTACTCACCAGCAGCAGCAGCAGCAGGAGCCTGTCCTCGTGATCCGTCGTCCCCTCTACGCGACATCTCACAGCCGAGAGGATCTCCTCCTGCAGATCCCTTGCTCGGTCAGCCCGGAGTCTTCGGTGTGTATGATACGTTTGTATAGTGTAGTGTATAGCAGTGTATAGTAGTGTATAGTGTAGTGTATAGTGTAGTGTATAGTAGTGTATAGTGTAGTGTATAGTGTATAGAAGTGTAGTATGTAGTATGTATGCTGAACTTATTTTGCACCGTACGTAGCCAACGGTGCTAATCGGAGGTGCGGTCTGAGAATGACACGAGACTCGTGGTCAAGAGTGATGCACTGATCTGGTCGCTGACACAAATGCTAAGATCATTGCTATCTTGTCCTATTAATCCCAAGAATCTCATAACTTATCCCCCTTATTACCACCTCTGGTAAGCCCTCGTTATAACGCGGAACATGTACACCTACACACACTGATACACACACCGACACACACACAACAACCGCCAATTCACCACTAAGTGGCGGTGATGTCACCACGACGCTTGCGCCAGACTATGTGCACGTTGAGGCCACGTGAAGTGTCGAACGCCGGTTGGGAGGAGATCACGGGGCAGACCCAGGTACCACTGGTCGACTGAGACGACTGGCTGATACACCACCTGTGCCCCCTACTGTACCAACTTGCTGTGCTTTAGCCACCCGGCGCTCCGCTCGTTGTTGTGAGCGTCGCTCCTCCGCTGTTGCTGCAAGGCGACTGCCTCCAACTTGCCCAGTAGCAGTGTCCTTCACGAGCCTCCTCCACAGAGGCCGATCTTGACATCGCTGGTACCAGTCATCGGCAAGTCCACTCAGCTCCACATCCTCCTGGACCACATCAGCTCCATCTCTTCTCTAGCCAGTGCCGAGCCCGTTTAGCCCTCTCTATCCGGCCAAACAAGAGCTGTTTAGGAATGCGGTGGCTGGGCATGCGGGCTACATGACCCAGCCAACGCAGCCTTGCCTGCCAGAGGAGCTCACCGATGGGACTTTGTCCAGATCTTTCAAGGATTTGTGAGCTCCTCACACAATCCAGCCTGGTTAAATCCAGGATGGATCGTAGGCAGGCCAGCCTAAATGTTTCTAACCGGCGAAGATGTTCCATTAGGGGGGTCCACGTTTCGCAAGCGTAGAGAAGCGAGGGAATGACCATGGCCGAGAAGACCCGAAGCTTCGTGCGGAGCGACAGACCAGGTAGCTTTCACACAGCGTTACACAACCGATGAAAATATATTTCTGCCTTACTGATTCGGAGTGAGACCTCTGTTGTTGAACCGGAGCCCGGTTATAAGCACACTGCCAAGGTATGGGAAACTCTCCACTTTCTCCACAACTGCCCCATCACCGATTGGGAGTTGTGGGGGTGGAGTGTCCGATGGTACAAAATACCCAGGCAGGTGCTTAGTTTTGGTGGGGCTGATGGTAAGGCCCCACCTCTTATTGGCACGCTCCAGTTTCAGCAGCTGCGCCTCCAACTCCTCCTCTGAATGAGCAGCACGTACACACACACACACACCTACACACACACACCACACACCTGCACACACCTACATACACTCACCTACACACACCGGCACACACACCTACACACAACCGCCATTCGCCAGTAAGTGGCGGTGACGTCACCACGACGCTTGTGCCAGGCCATGTGCACCTTGAGGCCACACACAAACCTACACACACACACCTACACACACACACCTTAAACACACACCTACACACACACACTTACACACACACACTTACACACACCTTAAACACACACCTACACACACACACTTACACACACCTACACACACACACACTACACACACACACCTTACACACGACCTCCTGTACACCAGGCGAGGCAGTGAACATCTCCCGGATCACACCGCGGGAGAGAGGCGGAGCGCGAAACGTCGAACGCGGAGCGTGGCTGAGTGGGTGGGTGGGGGTCTACAACTGGCAAGTGAATGCACAGCCAAGACGGAGCACTCGAAACGCCGCCATCACCACCACCACTACTCCACTTTGACGGGGGGGGGGGGAGACTTTTCGGGCAACGACCCTTCGTCATGGCCGGCTCAGAGACTCGTCACCTCCTGAATTCCCTCCCCCATTTCGTAGCCCCGCCCCTCCCTTTTTATAAGTGGCACCGCCCACTCCTCCAATCGGTCTTAATTTTAGAACTTTCGTGACTGCAGGAATTATTATTTGTTTCTTTCGGTTAAGTCACGTCTAAAGATAAAATAATAAATTAAATTAAATAATAGAATACGACGTTTCGATTGCAACACAAGCAATCATCATCAGGTATAATGAAATAGCGACATAAAATCTAACCAGAAAACTATAGACAGACATATTAGCAGACAGATATCACCAAGATACATAGAGAGAGCAACACAGGTAATTTATTATTTTATCTTTAGACGTGACTTAACCGAAAGAAACAAATAATAATTCCTGCAGTCACGAAAGTTCTAAAATTAAGATTGAACCACTTCTACGGGGAAGTTTTAAACTTATCTTCTTTTTTTTCTCTCTCTCTGACTACTTGTTCTCTCTGCCTGTGTCCTTTCTTTGGAATGTTCACACTTAAATTCTAACTTAGCAATCTTTGAAATACGTAATCAACCAGGCTATGCGTTAATTGTGTGTTGATCGACCCTCTGTGTTGTATTACATTACATTTCGATATTTTACTAGGTTATTTAATTTTAGTGTGTCCTTCTGATTTTCAGGCTTGCTTGCCGTGTCATCGCACTTGCAGCACCACGTTTTGTTGTCCACTCATTGATATGCTAATTTTTTCTCTAACCCCCCTCCCTCTCTCTGCGTCCGCCCTCCTCTGTCTATTTAAGGCCACCCCACAGAGACGACCACCTCTCTCTGTTACCTGTGTTGCTCTCTCTATGTATCTTGGTGATATCTGTCTGCTAATATGTCTGTCTATAGTTTTCTGGTTAGATTTTATGTCGCTATTTCATTATACCTGATGATGATTGCTTGTGTTGCAATCGAAACGTCGTATTCTATTATTTAATTTAATTTATTATTTTATCTTTAGACGTGACTTAACCGAAAGAAACAAATAATCCTCCAATCGGCTTGGAGCGGAGAGAGCTGCACCAACCGCCTCCACTGCCGCTCGGCAAGTGAAGCGTCTCCTGCGGTATCTCGCCTCTCTGCTGCTGCTGCCCCCCCCCCACACACTCACCCTCCCCCACACTCACATCCACCACCGCTCGGCGTGGGGCAGAGCGAGGAGCCTCCTCTACATCCTCTGCGGGTGCGAAAAGCCTCCTTCTCTTCTTCCTCTTCTCCCTATTCCTCCCTCATCCTCATCTTCCTCCTCTTCGTCCTCCTCCTCTTCCTGCTGCTTCTCATCGTCATCTTCCTCCTATTCCTGCTCCTCTATCCTTCTATTCCTGCTACACTTCCTCTTCATCTGCTCCCATGCCCCCCTTCTGTTCTATTCCCGCAGCCAAATGACTCTCAACGTATATGGGTCTTTCTCTATGTGTGTGTGTGCAATGACCTTGTAGGAACTGCCTCTACTTACAAACGAGTTGTGTTGTAGGTGGTCTGTCTCGTCGTAAGTACAAACGTGTTGTGCTGCGCATGCACTAAACACGGGAAATGGCTTTAAAAGTTGTAAAATATTCTGCAGATGTAGATGCCACTGCTTCTTAACGTTTTTAAGATGTAGATGCCACTGGTTATTCATGTTTTGAAGATGTAGATGCCACTGGTTGTTCACGTTCTGTAGATGTAAATGCCACTGGTTGTTCACGTTCTGTAGATGTAGATGCCACTGGTTCTCCATGTTTTGTAGATGTAGATGCCACTGGTTCTTCATGTTCTGCAGATGTAGATGCCACTGCTTCTTAACGTTTTTAAGATGTAGATGCCACTGGTTATTCATGTTTTGAAGATGTAGATGCCACTGGTTGTTCATGTTCTGTAGATGTAGATGCCACTGGTTCTCCATGTTTTGTAGATGTAGATGCCACTGGTTCTTCACGTTTTGTAGATGTAGATGCCACTGGTTCTTCATGTTCTGCAGATGTAGATGCCACTGCTTCTTAACGTTTTTAAGATGTAGATGCCACTGGTTATTCATGTTTTGAAGATGTAGATGCCACTGGTTGTTCACGTTCTGTAGATGTACATGCCACTGGTTCTTCACGTTCTGTAGATGTAGATGCCACTGGTTCCTCATGTTCTGTAGATGTAGATGCCACTGGTTCCTCGTGTTCTACAGATGTAGATTCCACTGGTTCTTCACGTTCTGTAGATGTAGATGCCACTGCTTCTGCACGTTCTGCATATGTAGATACCACTGGTTCTTCACGTTCTGATGATGTAGATGCCACTAGTTCTTCACGTTCTGCAGATGTAGATTCCACTGGTTTTTCACGTTCTGTAGATGTAAATGCCACCGGTTCTTCGTGTTCTGCAGATGTAGATGCCACTGGTTCTTCACGTTCTGCAGATGTAGATGTCACTGGTTCTTCACGTTCTGCAGATGTAGATGCCACTGGTTTTTCACGTTCTGTAGATGTAAATGCCACTGGTTCTTCGTGTTCTGCAGATGTAGATGCCACTGGTTCTTCACGTTCTGCAGATGTAGATGTCACTGGTTCTTCACGTTCTGCAGATGTAGATGCCACTGGTTTTTCACGTTCTGTAGATGTAGATGCCACTGGTTCTTCGTGTTCTGTAGATGTAGATGCCACTGGTTCTTCACGTTCTGCAGATGTAGATGCCACTGGTTCCTCACGTTCTGCAGATGTCGATGTAACTAGTTCTTCACGTTCTGTAGATGTAGATGCCACTGGTTGTTCACGTTCTGTAGATGTAGATGCCACTGGTTCTCCATGTTTTGTAGATGTCGATGCCACTGGTTCTTCATGTTCTGCAGATGTAGATGCCACTGCTTCTTAACGTTTTTAAGATGTAGATGCCACTGGTTATTCATGTTTTGAAGATGTAGATGCCACTGGTTGTTCACGTTCTGTAGATGTAAATGCCACTGGTTGTTCACGTTCTGTAGATGTAGATGCCACTGGTTCTCCATGTTTTGTAGATGTAGATGCCACTGGTTCTTCATGTTCTGCAGATGTAGATGCCACTGCTTCTTAACGTTTTTAAGATGTAGATGCCACTGGTTATTCATGTTTTGAAGATGTAGATGCCACTGGTTGTTCATGTTCTGTAGATGTAGATGCCACTGGTTCTCCATGTTTTGTAGATGTAGATGCCACTGGTTCTTCACGTTTTGTAGATGTAGATGCCACTGGTTCTTCATGTTCTGCAGATGTAGATGCCACTGCTTCTTAACGTTTTTAAGATGTAGATGCCACTGGTTATTCATGTTTTGAAGATGTAGATGCCACTGGTTGTTCACGTTCTGTAGATGTACATGCCACTGGTTCTTCACGTTCTGTAGATGTAGATGCCACTGGTTCCTCATGTTCTGTAGATGTAGATGCCACTGGTTCCTCGTGTTCTGCAGATGTAGATTCCACTGGTTCTTCACGTTCTGTAGATGTAGATGCCACTGCTTCTTCACGTTCTGCATATGTAGATATCACTGGTTCTTCACGTTCTGAAGATGTAGATGCCACTTGTTCTTCACATTCTGCAGATGTAGATTCCACTGGTTTTTCACGTTCTGTAGATGTAAGTGCCACTGGTTCTTCATGTTCTGCAGATGTAGATGCCACTGGTTCTTCACGTTCTGCAGATGTAGATGTCACTGGTTCTTCATGTTCTGCAGATGTAGATACCACTGGTTCTTCACGTTCTGCAGATGTAGATGTCACTGGTTCTTCACGTTCTGCAGATGTAGATGCCACTGGTTTTTCACGTTCTGTAGATGTAGATTCCACTGGTTCCTCACGTTCTGCAGATGTCGATGTGACTGGTTCTTCACGTTCAGCAGATGTAGATGCCACTGGTTCTTCACGTTCTGCAGATGTAGATGCCACTGCTTCACGTTCTGCAGATGTAGATGCCACTGGTTCTTCACGTTCTGTAGATGTAGATGCTACTGGTTCATCACGTTCTGCAGATGTTGATGCCACTGCTTCTTCACGTTCTGCATATGTAGATACCACTGGTTCTTCACGTTCTGATGATGTAGATGCCACTAGTTCTTCGCGTTCTGCAGATGTAGATTCCACTGGTTTTTCACGTTCTGTAGATGTAAGTGCCACTGGTTCTTCGTGTTCTGCAGATGTAGATGCCACTGGTTCTTCACGTTCTGCAGATGTAGATGTCACTGGTTCTTCATGTTCTGCAGATGTAGATACCACTGGTTCTTCACGTTCTGCAGATGTAGATGTCACTGGTTCTTCACGTTCTGCAGATGTAGATGCCACTGGTTTTTCACATTCTGTAGATGTAGATTCCACTGGCTCCTCACGTTCTGCAGATGTCGATGTAACTAGTTCTTCACGTTCTGTAGATGTAGATGCTACTGGTTCATCACGTTCTGCAGATGTTGATGCCACTGCTTATTCGTGTTCTGCAGATCTAGATGCCACTGGTTCTTCACGTTCTGCAGATGTAGATGCCACTGGTTCTTCACGTTCTGTAGATGTAGATGCCACTGGTTCCTCATGTTCTGTAGATGTAGATGCCACTGGTTCCTCGTGTTCTGCAGATGTAGATTCCACTGGTTCTTCACGTTCTGTAGATGTAGATGCCACTGCTTCTTCACGTTCTGAATATGTAGATATCACTGGTTCTTCACGTTCTGAAGATGTAGATGCCACTTGTTCTTCACGTTCTGCAGATGTAGATTCCACTGGTTTTTCACGTTCTGTAGATGTAAGTGCCACTGGTTCTTCGTGTTCTGCAGATGTAGATGCCACTGGTTCTTCACGTTCTGCAGATGTAGATGTCACTGGTTCTTCATGTTCTGCAGATGTAGATGCCACTGGTTTTTCACGTTCTGTAGATGTAGATTCCACTGGTTCCTCACGTTCTGCAGATGTCAATGTGACTGGTTCTTCACGTTCAGCAGATGTAGATGCCACTGGTTCTTCACGTTCTGCAGATGTAGATGCCACTGCTTCACGTTCTGCAGATGTAGATGCCACTGGTTCTTCACGTTCTGTAGATGTAGATGCTACTGGTTCATCACGTTCTGCAGATGTTGATGCCACTGCTTATTCGTGTTCTGCAGATATAGATGCCACTGGTTCTTCACGTTCTGCAGATGTAGATGCCACTGGTTCTCCATGTTCTGCAGATGTAGATGCTACTGGTTCTTCACGTTCTGCATATGTAGATGCCACTGGTTCTCCATGTTTTGTAGATATAGAGGCCACTGGTTCTTCATGTTCTGCAGATCTAGATGCTACTGGTTCTTCACGTTCTGCAGATGTAGATGCCACTGGTTCTTCATGTTCTGCAGATGTAGATGCCACTGCTTCTTTATGTTCTGCAGATGCCACTGGTTCTTCACATTTTGCATCACGGTCAGTGACGAGGGCATGTCCGAGGCTCCGTCGTCCGAGGAGGGGCAGTCGCCCGTTGGGCGAGACGCTGGAGGGGACCCCGGCCGTGAGACGCCGTCCCTTGGAGGAGATGTGCAGCGCGAGGATGTTCATGCCGCCGCTGGTGAGCGATTTCTTCCCCGCACTTTTCCCTTCAGGCTGCAAAGTTGCGGGGCGAGCAGGCAGCATTAGCATTGAGTCAGTTTAACGCGTAGTAGTAGTAGTCGTAGTGGTAGTCGTGGGCCTACGCGACCAATATCCATAATAAAGGTTTGGGAGTTTTGTTGTTTCGGTTAGATCGCGTGGATATAAACATTGTGTTGTTAAACCCACCACCACCAGACATGGCCAATCAGTGAAGGGGGGGGTTTGTGTCACCGAAACAACAAGTGGCCGATTAGTTACTTAGTTCAGCACTAAACCGGTTGTGTTGTTGTGTGTTGGGAGAGTTAAACCTGCAGCAACATTGATGCATTCGAGTAGCTGGTGATGTTTCGTTGGTGATTACAACAACAGCCAGCAGCTGCCAGCAGCCTCCATCAGGCGATTAGCCAACAATTGTGAAGAAGTCTTCCGGCCTTAGAGGGTGAGTAAAAGTGGTGTCATCATCACTGTGGTGAGCCTATCAGGTGCGAAGACCAGAGAAGAAGGGGGTCATATAAATTACAAGTCTCTCCTTGCTATAAAGCTCTTTTTCACGGATGTCCAAAATTGTTCACGGATGTCCAGTAGTTTTCACAGATGTCCAGTAGTGTTTACGGATGTCCGTCGTGTTCACAGATGTCCAGTAGTCTTCACGGATGTCCAATAGTGTTCACGGATGTCCAGTAGTGTTCACGGATGTCCAGTAGTGTTCACAGATGTCCAGTAGTTCTGCTGTGCTCTCATTTTGGGCAGATGAGATGGCAGCCTCTTTGCCGGTCGAGCCACGCGACGGGAAAGCGGGTCAAGAAAAGCCGAGAAATGAGACGTGCCCACGGGTGAAAGTTAAGAGTGAAGACACCGATGATAGTAAGTGTCTTTGTCTCCTGCTAAGATTACGGTGATGAGACTCGACTGTCCCCCATCTACTTCATGATTTTAAATCCTTTGTCGGTTGTAATACTCTAAATACTAATAATTTAAAAATCATCTGAACATTAGCTTGCTTGTCCATCTCTTAGTCGTACGCATCACGAGCCAACGTTGTCCCATGTGTGACTTCGCACTGAGGCTCAACTCTCAACGTTTCGCCTCCTAGGTCAGGAAGAATCCGACATTCGTTTGAAAGAAGAAGACTCTGAGTCCGAAGGAGAGGACCTTAGTAGTGAGGATGAGGATCTTCAATCCGATGAGCGAGACCATCATTCCGACGAGGGGGATGATGACGACCACGATGAGGAGGAAGCCTTCGAGGCCGACGGTTCCAAAGGGAGGCTTCGGAGAGGGCCACGGAGCTCACGGAGAGACGGGGTGATTTCGTCGGACGTGGCCGAGATTGAGGTGGTCCTGGAGGACGACAGGAGTCGTAAGAATTCACCGATCGACCAGAAGGCCCGCGACGAGAAGATGTCCCACCGGTGCTCCCTGTGCGGCAAGGGATTCTCCTGTCTGTCGCGCCTCAAGAGCCACACGATAACGCACACCGGAGAGCGGCCCCTCGAGTGCTCCGTGTGCGGGAAGGGTTTCCGAAAGTCGTCGGCCCTCAAGAGCCACGCGATGATCCACACGGGGGAGAAGCCGTACCGGTGCTCGCTGTGCGAAAAGGGATTCATCCAGTCGTTTGCCCTCAAGAGGCACATGATGAAGCACACAGACGAGAGGCCGCACTGGTGCTCGGTGTGTGGGAAGACCTTCACGGACTTGTCGACGCTCAAGAGCCACCTTCTGATCCACACGGGCGAGAAGCCGCACGAGTGCGCGACGTGCGGGAAGACCTTCGCGCGTATCTCCAACCTCAGGAGCCACGCTAAGATCCACACGGGCGTGAAGCCCCACCAGTGCCCCACGTGCGGCAAGGACTTCATCGAGTCAAAGTCACTTAAGAATCACATGATGGGCCACACGGGAGAAAAGCCGCACATGTGCTCTGTGTGCGGGAAGACCTTCACGGACTCGTCGACGCTCAAGAGCCACTTTCTGATCCACACGGGCGAGAAGCCGCACGAGTGCGCGACGTGCGGGAAGACCTTCGCGCGTATCTCCAACCTCAGGAGCCACACTAAGATCCACACGGGCGTGAAGCCCCACCAGTGCCCCACGTGCGGCAAGGACTTCATCGAGTCAAAGTCACTTAAGAATCACATGATGGGCCACACGGGAGAAAAGCCGCACTTGTGCTCGGTGTGCGGGAAGACCTTCACGGAGTTGTCGACGCTCAAGAGCCACTTTCTGATCCACACGGGCGAGAAGCCGCACGAGTGCGCGACGTGCGGGAAGACCTTCGCGCGTATCTCCAACCTCAGGAGCCACACTAAGATCCACACGGGCGTGAAGCCCCACCAGTGCCCCACGTGCGGCAAGGACTTCATCGAGTCGAAGTCACTTAAGCATCACATGATGGGCCACACGGGAGAGAAGCCACACAAGTGCTCCGTATGCGGGAAGGACTTCAAGCAGATATCCACACTCAACATCCACATGAAGACCCACACGTTTGAGAAGCCACACAAGTGCGACCTGTGCGCGAAGACCTTCACGCTTTTTTCGACCCTCAAGAGTCACATGAGGACCCACTCGGACAGGAAGTCGCACAGGTGCGCCCTGTGCGAGAAGGAGTTCGTACACCTGTCAGCGCTGAAGATCCACATGATGACCCACACGGGCGAGAAGCCGCACCAGTGCCCGATCTGCGAGAAGAGCTTCGTGAGCCTGTCGGCCCGCGACAAGCACACGAAGACGCACAACGTGTAGTAGCCGTACAAGTGCTTCGTGTGCGGGAGGAACTTTGCGGACCCTTCGAACCTCAACTTTCACATCAAGTGTCTTAATCACTACGAGTCTTGAAGCCGAGCGTGGGCCGTTTAACGTTCAGAGGCGTCGCTTTAAACTCCTTGGCTTGACGGCCACTGGAGGCTTGGCTGCTATCGCCCGTTGCTGACATTGGGAAGCTGCAGATTTAATCGTGTTCCCATGCACATTCTTACCACCTATTCATCCCACTCCGGTGTTTATTTATCAAGTATACCTTTGAGTCATCTGGGAAACTTGCTTGCATCAATGGAATCTCATCATAGAGGTTTTTGGGGCAGAGCGTGTAAATATAAATGTGTCGTTAAACCCGCCACCCCCCGACAGCCAATTAAGTGAAGGGGTTTGTCACGTAAACAAAACGTGGTGCCAATTAGTTACTAATTCAGCACTAACCGGTTGCTGTGTGTTGGAGAGTAAACCCACTGCAACATTTACAATTCGAGTAGCCGTGATGTTTCTCCAGTAATTACAACAACCGTCATCATCGGGCGACAGCAACAGAGTTGCGGATAAAATCCTCCTCCTGCTGCGCTCTTAAATAGAGGGATACATGTGATGTTATCACTTGTTAGCCAATCAGGTGCAAAGGCTAGAGGTGGGGTGACGCCTTGTCCAACACCATGTGAGACTAGGCTCTAAGGAAAGCTGTCTCGGGTGTGGACCAATCAACTTCCAAGGACAGTGCATACATTATCAGAGTTATGTTTTTTGTTTGCATTATGACTGCAGGTATTGTGCTCTATGCAAACATGACTTCTTGTAAAAAAAAGTGTCAGTTTTGTTGCCAGATAAAAGGGTAAAAAAACAATTATCATATTTTTTCTTCTGGCAAATGAGGTTCCAATGGTGTAGTTTAGTTGCTTTGTATGTATGTTGAACTTCTTTCGCACCGTGCGGTAGCCAACCGCGATAATCAGAGGTAAGGGGGGGGGGGGGCAACAACCTAAACACAACAACAACAAGCAGTTCTAAACAAATTAGTTTGTCAATCTAGATGATTCAAAAGTGCGTAGTTTGGCTCCAGTGGCTTCCTAACATCGGAAGGAAGAGCGTTCCAGACGGCCGCATAAGCAGCGCATCTGAAAGTGCCACGCGATGCGTCGACCGCCGTCTTCGTTCGATGGCCGCCCAAAAGCCACCGCCGATTCTGCTCCTGCGAGCATGACTGGAGTTTGCGTGATGGTTTTTTTTACTCACCAATCAAATAAACGCGCATTGCCCCGAATCGCGGGTTGGCGAACACCTTCTCGTCTGGATGTGCGTGAAAGCGTTGCTGACCCACGAGATGAATCGTCTGAGTGACGCGTACTGCACCATCAACTCAATACTGCACCATCAACTCAACACTGCACCATCGACTCAACACTGCACCATGGGCTCAGCACTGCACCATGGGCTCAGCACTGCACCATAGACTCATCACTGCACCATAGACGAAGCACTGCACCCTAGACTCAACACTGGGGTTAGACATTCGTGATGTGTGACGATTGGGGGGGGGGGGGTTTGAGAAATGTGACGTCACATCAAAATGCGCAACTTTAAATAAATATAGACAACACGTTTTACTTAATTATATAGCCTTTTTAATGAATGTTTTCTACAACAACATCAGAGTGCAGCGCCACATTAAATACTACAATGACAATAGTTTAAAGCGATTTGAAGCATGTTTTATTTTCAAAATGGAAATATGGTTGTCGGGGGGGGGGGGGGGGCAGAGCTATGTGACGTCATATTTGAGGGGGGGTCTGACTTTTTGTGACGCTGTGTGACGAGGGGGGGGGGGTCAAAAATTGTCCAAAATCGCGTGACGTCATTTACGGACGGCCTCTTAGATCGCTGAAATATAAATGCTGCATCATTAAACCTGCCACCACCCGACACGGACAATTAGTCAGGTTTGTCATATAAACAGATAATGCCAATTCGTTACACTCACCCACCCACTCACCTGCTCACACTCGCCCACCCACTTATCCACTCATTCATGCACTCACATACTCGTCCACTTATCCACTCACACACCCACTCACACACCCACCCACCCACTCACCCACTAAGTGGCGGTGACGTCACCATGGCGCTTGTGCCAGTGAACGAGTACATTGCGGCCACGTGAAGTGTCGAATGCCTGCTGGCAGGAGGTCACGGGGCAGACCCAGCAGGTGCCATGGGTCGACTGACTGAGATGAGTGGCCGATGCACCACCTGTGGCCCCTACTGTGCCAACTTGCTGTTTTTTAGCTGCCCGGCTAAAACACAGCTCGTTGTGAGCGTCGCTCCTCTGCCCTCCGTTGTTGTTGGGCGGCGACTGCCTCCAACTGCACAGTAGCGTCCTTCACGAGTCTCCTCCACAGAGGCCGATCTTGACACTGCTGGTGTCAGTCATCAGCAAGTCCACTCAGCTCCAGATCTTTTAAGGATTTGTGAGCTCCTCACACAATCCAGCCTGGTTAAACCCAGGATGGATCGTAGGCAGGCCAGCCTAAATATTATTCATAATCAACGTTTTTGGGTTTAGATCGCGTTATTTATAAATGTGTCGTAACCCTCCACCACCCGACATGGCCAATCAGTAAAAAAGTGTCACGTTGACAAAAGACAAATTAGTTCACTGCTTTAGCCCACCGGTGTGTTGAAGCGCGAAACCACAACATTTACAATTTGAGTACGACGTTTCGCTGGTAATTGCATCCAGCATCATCGGCCAATTCGCCAGAATGGCGAGGCTCTGCTGTGTCTCCCGTTCTTATATAGAGCAGCAGCAGGGTGACGTCATCATTAACTCAGACACAGCAGAGCCTCGCCATTCTGGCGAATTGGCCGATGATGCTGGATGCAATTACCAGCGAAACGTCGTACTCAAATTGTAAATGTTGTGGTTTCGCGCTTCAACACACCGGTGGGCTAAAGCAGTGAACTAATTTGTCTTTTGTCAACGTGACACTTTTTTACTGATTGGCCGTGTCGGGTGGTGGAGGGTTACAACACATTTATAAATAACGCGATCTAAACCTAAAAACGTTGATTATGAATAATATTGGTCGCGAAAGCCTACGTGTTAAACAGCCTAAATATTTCTAACCGGCGAAGATGCTCCATTAGGAGGGTCCACGTTTCGCAAGCGTAGAGAAGGGAGGGAATGACTGTGGCCGAGAAGACCTGAAGCTTCGTGCGGAGCGACAGACCAGGTAGCTTCCACACAGCGTTACGCAACCGATGGAAAGATATTGCCGCTCGACTGATTCGGACTGAGACCTCTGCTGTTAAACTGGAGCCGGTCATGAGCACACTGCCCAGGTATGGGAAACTCTCCACTCTCTCCACTACTGCCCCATCACTGATTGGGTAGTTGTGGGGGTGGAGTGTCCGATGGTACAAAATACCCAGGCAGGTGCTTAGTTTTGGTGGGGCTGATGGTAAGGCCCCACCTCTTAGTGGCACATTCCAGTCTCAGCAGCAGCGTCTCCAACTCCTCCTCTGAATGAGCAGCTATTACCAAATCACCGGCATACATAACGTGGTTGACCAATAGAGAGCCATCCCTTGATCACACCCGGGCATCGATCAGCCTCCCATTATATCTGTAACAAATGGAAATTCCCTCGGTACAGCTATTGAAGGCTTCACGAACTACGTGGTCAAAATAGATGTTAAATAATGTGGGAGCCAGAGGACATTCCTGTCGCACCCCAAGGTGTACAGAGAATGGCTCGGATTCCCGGCCACGTAGTTTTACCCGGGCCCGCTCACCATCATGAAGGCCCTTAATGATCGCGAACAGAGGGTCAGGGACTCCGAAAGCACGAAGAACAACCCAGAGCCCAGGCCTACTGATGGTATCATAGGCCTTGACCAGGTCAATAAAGCAGAGATGTAGGTCGTGTTGGAATTCCCTACACCTCTGCTGTAGCAGACGGACAGAAAATATGGCATCTGTACAGGACCGCCCTTTCCTGAAACCGCATTGGGGCTCCGCAAGCCTCTCCTCAGCGTGCCGAGCAAGGCGATGTTGAATAATCCTTGCCAGGACCTTTCCCGGTACACTGAGGAGATGCCCCTGTAGTTGTTACAGTCTGTGCGGTCCCCCTTCTTAAAGAGGGGGACCACCAGGGCATCCTTCAAATCCTGCGGAACCCGTCCAGTGGTCCGGACTGTTGTTATGATGTCATATAGGGCATTCTGTGCACAAACGCCACCCTCCCTCAGCATTTCGCTTGGGAGATCATCTCTGCCCGGTGCCTTTCCTGGTCTCAAACACACCTACACACACACACCTTACACACGACCTCCTGTACACCACGCGAGGCAGTGAACATCTCCCGGATCACACCGCGGGAGAGAGGCGGAGCGCGAAACGTCGAACGCGGAGCGTGGCTGAGTGGGTGGGGGTCTACAACTGGCAAGTGAATGCACAGCCAAGACGGAGCACTCCAAACGCCGCCACCACCACCACCACCACTACTCCACTTTGACGGGGGGGGGGGAGACGTTTCGGGCAACGACCCTTCGTCATGGCCGGCTCAGACCCCTCACCTCCTGAATCCCCTCCCTCATTTCCGTAGCCACGCCCCTCTCACCAGATGCCCCGCCCCTTCTATAAGTGGCACCGCCCACTTTATTCGTAGCCCCACCCCCATTCCGTGGGTCCGCCCCTCTCATTCGTCGCCCCTCATTCGTGGCCCTCGACCACTCACATCCTTTGATAAAGGAGGCCATTTATCTCTAGCCCCGCCCTCAATTTTGTGGTACCGCTCCTCCCCCACCCGTGACTCCGCCCCCTGTTCCTCCAACCGGCTTGGAGCGGAGAGAGCTGCACCACCACGGCCACTGCCGCTCAGGAAGTGAAGCGTCTCCTGCGGTATCTCGCCTCTCTGCTGCTGCCACCCCCCCACACACTCACCCTCCCCCACACTCACCCCACCACCGCTCGGCGTGGGGGCAGAGCGAGGAGCCTCCTCCACCTCCTCTGCGGGTGCGAAAAGCCTCTTCTTCTTCCTCTTCTCCCTATTCCTCCCTCATCCTCCTCCTCTTTGTCCTCCTCTTCCTGCTGCTTCTCATCGTCATCTTCCTCCTATTCCTGCTCCTCTATCCTTCGATTCCTGCTGCATCTCCTATTCATCTGCTCCCATGCCTCCCTTCTATTCCTGCAGCCAAATGACTCTCAACGTATATGGGTCTTTCTCTGTGTGCGCGTGTGCAATGACCTTGTAGGAACTGCCTCTACTTACAAACGAGTTGTGTTGCAGGTGGTCTGTCTGGTCGTAAGTACAAACGTGTTGTGCTGCGCATGCACTAAACACGGGAAATGGCTTTAAAAGTTGTAAAATATTCTGCAGATGTAGATGCCACTGCTTCTTCATGTTCTGTAGACGTAGATTCCACTGCTTCTTCACGTTTTTAAGATGTAGATGCCACTGGTTCTTCATGTTCTGTAGATGTAGATGCCACTGGTTCTTAATGTTCTGTAGATGTAGATGCCACTGGTTCTTCACATTCTGCAGACGTAGATGCCACTGGTTCTTCACGTTCTGTAGATGTAGATGCCACTGCTTCTTCGTGTTCTGCAGTTGTAGATGCCACTGGTTCTTCATGTTCTGCAAATGTAGATGCCACTGGTTCTTCACGTTCTGCAGATGTAGATGCTACTGGTTCTTCATGTTTTCCAGATGTAGATGCCACTGGTTCTTCACGTTCTGCATCACGGTCAGCGACGAGGGTATGTCCGAGGCTCCGTCGTCCGAGGAGGGGCAGTCGCCCGTCGGGCGAGACGCTGGAGGGGACCCCGGCCGTGAGACGCTGTCCCTTGGAGGAGATGCTCAGCGCGAGGATGTTCATGCCGCCGCCGGTGAGCGATTTCTTCCCCGCACTTTTCCCTTCAGGCTGCAAAGTCGCGGGGCGAGCAGGCGGCATTAGCATTGAGTCAGTTTAACGCGTAGTAGTAGTAGTCGTAGTGGTAGTCGTGGGCTTTTGCGACCAATATCCATAATAAACGTTTGGGCGTTTTGTTGTTTCAGTTAGATCGTGTGGATATAAACGTTGTGTCGTTAAACCCACCATCACCACCACCACCACCCGACATGACCAATCAGTGAGGGGGGGGGGGGTGTCACCGAAACAACACGTGGCTGATTAGTTACTTAGTTCAGCACTAAACTGGTTGTGTTGTGTGTTTGGAGAGTTAAACCCGCAGCAACATTTACGCATTCGAGTAGCTGGTGACGTTTCGTTGGTGATTAGCCATCAATTGTGAAGAAGTCTTCCGGCCTTGGAGGGGGAGTAAAAGTGGTGTCATCATCACTGTGGTGAGCCTATCAGGTGCGAAGACCAGAGAAGAAGGGGGGTGGGGTAATGTAGTCATATAAATTACAAGTCTCTCCTTGCTATAAAGCTCTTTTTCACGGATGTCCAATATTGTTCACGGATGTCCAGTAGTTTTCACAGATGTCCAGTAGTGTTCACGGATGTCCGTCGTGTTCACAGATGTCCAATAGTGTTCACGGATGTCCAATAGTGTTCACGGATGTCCAGTCGTGTTCACGGATGTCCATTAGTGTTCACGGATGTCCAGTAGTGTTCACGGATGTCCAGTAGTGTTCACAGATGTCCAGTAGTTCTGCTGTGCTCTTATTTTGGGCAGATGAGATGGCAGCCTCTTTGCCGGTCGAGCCACGCGACGGGAAAGCGGGTCAAGAAAAGCCGAGAAATGAGACGTGCCCACGGGTGAAAGTTAAGAGTGAAGACACCGATGATAGTAAGTGTCTTTGTCTCCTGCTAAGATTACGGTGATGAGACTCGACTGTCCCCCATCTACTTCATGATTTTAAATCCTTTGTCGGTTGTAATACTCTAAATACTAATAATTTAAAAATCATCTGAACATTAGCTTGCTTGTCCATCTCTTAGCATTCCCTCTGCTGCGTACGCATCACGAGCCGACGTTGTCCCGTGTGTGACTTCGCACTGAGGCTCAACTCTCAACGTTTCGCCTTCTAGGTCAGGAAGAATCCGACATTCGTTTGAAAGAAGAAGACTCTGAGTCCGAAGGAGAGGACCTTAGTAGTGAGGATGAGGATCTTAAATCCGATGAGCGAGACCTTCATTCCGACGAGGGGGATGATGACGACCACGATGAGGAGGAAACCTTCGAGGCCGGCGGTTCCAAAGGGAGGCTTCGGAGAGGGCCACGGAGCTCACAGAGAGATGGGGTGATTTCGTCGGAAGTGGCCGAGATTGAGGTGGTCCTGGAGGACGACAGCAGTCGTAAGAATTCACCGATCGACCAGAAGGCCCGCGACGAGAAGATGTCCCACCGGTGCTCCCTGTGCGGCAAGGGATTCTCCTGCTTGTCGCGCCTCAAGAGCCACACGATGACGCACACCGGTGAGCGGCCCCTCGAGTGCTCCGTGTGTGGGAAGGGTTTCCGAAAGTCATCGGCCCTCAAGAGCCACGCGATGATCCACACGGGGGAGAAGCCGTATCGGTGCTCGCTGTGCGAAAAGGGATTCATTGAGTCGTTCGCCCTCAAGAGGCACATGATGAAGCACACGGACGAGAAGCCGTACATGTGCTCGGTGTGCGGCAAGACCTTCACGGACTCGTCGACGCTCAAGAGCCATCTTCTGATCCATACGGGCGAAAAGCCGCACGAGTGCGCAACGTGCGGGAAGACCTTCGCGCGTATCTCCAACCTCAGGAGCCACACTAAGATCCACATGGGCGTGAAGCCCCACCGGTGCCCCACGTGCGGCAAGGACTTCATCGAGTCGAAGTCACTTAAGAATCACATGATGGGCCACACGGGAGAGAAGCCGCACAAGTGCTCCGTATGCGGGAAGGACTTCAAGCAGATATCCACACTCAACATCCACATGAAGACCCACACGGGCGAGAAGCCACACAAGTGCGACCTGTGCGCGAAGACCTTCACGCATTTTTCGACCCTCAAGAGTCACATGAGGACCCACTCGGACAGGAAGTCGCACAGGTGCGCCCTGTGCGAGAAGGAGTTCGTACACCTGTCGGCGCTGAAGATCCACATGATGACCCACACGGGCGAGAAGCCGCACCAGTGCCCGATCTGCGAGAAGAGCTTCGTGAGCCTGTCGGCCCGCGACAAGCACACGAAGACGCACAACGTGCAGAAGCCGTACAAGTGCTTCGTGTGCGGGAGGAACTTTGCGGACCCTTCGAACCTCAACTTTCACATCAAGTGTCTTAATCACTACGAGTCTTGAAGCTGAGCGTGGGCCGTTTAACGTTCAGAGGCGTTGCTTTAAACTCCTTGGCTTGACGGCCACTGGACGCTTGGCTGCTATCGCCCGTTTTTGGTTGAATTCATCCATAATCAGATGTAATCGTGTTCCCATGCACATTCTTACCACATATTCATCACACTCTGGTGTTTATTTATCAAATATACCTTTGAGTCATCTGGGAAACCTGCTTGCATCAATGGAATCCCATTACAGAGGTTTTTGGGGCATAGCGCGTAAGTATAAATGTGTCGTTAAACCCGCCACCCCCCACACAGCCAATTAAGTTAAGGGGTTTGTAACGTAAACAAAACGTGGCGCCAATTAGTTACTAGTTCAGCACTAACCGGTTGCTGTGTGTTGGAGAGTAAACCCACTGCAACATTTACAATTCGAGTAGCCGTGATGTTTCTCCAGTAATTACAACAACAACCGGCATCATCGGGCGATTGCAACAGAGTTGCGGATAAAATCCTCCTCCTGCTTCGCTCTTAAATAGAGGGATACATGTGATGTTTTCACTTGTTAGCCAATCAGGTGCAAAGGCTAGAGGTGGTGTAGGGGGGGAAGGGGTTAACCCCTTACCTAATTGGCTGTCGGGTGGTGGCGGGTTTAACGACACATTTACGCGATCTAAACCCAAAAACCTCCATAATGGATAACATTGATTGCGAAAGCCTCCTGCTGCTACGTGTTAAATGGAATCCCAGTTACACTTTCAAGAGGCCGAATTCCACCACGCAGGACTGCTCCTTCACTTGACAGCGGTAGATGCTTTCCCACCAAAAAAAAAATTCCAACACGGCGCGCGAAAGCAAAATCGCGGTGGTGTGGAGCGGGCGGGCACACGGTAGCCCAACCCACAATGCACCGCGGACAATGCGCAGCACGAATGGCAAAGAGTCAGGAACTTTTAAATCAGCATGGAAGGAGGAACCGTCAACTGCATTGCGGTTGAATTGTTACGTATGCTTGTGTGTGTACGTTGAACTTCTTTCGCACACCACCGTACGTAGCTAACCGGAGGTGCGGCGGTGGAGGTCTTTTCTGCTTGAACCGAGTGCGGGTGAAAGGAAAGCGGTACAGGAAACCCTCGCCCACCACGGCGGGGGTGCTACGTTTTATTGAAAATTAGAACTGCGATCGACAAATCCGCGATCATCTGCAAACTCGGACCGACGTTACATGGGGGGGGGGGGGGAATACTGCGGTTTGGTTTGGCGCTCAGCGTAGTACGGACACCCACGGACCTACCTTTGTTGTTACGTTGTTACCCTGCGTCGACCCAACACACACCAAAAAGTATTTTGTTAAGTACAAAAATCTAAATTGTTCGTTAAATGTAGAGAATTAAAGAAATAAATACTGTACACGTGGTATCCGCACACAGTAGTGTACTCGTGGTATCCGCACACAGTACACACCACTGGAGACGAGACGGGGGGAGACGAGATGGGGCGAGAAGAGACGGCGCCATGTTTGTTCCGCAGCAGCGTCGTCACCGCGAGCAGTGCAGTCACGACGCTGTCCAGCAGGAATCTCGCGGTCGAAACCGCGAGATTTGTCGAGCCGCGCCACGAGCGGGAAGGGAGCACCGTGTCTGAACCCACGAGAGCGTGAGAGTTTGGTGTTCGGTGAGTTTCGAGGCGCTTCGTGCCGTGTTGAGGATGGTAGTCTGGATAGCAGCATTTACTGGCTAGGAACAGTTGCGACGTAAGACACGGATACGTGAACAATGCCGGTCATGCGATGGACGAGAGTGGGAATTTGGTGGTTCAGCACTAAACTATTCATGCAGTGCTCACCAAGCCATTAAAACAATGTTAAATTAGTTTAGTTGCTTTGTATGTATGTTGAACTTCTTTTGCACCGTGCGTAGCCAACCACGATAATCAGAGGTAAGGGGGGGTTGGGCAACAACCTAAACACAACAACAAGCAGTTCTAAACAAATTAGTTTGTCAATCTAGATGATTCAAAAGTGCGTAGTTTGGCTCCAGTGGCTTCCTAATATCGGAAGGAAGAGCGTTCCAGACGGCCGCATAAGCAGCGCATCTGAAAGCGCCACGCGATGCGTCGACCGCCGTCTTTGTTCGATGGCCGCTCAAAAGCCGCTGCCGATTCTGCTCATGCGAGCATGACTGGAGTTTGCGTGATGGTTTTTTTGCTCACCGATCAAATAAACGCGCATTGCCCCGAATCGCGGCTTGGCGAACACTCCCTTCTCGTCCTAATGTGCGTGAAAGCATTGCTGACCCACGAGATAAATCGTCAGAGTGACGCGTACTGCACCATTAACTCAATACTGCACCATCAACTCAACACTGCACCATCGACTCAACACTGCACCATCGACTCAACACTGCACCATAGGCTCAGCACTGCACCATAGACTCAACACTGCCTCATAGACTCAACACTGCCCATTCTGTAGATGACATCTATATCTACAGAACGTGAAGAACCAGTGGCATCTTCATCTACAGAACGTGAAGAATCGGTGGCATCTACAGAACGTGAAGAACCAGTGGCATGTATATAATGTAGTGTAGTTTATAATACAGTGTAGTATATAGTAATGTAGTGTATATTTTTGTATAGTAGTGTATCATGTATAGTAGTACCGTACATGCCGTAGAATACCTTTGCAGTCGACAGGAGTAAAGTTGGGACTTGCAAACAGACAGAGCCTCCTGCAAACCCAACTCGTTTGTAAGTCGGGGCAGTCCCTGTACAGTAGTGTAACAGTATAAAATGTAGTATAGTAGTGTATATTGTAGTATAGTACTATATAATGTAGTCTAGTAGTGTATAGTGTAGTGGTGTACAATGTAGTGTAGTAGTGTATAACGTAGTGTCGTATAATGTAATGTAGTGTATAATATAGTGCAGTAGTGTATAATATAGTGCAGTAGTGTATTATATAGTATAGTAGTGTAGAATGTAGAATAGTAGTGTATAATGTAGTGTATAGTGTAGTGTATAATATAGTATAATAGTATATAATTTAACGTGCTCTCCACTGCTGGCTTAAGGGAGAGCCGCGCTCTCTCCACTGCTGCCCTGAGGGAGAGCCGCGCTCTCTCCACTGCTGCCCCGAGGGAGAGCCGTGCTCCGTCCACTGCTGCCCTGAGGGAGCTCCGTGCTCTCCACTGATGGCCGCCTGAGGCTCGCGCTCCCGGGGCTGGTGGGGCCGTTTGTGCGGGTGCCGGGGGAGCCGACGGAGGGAGCCGATGGAGCCGAGGGGGCTGGGTGAGCCGATGGGGCCGGGTGGGCCGATGGAGCTGGGTGGGCCGCCGCAGGCTGTGGTTGTTCGGGGGCGCCACTACTGGACATGTGATTAAAGAGCTTCATAGCTCATCGGGATTTCTCGTGAAGTATCTTCTGAATGGAATAGGCACGGTTATCTGAGACGTTGCACCAACCTACGGTCCACCACATTGTCCAAGTGCATGAAAGTGTTTCGAGAAAGACTCGTGAGGCGACATTTTAACACGTCGGAGGCTTTTACGACCAATATCGACAATACAGGTTTTTTAGGGTTAGGGGCCGTCCATAAATGACGTCACGCACCTAGGAGGGGGGGGGGGGAGTCAGACATTTGTGATGTGTGACGATTGGGGGGGGGGGGTTTGAGAAATGTGACGTCACATCAAAATGCGCAACTTTAAATAAATATAAACAACACGTTTTAATTAAATAGAATTTTTAATAAATGTTTTCTACAACAACATCAGAGTGCAGCGTCACATTAAATACTCACTACAATGACAATAGTTTAAAGCGATTTGGATGGCTCTTAGATCGCGGAAATATAAATGCTGCGTCGTTAAACCTGCCACCACCCGACACAGACAATTAGTCAGGTTTGTCACGTAAACAGATCATGCCAATTCGTTACACTCACCCACCCACTCACCTGCTCACACTCACCCACTCGCCCACCCACCCACTCACCCACTAAGTGGCGGTGATGTCACCATGGCGCTTGTGCCAGTGAACGAGTACATTGAGGCCACGTGAAGTGTCGAACGCCTGCTGGCAGGAGGTCACGGGGCAGACCCAGCAGGTGCCATGGGTCTACTGACTGAAATGAGTGGCCGATGCACCACATGTGCCCTCTACTGTGCCAACTTGCTGTGTTTAGCTGCCCGGCTAAAACACAGATCGTTGTGAGCGTCGCTCCTCTGCCCTCCGTTGTTGTTGGACGGCGACTGCCTCCAACTGCACAGTAGCGTCCTTCACGAGTCTCCTCCACAGAGGCGGATCTTGACACTGCTGGTATCAGTCATCAGCAAGTCCACTCAGCTCCAGATTGTTTATGGATTTGTGAGCTCCTCACACAATCCAGCCTGGTTAAACCCAGGATGGATCGTAGGCAGGCCAGCCTAAATATTTCTAACCGGCGAAGATGCTCCATTAGGGGGGTCCACGTTTCGCAAGCGTAGAGAAGGGAGGGAATGACTGTGGCCGAGAAGACCTGAAGCTTCGTGGGGAGCGACAGACCAGGTAGCTTCCACACAGCGTTACGCAACCGATGGAAAGATATTGCCGCTCGACTGATTCGGAGTGAGACCTCTGCTGTTAAACCGGAGCCGGTCATGAGCACACTGCCCAGGTATGGGAAACTCTCCACTACTGCCCCATCACCGATTGGGAGTTGTGGGGGTGGAGTGTCCGATGGTACAAAATACCCAGGCAGGTGCTTAGTTTTGGTGGGGCTGATGGTAAGGCCCCACCTCTTAGTGGTACGCTCCAGTCTCAGCAGCAGCGTCTCCAACTCCTCCTCTGAATGACCAGCTATTACCAAATCATCGGCATACATAACGTGGTTGACCAATAGAGAGCCATCCCTTGATCGCACCCGGGCATCGATCAGCCTCCCATTATATCTGTAACAAATGGAAATTCCCTCGGTACAGCTATTGAAGGCTTCACTAACTACGTGGTCAAAATAGATGTTAAATAATGTGGGAGCCAGAGGACATCCTTGTCGCACCCCAAGGTGTACAGGGAATGGCTCGGATTCCCGGCCACGTAGTTTTACCTGGGCCCGCTCACCATCATGAAGGTCCTTAATGATCGTGAGCAGAGGGTCAGGGACTCCGAAAGCACAAACAACAACCCAGAGCCCAGGCCTACTGATGGTATTATAGGCATTGACCAGGTCAATAAAGCAGAGATGTAGGCCGTGTTGGAATTCCCTACACCTCTGCTGTAGCAGACGGACAGAAAATATGGCATCTGTGCAGGACCGCCCTTTCCTGAAACCGCATTGGGGCTCCACAAGCCTCTCCTCAGCGTGCCTAGCAAGGCGATGTTGAATAATCCTTGCCAGGACCTTTCCCGGCACAATGACGAGATGCCCCTGTAGTTGTTACAATCTGTGCGGTCCCCCTTCGTAAAGAGGGGGACCACCAGGGCATCCTTACAATCCTGCGGAACCCGTCCAGTGGTCCGGACTGTTGTTATGATGTCATATAGGGCAGTCTGTGCACAAACGCCACCCTCCCTCAGCATTTCGCTTGGGAGATCATCTCTGCCCGGTGCCTTTCCTGGTCTCAACAACAACCGCCATTCGCCACTAAGTGGCGGTGACGTCACCACGACGCTTGTGCCAGGCCATGTGCACCTTGAGGCCACGTGAAGTGTCAAACGCCCGCTGGCAGGAGGTCACGGGGCAGACCCAGGTGCCACGGGTCGACTGACCGAGATGACCGAGATGACTGGCTGATGCACCACCTGTGCCCCCTACTGTGCCAACTTGCTGTGCTTTAGCCACCCGGCGCTCCGCTCGTTGTTGTGAGCGTCGCTCCTCCGCCCTCCGTTGTTGTTGGAGGGCGACTGCCTCCAACTGCCCAGTAGCGTCCTTCACGAGCCTCCTCCACTGAGGCCGATCTTGACACCGCTGGTACCAGTCATCGGCAAGTCCACTCAGCTCCACGTCCTCCTGTACCACATCACTCCATCTCTTCTCTAGCCCGTGCCGCGCCCGTTTAGCCCCCTCGATCCGGCCGAACAAAAGCTGTTTAGGCATGCGGTGGCTGGGCATGCGGGCTACATGACCCAGCCAACGCAGCCTTGCCTGCCGGAGGAGCTCACTGATGGGACTTTGCCCAGATCTTTCAAGGACTTGTGAGCTCCTCACACAATCCAGCCTGGTCAAACCCAGGATGGATCGTAGGCAGGCCAGCCTAAATGTTTCCAACCGGCGAAGATGCTCCACTAGGGGGGTCCACGTTTCGCAAGCGTAGAGAAGGGAGGGAATGACCGTGGCCGAGAAGACCTGAAGCTTCGTGCGGAGCGACAGACCAGGTAGCTTCCACACAGCGTTACGCAACCGATGAAAAGATATTGCCGCTCGACTGATTCGGAGTGAGACCTCTGCTGATAAACTGGAGCTGGTCATGAGCACACTGCCCAGGTATGGGAAACTCTCTACTCTCTCCACAACTGCCCCATCACCGATTGGGAGTTGTGGGGGCGGAGTGCCCGATGGTACAAAATACCCAGGCAGGTGCTTAGTTTTGGTGGGGCTGATGGTAAGGCCCCACCTCTTAGTGGCACACTCCAGCCTCAGCAGCAGCGTCTCCAACTCCTCTTCTGAATGAGCAGCTATTACCAAATCATCGGCATACATAACGTGGTTGACCAATAGGGAGCCATCCCTTGATCGCACCCGGGCGTCGATCAGCCTCCCATTATATCTGTACCAAATGGTAATTCCCCCGGTACAGCTATTGAAGGCTTCACGAACTACGCAGTCGAAATAGATGTTAAATAATGTGGGAGCCAGAGGACATCCCTGTCGCACCCCAAGGTGTACAGGGAAAGGCTCCGACTCCCGGCCACGTAGTTTTACCCGGGCCCGCTCACCATCATGAAGGTCCTTAATGATCGTGAGCAGAGGGTCAGGGACTCCGAAAGCACGAAGAACAACCCAGAGCCCAGTCCTACTGATGGTATCATAGGCCTTGACCAGGTCAATAAAGCAGAGATGTAGGTCTTTTTGGAATTCCCTACACCTCTGCTGTAGCAGACGGACAGAAAATATGGCATCTGTGCAGGACCGCCCTTTCCTGAAACCACATTGGGGCTCCGCAAGCCTCTCCTCAGCATGCCTAGCAAGGCGATGTTGAATAATCCTTGCCAGGACCTTACCCGGCACACTGAGGAGTGAGATGCCCCTGTAGTTGTTACAGTCTGTGCGGTCCCCCTTCTTAAAGAGGGGGACCACCAGGGCATCCTTCCAGTCCTGCGGAACCCGTCCAGTGGTCCAGACTGTTGTTATGATGTCATATAGGGCAGTCTGTGCACAAACGCCACCCTCCCTCAGCATTTCGCCTGGGAGATCATCTCTGCCCGGTGCCTTCCCTGGTCTCAGACTCCGGATCGCCCTCAGTACTTCCTCAACAGCCGGTACCTCAGCCAGCCACTCACAGGGGGTGACCTCTTCCAATATTTGAGGCACCGCAGCCTCAGCAGGGTTATCCCCACTTTGTGCCATGATGTTTTCCTGGCTGAGAGATTTTCCCTCCCCCAGGACCTCACAGAAATGCTCAGCAAATCTGCAAACCTGTTCCTGGGGGTCGGAGATTGGATCACCGTTTTTTCCTCTAATGATGGTAATAGGTGTGGCGCTGCAGGTTACTTTTTTGATGGAGTTAAATAGTGATTTGTGATCGCGGGCCACTGAGGCAGACTCCATCTCCTCAGCAACCCGCGACCACCACCCATCCTTACAGCGCCTTACGGCTCTCCGAACCTCCGAGCGAAGGCTGCGGTAAACCTCCTCATTCTCTGACGTGGGATGCTGTAGGCGATGAGAGTGGGCCTGTCGCTTTTTCTCAATTAACCTGAACACCTCCTCCGTCAGCCAGGGTTCCCGGGGAGGTCTGGACCGCGTACCCAAAGCAGCCATTGCAGCTGCATGAGTCACAGTCTTAAACCTCGCCCATTTACCCTCGACATCAGGTGGAGTGGGGGACGATGCCAACCCCAGCTGCAAGCGATGATGAAATTCTCGCTTGCAACTTTCATCAGCTAACTTAGACCAGGCCACTTTTGGTTGGAATGGGATCCTGGGTGTACACCCACCACCGGAGTGGAAGAATGGCAGGCGCATCTTACAGATGACTAGTCGATGGTCAGAGGGCAGATCAGCTCCACGGTAGGTCCTGGTGTCAAGGACATGGGCTCGCATCCGCTGGTCCGTCACTACGTAGTCCAGCAGATGTTCTTGCTTGGACCCGGCATGCATCCATGATGTTGTGTGGATGCGCCGATGCCGGAAGAGCGTGTTGGTAATTACAAGCCCATGGGCTGCACAGAAATCTAGCAGCCTCCTACCGTTGTTATTGAGCTGATCTGGCCCATGCCTTCCAATCACTCCAGACCAGGTGCCAGCATCATGACCAACTCGGGCATTGAAGTCACCCAACAAGATGACTCTGTCCCGAGTGGCCACTTTAGCCAGCACCTGTGACAGTAGGTCATAGAAAGCGTCTGACTCATCGGCTTTGCCTGCATCCCTCCACGGATGTTCGTCTTCGGTGGGGGCGTAAGTAACCACGACCACCACTCCTCGCCTCTGGTTGATGGGAAGGCGAGCCCAAAGTATCCTGGGGCTTACAGCTTCCCACACCTCACCGCCACGCTCCCACGCCCCCTTCATTCTTTTGTTCAGAAGAAGAGCCACACCCTGTTGTTTGGCAGTCTCCTGCCCCGAGTAGAGGACTGTCCACCCCTCATGGTGGCAGGAGCCAGAACCGGTCCACCGGACCTCCTGAATGCCACAGAGATCCAGGCGGTACCGGTCCAGCTCCCGACAGAGGAGTGGCAGCCTCTCCTCCGCAGTGAGCGTTCGAACATTCCACGTGGCCATCCGCAATGGTTTTTCGTTGTTACTGGAGGAGCCCCGAGGGTTAAAATTCAATCTCCTGGCTCCGCCAAATGGGGTTTGGCCAGGAGACGTCATAAAAGCCTGACCCCCCGGGGCCTCCGGCACAAGCTTATTAATTACAGGTTTATGTTTAAATCGTAGTTTAGTGGTGGTTAATTGAAGGTGGAGGGGTTACCAGCCCCTCGCACCCGTCCAGAGCCCCCGTTTAGCCACTGTGGTGGTCACAGACGCCATGAGGGGAGAGGCCAATGGGCATTGGCCCTCCCCCCACAGCACTGCCCACGACAGTGTTGCCCGTCCGGCACCGCGAGGAGGTAGGAGGTTGTTTTGCCGGACTACACACCTACACACACACACACCTACACACACCTACACACACACCTTACACACGACCTCCTGTACATCACGTGAGGCAGTGAACATCTCCCGGATCACACCGCGGGAGAGAGGCGGAGCGCGAAACGTCGAACGCGGAGCGTTGCTGAGTGGGTGGGTGGGGGTCTACAACTGGCAAGTGAATGCACAGCCAAGACGGAGCACTCCAAACGCCGCCACCACCACCACCACGACTCCACTTTGACGTGGGGGGGGGAGCGGGAGACGTTTCGGGCAACGACCCTTCGTCATGGCCGGCTCAGACCCCTCACCTCCTGAACCCCCTCCCCCATTTCTGTAACCACGCCCCTCCTATCAGATGCCCCGCCCCTTCTATAAGTGGCACCGCCCACTCCAAGGCCCTCGACCACTCACATCCTTAGATAAGGAGGCCATTTATCTCTAGCCCCGCCCTCAATTTTGTGGTACCGCCCCTCCCCACCCGTGACTCCGCCCCCTCTTCCTCCAACCGGCTTGGAGCGGTGAGAGCTGCACCACCACGGCCACTGCCGCTCAGCAAGTGAAGCGTCTCCTGCGGTATCTCGCCTCTCTGCTGCTGCTCCCCCCCACACACTCACCCCCCACTCACCCCCCCCACACACTCACCGCCCACACCCCCCCCCCACACTCACCCCCCCACACTCACCCCTCCCACACTCACCCCCCCCCCACACTCACTCACCCACCCACACTCACCCCCCCCACACTCACCGCCCACACTCACCCCCCCACAGTCATCCCTCCCACACTCACCCACCCCACACTCACCCCCCACACTCATCCCCCCACCACCACCGCCCCCCCCACCACAACCGCTCGGTGTGGGGGCAGAACGAGGAGCCTCCTCCACCTCCTCCTCGGGTGCGAGCCGCGTTCTCCTCTTCCTCCTATTCCTGCTTCTCATCGTTAGCCTCCTGCTCCTCCTATTCCTCTTCATCCTCTTCTCCCACCTATTCCTGTTGCTCCTATTCTTCCTGTCCCCCCTGCTATTCATAATCCTGTCCCTTCTATTCCTGCATCTCCTATTCATCTGCTCCCATGCCTCCCTCCTATTCCTGCAGCCAAATGACTCTCTCTCTCTCTGTGTGTGCAATGACCTTGTAGGAACTGCCTCGACTTACAAACGAGTTGTGTTGTCTGTGGTCTGTCTGGTCGTAAGTACAAACGGGTTGTACTGCGCGTGCACTAAACACGGGAAATGGCTCTAAAAGTTGGGAAATGTTCTGCAGATGTAGATGCCACTGGTTCTTCATGTTCTGTAGATGTAGATGCCACTGGTTCTTCACGTTCTGTAGATGTAGATGCCACTGGTTCTTCACGTTCTGTAGATGTAGATGCCACTGGTTCTTCACGTTCTGTAGATGTAGATGCCACTGGTTCTTCACGTTTTATATATATAGATGCCACTGGTTCTCCATGTTCTGTAGATGTAGATGCCACTGGTTCTTAATGTTCTGTAGATGTAGATGCCACTGGTTCTTCACGTTTTGTAGATGTAGATGCCACTGCTTATTCGTGTTCTGCAGGTGTAGATGTCACTGGTTCTTCATGTTCTGCAAATGTAGATGCCACTGGTTCTTCACATTCTGCAGACGTAGATGCCACTGGTTCTTCACATTCTGCAGATGTAGATACTACTGGTTCTTCAGGTTCTGTAGATGTAGATGCCACTGGTTCTTCATGTTCTGTAGATGTAGATATCACTGGTTCTTCATGTCCTGCAGATGTAGATGCCACTGGTTCTTCACGCTCTACAGATGTAGATGCCACTGGTTCTTCATGTTCTGTAGATGCCACTGGTTCTTCATGTTCTGTAGATGTAGATGCCACTGGTTCTTCATGTTCTGTAGATGTAGATACCACTGGTTCTTCATGTCCTGCATATGTAGATGCCACTGGTTCTTCACGTTCTACAGATGTAGATGCCACTGGTTCTTCATGTTCTGTAGATGCCACTGGTTCTTCGTGTTCTGTAGATGTAGATGCCACTAGTTCTTCATGTTCTGTAGATGTAGATACCACTGGTTCTTCATGTTCTGCAGATGTAGATGCCACTGGTTCTTCACGTTCTACAGATGTAGATGCCACTGGTTCTTCACGTTCTGTAGATGTATTTACCATTGGTTCTTCACGTTCTGCAGATGTAGATCCCACTGGTTCTTCACGTTCTGCAGATGTAGATCCCACTGCTTCTTCACGTTCTGCAGATGTAGATCCCACTGGTTCTTCACGTTCTGCAGATGTATATGCCACTGCTTCTTCGTGTTCTGCAGATGTAGATGCCACTGGTTCTTCACGTTCTGCATCACGGTCAGTGACGAGGGCATGTCCGAGGCTCCGTCGTCCGAGGAGGGGCAGTCGCCCGTCGGGCGAGACGTTGGAGGGGACCCTGGCCGTGAGACGCCGTCCCTTGGAGGAAATGCTCAGCGCGGGGATGTTCATGCCGCCGCCGGTGAGCGATTTCTTCCCCGCACTTTTCCCTTCAGGCTGCAAAGTTGCGGGGCGAGCAGGCGGCATTAGCATTGAGTGAGTTTAACGCGTAGTAGTAGTCGTAGTGGTAGTTGTGGGCTTTTGCGACCAATATCCATAATAATGGTTTGGGCGTTTTGTTGTTTAGGTTAGATCGCGTGGATATAAACGTTATGTCCTTAACACTATGAGATCTCTTTTACCAGTGGCAAAATATAATGGTAGGTTTTTACCCTTTTAACTGGTACAAATGCCTTGAATAAAGGTGTCAGTTTTGTACCAGTTAAAAGGGTAAAAACCTACCGTTATGTCCTTAAACCCGCCACCACTGCCAACATCACCACCACCACCCGACATGGCCAATCAGTGAGGGGGGGGGGGGTTGTGTCACCGAAACAACACGTGGCCGATTAGTTATTGAGTTCAGCACTAAACCAGGTGTGTTGTTACCTGTTTGGAGAGTTAAACCCGCGGCAACATTTACGCATTCGAGTAGCTGGTGACGTTTCGTTGCTGATTACAACAACAGCCAGCAGCTTCCATCAGTCGATTAGCCATCAATTGTGAAGAAGTCTTCCGGCCTTAGAGGGGGAGTAAAAGTGGTGTCCAGTAGTGTTCACGGATGTCCAGTAGTGTTCATGGATGTCCAGTAGTGTTCACGGATGTCCAGTCGTGTTCACGGATGTCCAATAGTGTTCACGGATGTTCAGCAGTGTCACAGATATCCTTGTGCTACGGCAGATCTCTCGCCTACTTCAGCAGTTTTTTCTTGCTGTGGTTGTCCCACCTGATGAGGATTGCTTGTGTTGCGATCGAAACGTCGTGATCTATTATTTTTCTACCTACGTGATTTTACCGAAAGAACTATAGAGTATGGATTCCTGCAGTCACGAAAGCTTCAAATCAAGATTAGTATCCAGTAGTGTTCACAGATGTCCAGTAGTTCTGCTGTGCTCTCACTTTGGGCAGATGAGATGGCAGCCTCTTTGCCGGTGGAGCCACGTGACGGGAAAGCGGGTCAAGAAAAGCCGAGGAATGAGACGTGGCCACGGGTGAAAGTTAAGAGTGAAGACACTGATGATAGTAAGTGGCTTTGTCTCCTGGTAAGATTATGGTGATGAGACTCGACTGTCCCCCATCTACTTCATGATTTTAAATCCTTTGTCGGTTGTAATACTCTAAATACTACTAATTAAAAAATCATCTGAACATTAGCTTGCTTGTCCATTTTTTAGCATTCCCGCTTTGCTGCATATGCATCACGAGCTGACGTTGTCCCGTGTATGACTTCGCACTGAGGCTCAACTCTTAACGTTTCGCCTCCTAGGTCAAGAAGAATCCGACATTCGTTTGAAAGAAGAAGACTCCGAAGGAGAGGACCTTAGCAGTGAGGATGAGGATCTTCAATCCGATGAGCGAGACCTTCATTCCGACGAGGGGGATGATGACGACCACGATGAGGAGGAAGCCTTTGAGGCCAGCAGTTCCAAAGGGAGGCTTCGGAGAGGGCCACGGAGCTCACGGAGAGACGGGGTGATTTCGTCGGACGTGGCCGAGATTGAGGTGGTCCTGGAGGACAGCCGGAGTCGGAAGTGTTCGACGATCGACCAGAAGGCCCACGATGAGAAGAAGTCCCACCGGTGCACCCTGTGCGGCAAGGGATTCTCCTGCCTGTCGCGCCTCAAGAGCCACACGATGACGCACACCGGAGAGCGGCCCCTTGAGTGCTCCGTGTGCGGGAAGGGTTTCCGAAAGTCGTCGGCCCTCAAGAGCCACGCGATGATCCACACGGGGGAGAAGCCGTATCGGTGCTCGCTGTGCGAAAAGGGATTCATCCAGTCGTTTGCCCTCAAGAGGCACATGATGAAGCACACGGACGAGAAGCCGTACATGTGCTCGGTGTGCGGGAAGACCTTCACGGACTCGTCGACCCTCAAGAGCCATCTTCTGATCCACACGGGCGAGAAGCCGCACGAGTGCGCGACGTGCGGGAAGACATTCGCGCACCTCTCCAACCTCAGGAGCCACACTAAGATCCACACGGGTGAGAAGCCCCACCGGTGCCCCGCGTGCGGCAAGGGCTTCATCGAGTCGAAGTCACTTAAGAATCATATGATGAGCCACACGGGAGAGAAGCCGCACAAGTGCTCCGTGTGCGGGAAGGACTTCAAGCAGATATCCACGCTCAACGTCCACATGAAGACCCACACGGGCGAGAAGCCGCACAAGTGCGACCTGTGCGCGAAGACCTTCACGCATTTTTCGACCCTCAAGAGTCACCTGATGACCCACTCGGACAGGAAGTCACACAGGTGCGCCCTGTGCGAGAAGGAGTTCGTACACCTTTCGGCGCTGAAGATCCACATGATGACCCACACGGGCGAGAAGCCGCACCAGTGCCCGATCTGCGAGAAGGGCTTCGTGAGCCCGTCGGCCCGCGACAAGCACACGAAGACGCACAACGTGCAGAAGCCGTACAAGTGCTTTGTGTGCGGGAGGAACTTTGCGGACCTTTCGAACCTGAACTTTCACATCAAGTGTCTTAATCACTACGAGTCTTGAAGCCGAGCGCGTGCCGTTTAAGGTTCAGAGGCGTCGCTTTAAACTCCTTGGCTTGACGGCCACTGGAGGCTTGGCTGCTATCGCCCGTTGCTGACATTGGGAAGCTGCAGATTTAATCGTGTTCCCATGCACATTCTTACCACCTATTCATCCCACTACGGTGTTTATTTATCAAGTATACCTTTGAGTCATCTGGGAAACCTGCTCGCATCAATGGAATCCCATCATATAGGTTTTTGGGTTGGAGCGTGTAAATATAAATGTGTCATTAAACCCGCCACCACCCGCCACAGCCAATTAGGTAAAGGGGTTAACCCCCCCCCCCCTGGTGGGTTTAACGACACATTTACGCGATCTAAACCCAAAAACCTCGATCATGGATAACATTGATCGCGAAAGCCTCCTGCTGCTACGTGTTAAATGGAACCCCAGTTCCACTTTCAAGAGGCCGAATTCCACCACGCAGGTCTGCTCCCTCACTTAACAGCGGTAGATGCTTTCCAATTTTTTTTTCCAACATGGCGCGCCAAAACGAAATCGCGGTGGTGTGGAGCGGGCGGGCACACGGTAGCCCAACCCAGAACGCACCACGGACAATGCGCAGCACGAATGGCAAAGAGTCAGGAACTTTTAGATCAGCAAGGAAGTAGGAACCGGCAACTGCATTGCGGTTGAATTGTTACGTACGCTTGTGTGTGTGTACGTTGAACTTCTTTCGCACACCACCGTATGTAGCGAACCGGAGGTGCGGCGGTGGGGGTATTTTCTGCTTGAACCGAGTGCGGGTGAAAGGGAAGCGGTACAGCGAACCCTCGCCCACCACGGCGGGGGTGCTACGTTTTATTGAAAATCTGAACCGCGATCGGCAAATCCACGATCATCCGAAAACTTGGAAGGCCGTTACATTGGGGGGGGGATACACTGCGGTTTGGTTCGGCGTTCAGCGTAGTACGGACACCCACGGACCCACCTTTGTTGTTATGTTGCTACCCTGCGTCGACCCAACACACCAAACGGGAAGTATTTTGTTAAGTAACAAAAATTCAAAATTGTTTGTTAAATGTAGAGAATTAAAGAAGTAAGTACTGGTGGTTCAGGACCGGCATGCGGCATTTACTGCAGCACTAAACTATTCATGCAGTGCTCACCAAGCGATGAAAACAATTTTAAATTAGTTTAGTTGCTTTGTATGTATGTTGAACTTCTTTCGCTTCGTGCGTAGCCAACCACGCTAAGCAGAGGTAAGGGGGGGGGGACAACAACCTAAACACAACAACAAGCAGTTCTAAACAAATTAGTTCGTCAATCTAGATGATTCAAAAGTGCGTAGCTTAGCTCCAGTGGCTTCCTAACATTGGAAGGAAGAGCGTTCCAGACGGCCGCAGAAGCAGCGCATCTGAAAGCGCCACGCGATGCGTCGACTGCCGTCTTCGTTCGATGGCCGCCCAAAAGCCGCTGCCAATTCTGCTCCTGCGAGCATGACCGGAGTTTGCGTGATGGTTTTTTTGTTGCTCGCCGATCAAATAAATGCGCATTGCTCCGAATGGCGGGTTGGCGAATGCTCCCTTCTTGTCTGGATGTGCGTGCAAGCGTTGCTGACCCACGAGATGAATTGTCAGAGCGACGCGTTTCGAATGCGCAGCACTGCACCATAGACTCAACACTGCACCATAGACTCAACACTGCAGCATAGACTCAACACTGCACCATAGACTCAACACTGCCCCATAGACTCAATACTGCACCATAGACTCAACACTGCACCATAGACTCAACACTGCCCCATAGACTCAGCACTGCACCATAGACACTGTGTAGTGCCGTAGATGGGCCACACTTACCGGCAGTGGTGGACAGGGCCCATCTGCAGGTACCTCGGACCCCCAGGGGAGGGGCCACTGTGCCAGTCCAAGAGGGGGGGGGGGCTGCTGGGGGCTCAGGATCCTAGGCAGCTAAGCCATCGGCGCCAGGGCCTCAGGTTCCCAGACAGCTGAGCCCCTTGGCGCCACCAACGGGGGGCTGCAGGGGATCTGCGATCCCACGCAACCCCATCCCTCGATGGGCAATGGGGATAAAAGGGCCGCTCCCCAGCCGATCGGGACCAGTCGCCACTGAAGACCCAAGACCAGCCAGCTTAGGACCCTGGACCCCCTCGCCCCGCTTGTACTTGTAAAGGCCGGGACGCTGTGCGGGCCAGTGGTGGGACTCTGGGACCCTTGTAAGGGCGAGGTCCGAGGAAGCCAGAGTCTAGACCCGCACCTTGGCTGGGTCGGGTCAGGTAGCCTCCCCTAGGGTAATTGTAGTCGGAGGACCCGAGAGCGTAGCCAGTGTTAGGCACGCTAGAAGTAGGCTGTGTCCCTAGGCTGTAACAGTGTATAAGGACTGTTGGAAAGGTGTATTGTAATAAAGAAGTTGCATTTACAAAGTGTCTCCGGAACCCATTACAACTGCACCACAGACTCAGCACTGCCCATAGATTCAGCACTGCACCATAGACTCGGCACTGCACCATAGGCTCAGCACTGCACCATAGACTCAACACTGCCTCATAGACTCAACACTGCACTATAGACTCAACACTGCCCATAGACTCAACACTGCCCATAGGCTCAGCACTGCACCATAGGCTCAGCACTGCACCATAGATTAAAAACTGCCTCCGTATATGAAGCAGTCCACCCTCCTCAACCTCCTTTTCTCTCAAGTCCCCTAAGATGCCCTGGGGTAATCTTTGAATTGTAGCTACTTAGAAAAAGTATATATAGGGGACTCCTCTACATTCGACTTACGGACTCTCTGACATATGAACAAACCAGGTCCCGTTTGTCCAGCTGCAGCCTGTTGGGATTGAGAGTCGTAAGTTCATCCGCCTCGCAATAGATGGCGGTGGTGGCATCTACATCTACAGAACGTGAAGAACCAGTGGCATCTGCAGAAGGTGAAGAACCAGTGGCATCTACATCTACAGAACGTGAAGAACCAGTGGCATTTTTATCTACACAACGTGAAGAACCAGTGGCATCTACATCTGCATAACGTGAAGAACCAGTGGCATCTACATCTGCAGAACGTGAAGAAGCAGTGGCATCTACATCTGCAGAACGTGAAGAACCAGTGGCATCTACATCTGCATAACGTGAAGAACCAGTGGTATCTACATCTACAGAACGTGAAGAACCAGTAGCAAGTACTATATAATGTAGTGTAGTTTTATAATACAGTGTAGTATATAGTAATGTAGTAGTGTATAATTTAGTATAGTAGTGTTTCATGTATAGTAGTACCGTACATGCCGTTCAATACATTTGCAGTTGACAGGAATAAAGTTGGGACTTACGAACAGACAGAGCCTCCTGCAAACCCAACTCGTTTGTATATAATGTAGTATAGTAGTGTATAATGTAGTGTAGTAGTATATGATGTGGTGTAGTATATAATGTAGTGTAGTATATAATGTAGTATAGTATAATCGACAGGAGTGAAGTTGGGACTTACGAACACATCGACTTACAGACAGACCTCCTGCAAACCAAACTTGTTTGTAAGTAGGGGCATTCGCTGCGTGCCATCTGGAGTCTACTTGGAGTGCTTCGTCTTGGCCGTGCATCTACCGCCTCTCACGCCCTCGACTCCACCCCATCCGCCATACGCGGGGGCTATGGCTGAGTGGCTACGTCTGACTCACTGTCTCTGTCTGTCTCACTTTGACTCCCATCTCGAGATTCGCGCTGCTCCTCACCGTCCCAGTTGGCCATTGTGGACCCACCCACACGCCCGGCCGCCTTTGTCTCTCCAGTGGCGATGTTTACGCACCGCACCAGGTACTCATTTACGGCTGAGTCGACCTAGGGGAGGCGACAGGACCGGTTCAAATTATCGTCATCGGTGTTGGCCGTGAGCGGGAATCGAACTGGGGCGCCAGGTTCGTAGCGCTGACCACTACACTCAGCCACTCAATCACTCACCCACCTACCCACCCACTCAGCCACTCACACATTCAGCCACCCACTCAGCCACTCACCCACCCACTTAGCTACTCACACACTTAGACACCCACTCACTCACCCACCCACCCACTCACCCACCTAGCCACTCAGCCACTCATCCACCCACTCACTCAGCTACTCACACACCCACCCACTCACACACTTAGACACCCACTCACCCACCGACTCACTCACCCACCCACTCAGCTGCACACTCACTTAGCTACTCACACACCCATGGAGAGCGGCAGCAGCGTCAGCGTCTTGAGTCTCTCACCGCGCTGGGTTCCTCTTGGGACAGGAGACGTGGAGGTGGAGGTGTAGCAGGAGGAGGAGGTTGTGGAGTCCCCTTCTCTGCGCGTGGAGCCACTCATGAAGCGAGAGGAGGAGGAGGTGAAGGAGATGGAGCAGGAGGTGAAGGAGGAGTTGGAGGTGAAGGAGGAGGTGGAGGTGAAGGAGGAGGAGATGGGCGCTGAGACGTGGCCACCCGTCAAGGTGGAGAGAGCTGACTCTGATGGCGGTGGTGATGATAGTGGTGGTGGTGACAGTGGTGGTGACGGTGGTGGTGAGTGATCTACTCTGACCTGGCGAAGGTTTGCGACCGTAAAAATTGTCCGCATTGAAAGATCCCCATCCACACCACTACTACCAATACTACCATCACCACTACTAATACCACTACTACCACTGCTATCACCACTACTATGACCACTAGTACTACCGCCACTACTACCACCAATACCACTACTACTACTGCCACTACCACTACTCCTACTGCTACTACTGCCACTACTACTACCACCACTACTACCGCCACTACTACTACGAGTGCGTTAAACCGAGGACCCGCTGTGCTGTCGTTTTACCGCTAAGGTCATGGATGCGACGAGCGAGTTCAAGAAGCCCTGCGGACTGCGGGAGATGAGCTTAACAAGGCAGGGGATGAGCTATTTGATGAGGAGGTCGATCTTCATTCCGACGGAGAGGATATTCGCATCAAGGAGGAGCCATCGCAGGAGGAGAGGGAGGAGGGGGAGGAGGAGGACCTACAGGATGCCGCTTCCAGCGACAGGCCGGGAGAGAAAGCGATCTCGTGCAGAGGCCCTCCGACTTCACGGCAAGTGGCGGAGATCGAGGTGGTCCTGGAGGGTGAAAGGGGTCACGGCAAGCTGAGGAATCGCCGGAAAACCCACGGCAAGGAGGGGAATAATAAGAAGTCACACAGGTGCTCCCTGTGCGGAGAGACTTTCGCCGAATTGTCGGACCTCAGGGGGCACGCGAAAGTCCACGCGGACGACAAGCCGCTGCGCTGCGCCGTTTGCGGAAAGGGGTTCGTGGTGGCGAAGTCTCTCCGGTACCACATGATGGGCCACACCGGGGAGAAGCCGCACCGGTGCCCCGTGTGCGGCAAGGCCTTCGCGCAGCGCTCCGCCTTCAACGCCCACGCAAGGGCTCACGCGGGCGAGAAGACTCACCGGTGCGACGTGTGCGGTAGGGCCTTCCTGCACCCGTCGTCCCTCAAGGCCCACGCGAAGGCGACGCACGCCGGGCAGGGGCCCGTCGTATGCCCCGCGTGCGGCAAGACCTTCCGGAAGGCGTCGACCCTCGCCAGCCACGCGGTGGTGCACGGCGGCGAGAAGCCGTTCAGGTGCCCGCAGTGCGCGAGGGGCTTCGTCCTTTCCTTCTCCCTCAAGAGGCACATGGCGAGCCACGGCGACGGCGGCGGCGGCGGGGCTCGCGCCTGCCCACCGTGCGGCCGGACCTTCGCCGACCCGTCGTCGCTGAGGGCCCATGTCAGGGTCCACGCTGGCGAGAGGACGCACCGGTGCTCGCTGTGCGGCGAGGCCTTCGCGCAGCTCTCGGACCTCAGGGTCCACGCCAAGGTCCACGCGGACGAGAAGCCCCTCCGTTGCCCCGTGTGCGGGAGGGGATTCGTCGTCGCCAAGTCCCTCCGGTACCACATGATGAGCCACACGGGGTGCAAGCCGTTCACGTGCGCCGCGTGCGGCAAGGACTTTGCGCAGTTGTCGGCGTTCAACGCTCACACGAGGACCCACGCGGGAGATTCGCACAGGTGCGACGCGTGCGGGAAGGACTTCGCCCATCTGTCGGCGCTCAAGATTCACAAGATGACGCACGCGGGCAGGAGTCCGTATAAGTGCCCGACGTGCGCCAAGGATTTCGTCAACCCATCGGCTCGCGACAAGCACGCGAGGACGCACAGCGCGGAGAAGCCGCACAAGTGCTTCGTGTGCGGGAGGAGCTTTGCGGAGCTTTCGAACCTCGACTTTCACGTCAAGTGTCTGAACCACTACGGGCCTTGGGCCCAGAGCGTGGGCCGTTTAAAACCCGGGGCTTCGCTCGAACCAAAAACCGAGAGCCCCGAGGTAGATTGAGGCTCCGGAGATCCGAGGGGCGGAGGGACAAGGAAGGGGATGTCTGGGCGCAGACGACAACGACGAAGATTCGGAAAGAAGAGCTCCCGACGCCGCGCGAGGGCTTTGAGTTTATTTGAGACGTCCTGAACCTTGACTTTCCACTAGCGATGAGACAATGGGAATAGGCTTCATTACCCCCTTTCTGGCAATAAAACAGGAGTTGTGTTCAGATGGTCAAACTCAAAATGGACACCCCTTGCAAGGCATCAGGTTTGCGTTAACCACACTCGGCACTTGTGGCAAAACTTGCAAACAAACATGGCTCCTATAATACAGGGTGCTTCAAAAAAATGTCAACACTTTTACGGGACTATCGTTTTCAGGGGCCGTCCATAAATGACGTCACGCACCTAGGGGGGTGGGGTCAGACATTTGTGACGATGTGTGACGAGGGGGGGGGGGGTTTGAGAAATGTGACGTCACGTAAAAATGCGCAACTTTAAATAAATATAGAATTGTTATAACACTCCTACAACATCAGCGTGCAGCGCCACATTAAATACGCACTACAATGACAATAGTTTAAAGCGATTTGAAGCATGGTTTTTTTTTGGGGGGGGGGGGGGGGCAGAGCTTTGTGTCGTCATATTTGAGGGGGGGGGGGGTTTGACTTTTTGTGACGCCGTGTGACGAGGCGGGGGGTGATCAAAAATCGTCCAAAATCGCGTGACGTCATTTATGGCCGGCCCCTGCTGCTATAAATGTCCACGTGATGATGATGATGATCATTTGTGATGGCCACATCGCTTCTGAACAAACAGTTCACACCCTCAGTAGGGCTTTGCTTGATATGGATGGGGTATGGTTTATTGTTATATCTGTGTGTCTAGGTGATTGTGTGTCTTTGTCTGTGTGATTGTGTGTTTACCTGCCCTCCAACAACAACGGAGGGCGGAGGAGCGACGCTCACAACAACGAGCGGAGCGCTGGGTGGCTAAAGCACAGCAAGTTGGCACAGTAGGGGGCACAGGTGGTGCAATCAGCCAGTCATCTCAGTCAGTAGACCCGTGGCACCTGCTGGGTCTGCCCCGTGACCTGCCAGCGGGCGTTCGACACTTCACGTGGCCTCAAGGTGCACATGGTCTGGCACAAGCGTCGTGGTGACGTCACCACCACTTAGTGACGAATGGCGGTTGTTGTCTGTCTGTCTAGGTGATTGTGTGTTTACCTGTCTTGTACTTTGCACTCATATCGTGTTTGTGAGTTCTGTGGGTTGTTGTTCCTGTAACGTTCTGACGGCCCCGTGTGGCCTCTACTGGACATCTGAAATTAAAGAGCTTTATAGCTCATCGGGATTCCTCGTGAAGTATCTTCTGAATGGAATCGGCACGGTTATCTGAGACGTTGCACCAACCTACGGTCCACCACATTGTCCAAGTGCATGAAAGTGTTTCGAGAAAGACTCGCAAGGCGACATTTTAACACGTCGGAGGCTTTCACGACCAATATCCACAATACAGGTTTTTTAGGGTTAGGGGCCGTCCATAAATGACGTCACGCACCTAGGGGAGTGGGGGTCAGACATTTGTGACTATGTGTGACGAGAGGGGGGGGGTTGAGACATGTGACGTCACATCAAAATGCGCAACTTTAAATAAATATAGACAATACGTTTTACTTAATTAAATAGACTTTTTAATAAATGTTTTCTCCTACATCAGAGTGCAGCGCCACATTAAATACACACTACAATGACAATAGTTTAAAGCGATTTGAAGCATGTTTTATTTTCAAAATGGAAATATGGTTTGGGGGGGGGGGGGGCAGAGCTTTGTGATGTCATATTTGAGGGGGGGTCTGACTTTTTGTGACGCCGTGTGACGGGGGGGGGGGGGGGTGAAAAGTCGTCCAAATCGCGTGGAATAATTCTTTGCCAGGACCTTTCCCGGCACACTGAGGAGTGAGATGCCCCTGTAGTTGTTACAGTATGTGCGGTCCAGGGCATCCTTCCAATCCTGCGAAACCTGTCCAGTGGTCCAGACTTATAATGATGTCATATAAAGCAGTCTTTGTACAAACGCCACCCTCCATCAGCATTTCGCTTGAGATATCATCTCTGCCCGGTGCCTTTCCTGGTCTCAGACTCTGGATCGCCTTCAGTACTTCCTCAACAGATGGCACCTCAGCCAGCCACTCACAGGGGGTGACTTCCTCTTCCAATATTTGAGGCACTGCAGCCTCAGCAGGGTCTTCCAGACTTTGCCCCATGATCTATTCCAGACTGAGCAATTTTCCCTCCCCCAGGACTTCACAGAAATGCTCAGCAAATCTGCAAACCTGTTCCTGGGGGTTGGAGATTGGATCACTGGTCTTTCCCCTAATGATGGTGATAGGGGTGGCGCAACTTTTTTGAAGAAATTAAAGAGTGATTTGTGATCGCGGGCCATTGAGGCAGATTCCATCTCCTCAGTAACCCGCGACCACCACCCATCCTTGCAGCGCCTCACGGCTCTCCGAACCTCCGAGCGAAGGCTGCGGTAAACCTCATTTTCTGACGTGGGATGCTGGGACTTCACACTTGGTAACATAAACATTATTTAGTTTTAGGCTATAGCCTAATCACAGAGACCCATAGAGTCATTACACAGATACCCATAGACTCATTTATACAGAGACCCATAGACTCATCACACAGATACCCATAGACTCATCACACAGAGACCCATAGACTCACCACACAGAGACCCATAGACTCACCACACAGAGACCCATAGACTCAGTACACAGAGACCTATAGCCTCATCACACAGAGACCCATAGACTCATTATGCAGACCCATAGACTCATTTACATAGAGACCCATAGACTCAACACACAGAGGCCCATAGACTCAGCACACAGAGACCCATAGACTCAACACACAGAGACCTATAGCCTCATCACACAGAGACCCATAGACTCATTATGCAGACCCATAGACTCATTTACATAGAGACCCATAGACTCAACACACAGAGGCCCATAGACTCAGCACACAGAGACCCATAGACTCAACACACAGAGACCCATAGACTCAGCACACAGAGACCCACAGACTCGCCACACAGACCCATAGAGTGAGGGCCTTACAAGCCGGTAACATAAATGGGTGAGTTTAATCGTTAAGTTAGAACCGCGGCAACAGACATTACATTTATTCGTTTACTTCTTCAGAGATTCCTTCAGCAGGTCGGTGAACGAGCGGAGGAGGTCGTTCCTGTCGCGGGCGACCCTCAGCGCCTCCCGCTGGATGCTCATCAACTCCCTCATCGCCTCGTCCTGCGACCTCGCAAACTCCCGGAACCACCTCGGCGGGGGTCCATCATCTACCGGCTCCCCAGCTCCTCCTCCTCCACCTCCTCTCTTCCGTTTCCTCCGACGGTCGAATGATGATGGCGACGCCGCCGCTACGTTGTTGCCGGGACGTGGAGGAAGAGGAGGCGGAGGAGGAGGAGGCGGAGGAGGAGGCGGAGGAGGAAGAAGAGGCGACGTCCCAGCGACGTTGGGCGCAGAGCTCCCGGGAGGCACGGCGGCGTCGTCGTCGTCTGAGCGAACTAAAGAACGGGAGGCGATGAGTAAATAATAATAATGATTTGAGGCTTACGTGACTGCAGGAATCCATACAGCATTGGTTCTCTCGGTAAAGTCACGTAGGTATAAAGTAAAAGAAATCACTTTACCGAAAGAACCAAAGAGTATAATAATCTTCTTGGTTCTTTCGGTAAAGTCACGTAGAAGGGAAATAATAAAATAATAAAAATAAAACAATAAAATAATTCTCACGACTTACGAACAGATCTCTGGAACCTTCCACGTTCGTAAGTAGAGGGGTTCCTATAATGTAGTGTAGCAGTATATAATAGTATATAGTATATAATGTAGTGGAGTATATTATATTGTATATAGTAGTATATACTATAGTGTAGTAGTATATAATGTAGTGTTGTAGTATGTAATGTAGTGTCGCAGTATATGATGTATGGTACAACACGTTTGGAATAAAAAAGAGTCAAGTTGGACCTCCGAACGAATCGATTTACGAACAAATCTCAGGAACCTAACTCGTTCGTAAGTGAAGGAGTCCCTGTACAGGGGTGGTTCAGATGTCATGTAAACCCCCCCCCCCCGACCCCCCCCCCACCCGCTCCCCCCCACCCCCCATGTCATTCGGGCGCCCCAGAGTCAAAAGACAATCTGTGGCGGGGAGAACAAAAAGAAAGAAAAAGAGAGAGAAAAAAAGAGGCAAAAGAATAAATCGAACGATGATAATAAAATTATAATAACAACAAATAAATAAACTAAGTCACCGACCTTTGCGTGCTTTGGGCGGTGGCGCCGAGGTCACCGCCACCGCTGCCGCTGCCGCCGCTGCCACCCCACCACCGCGGTGAGGCGCTGAACCCACGAGGTCCCGCACGAGGTCGAAGAACTCCCAGGAAGAGCGGCCGCGTGCCGTCGCCTTGCCCACATTGTCCCGGATCGTCTTGTACCTGGACCGTGGGGTGGGTCGGGGCGGGGGGAATGTTGTCCGCGCGGTGCCTCACTGACGGTGACGGTGCTGGTTCAGAGTGGCAAACGTCAACCGCGTGACGCGACGCTGTGCTCGCGATCGTGGAGAAAGAAGAGAGAGGATGGTGCAGTGTTGAGTCTAAGGTGCAGTGTTGAATATATACTGCAGTGTTGAGTCTATGGACATTGTTGAGTTTATGGTGCAGTGTTGAGTCGATGGTGCAGTGGTGAGTCTATGGTGCAGTGTTGAGTCTATGGGCAGTGGTGAGTCTATGGTGCAGTGCTGAGTCTATGGGCAGTGTTGAGTATATGGGCAGTGCTGAGTCTATGGTGCAGTGTTGAGTCTATGGGCAGTGGTGAGTCTATGGTGCAGTGCTGAGTCTATGGGCAGTGTTGAGTATATGGGCAGTGCTGAGTCTATGGTGCAGTGTTGAGTATATGGGCAGTGCTGAGTCTATGGGCAGTGTTCAGTATATGGGCAGTGTTGAGTCTATGATGCAGTGTTGAGTCTATGGGCAGTGTTGAGTCTATGGGCAGTGTTGAGTCTATGGGCAGTGCTGAGTGTATGGGCAGTGCTAAGTCTATGGGCAGTGTTGAGTCTATGGGCAGTGCTGAGTCTATGGGCAGTGTTGAGTCTATGGGCAGTGCTGAGTGTATGGGCAGTGCTAAGTCTATAGGGCAGTGTTGAGTCTATGGGCAGTGTTGAGTCTATGGGCAGTGCTGAGTATATGGGCAGTGCTGAGTCTATGGGCAGTGTTGAGTCTATGGGCAGTGCTGAGTGTATGGGCAGTGCTAAGTCTATAGGGCAGTGTTGAGTCTATGGTGCAGTGCTGAGTGTATGGGCAGTGTTGAGTATATGGGCAGTGCTGAGTCTATGGGGCAGTGTTGAGTCTATGGGGCAGTGTTGAGTATATGGGCAGTGCTGAGTCTATGGTGCAGTGTTGAGTATATGGGCAGTGCTGAGTCTATGGTGCAGTGCTGAGTCTATGGTGCAGTGTTGAGTATATGGGCAGTGACGAGCACTGCCCGGCGCCGTAATAACCGTGCCTGAACTTTAGCGCCCGCATCTTCTTATCGCACTGGTCCGGGTTGTAGGTGTAGCCGCTTGCGGCCATGACGCTGGAGATCCGTCTCCAGACGTCCACTTTCTTCACCAGGGGCGACTCGAAGTCCCCCCGGTGGCGGCGGTACGTGTCGATGAGGAGCAGGATCGCCTCGCGAGCCCACTGGATGCCCGATTGGTGCGATCCTGCAGAGAGAGAGAGAGGAAATCATTAGAATCTCTATTTAAATTATCTGGGTCTATCGGTAAAGTCATGTAGATAGGTTTAAAAATAAATGAACAAAAAATGTATAAAAGTAGATTGTTCGTATTTTTTAGTTATTTTCTTTGAACCTATCTACGTGACTTTACCAAAAGGCCCAAAGAATGTGAATTCGTGCCGTCACGAAAGCTTTAAGTCAAGATTTAAATCTCTATTTAGACAGGAGGGGTGAGGAGGATGGAGGGGAGAGGATGGAGGTGGAAGGGGGGTTAAGGAGAGGGAGGGGAGGGAGGGAGATGGAGGGAGGAGAAGGAGGAGATGGAGGGAGGAGAGGGAGGAGAGGGAGGGGAAAGGAAGAGGAGGTAGGGAGGAGGGAGGGGGGAGGAGGAGGAAGGGGGTAGGGGGGGAGTAGGGGGAGGAGTCAGCAGTAAGAGTGAGCTGTGTGAAGGTTGCTGCCGTAACGGTGTTGGTGGGCGGGGGTGGTGGTGGTGGCGGTGATTTGGTGGCGGTAGTTGTGGTGGTGGCGGTGGTGGTGTGGTGGTGGTGTGGTGGTGGTGTGATGGCGGTGGTGGCGGTGGTGGCGGTGGTGGCGGTGGTGGCGGTGATGGCGGTGGTGTGGAGGTGGTGCTGTGGACCTCGCTGTGATGTCCAACGGTGGAACTGACCGTTGGGGGCGTTGGGGATGCCGACCGTCGCCGCGTCTGGTGGCGACGCCTCCGAGGCCGCACCGGGAACCGTCGCTCGGCGTGTTCCTAAACGGCAAAACCAACAACCACCACCACCACCACAACAACAACAATCACCGACGACAACAACAACGTCACACGAACTCTGGTGGTCAGCAGCAGCGGCGGGGCGGCTTTTGGCCGGCTGTCGACCAAAAACTCTGGTCACCGCATCGTCGCCCACCAGTTTCAGATGCTTTATACACTACACTATACACTACACTATTATACACTATACTATACATTACTATACGCCACTATGCACTACTATACACTACATGATTCTAAATGTGGAGGGAAAAACTCCACACGACTACGGGAAGAGAGAGAAAGAGAGACGCAGACTCCAAATAGCCAGCAGCAGGTGTCGTCAGGGTCGGGATCGAACCCACGACCTCCTGCGTATCAGGCAAGGTAGTCAACATCGCCTAGCCAGCACGGGGCCCCCACTGAGACCGCACCCCTCCCACCTCCCCCCACCACCATTACCGTCCTCCTCCTCCAGGACCACCTCGATCTCCGCCACCTCCGCCGCCGGGCGTCGCCCACGCCGGCCCGGCGGGGGCGAACCGTCGCTGCGGCGGTCTCCGTCCATCGTCGCCGGAGCGCCACCACCACCACCGCCGCCGTGCCCACAGCTGCCGCCCCACGCCGAGGCCGTGCCCACGACCACCGCCCTCGCCCCCCCGCACCGCCGTGTCCAGCCGCTCTCCTCCTCTTTGACGAGCAGTGGGCGCCCGGCGCTGGCCGCCGCGTCGTGCTCGGGGGGTGCTGACGGCTTCCCCTCGTCGCCCTCCTCCGCCTCCTCTTCCTCTCGCTTCACGAGCAGCTCCACGGGTAGAGAAGGGGACTCCACCTCCTCCTCCTCCACGTCTCCTGTCCCCAAGCGACCCACGGTGGTGAGATGTTAACTACCTCGCCCGGTGTGCAGGAGGTCGTGACTTCGATCCCGACCCTGACAATCCCCTATCTATCGTAATAGCGTCGCGGTTGGGATCGAACCCACGACATCCTGCATAGCAGGCGATGCAGTTAACATTTCACCAAGCGAAGAGTGAGAGAAAGAGACGCGGACACCAAATATGCAGCAGCAGGCATCGTTAGGGTGGCCTGGGACGTCACCGCCACCACCACGGCCGCTAGTGCCAGGCTGGGTCCACCTAGAGGTTTACTCACCGGTAGCGGCGGCAGCGCCAGGGTGTCTCCGTGGCTCATCAATCCCTCTACGACGCGACATCTCACGGCCAGGAGGATCTCCTCCTGCGGCCTCCGTTGCTCCGTCACGTCACCTGCGGGCATGACACTCGAGATGGCACCAAACGGCGAGGCAATCGCCCGACCTCCGACACGGAGACCCACAGACTCACACGGAGATCCAAAGACTGACGCGGAGACCCACAGACTCACGCAAGAGAACTAGAGACTCACACAGAGACCGCCAGATTCACGCAAGAGATCCGGAGACTCACACGGAGACCCAAAGACTCATGCAAGAGAACTAGAGACTCACACAGAGACCCACAGATTCACGCCAGAGATCCGGAGATTGACACGAAGACTCACAGACTCACGCAAGATAACTGGAGACTCACACGGAGACCCAAAGTCTCACGCAAGAGATCCAAAGACTCACACGGAGACACGTAGACTCACACGGAGATCCAAAGACTCAGACAGAGACCCACAGACTCATACGGAGACTCACAGACTCACACGAAGACCCACAGACACACTGAGACACATAAACTCGCACGGAGACCCACAGACTCACGAAAGAGAACCAGAGACTGACACAAGTAGTGGAGGAGGTGGAGGTGGTGAGAGTGGTGGGAGTGGAGGTGGTGGAGGTGGGGGTGGAGGTGGTGGTGGAGGTGTTGGTGGAGGTAGTGGTGGAGATGGTGGAGGTGGTGGTTGAGGTGGTGGTGGAGGTGGTGGTGGAAGTGTTTGTGGAGGTGGTGTTGGTGGTGGAGGTAGTGGAGGTGGTGGTGGTAGGTGCTGGTGGTGGAGGTGGGGGTGGAGGTGGTGGAGGTGGTGACGGTGGAGGGGGTGGAGGTGGTGGGGGAGGGGGTGGAGGTGGTGGAGGAGGTGGTGGTGGAGGTGGAAGTGGTGGAAGAGGTGGTGGGGGTAGAGGAGGTGGTGGTGGAGGTGCTGGTGGAGGTGTTGGTGGTGGTAGGTGCTGGAGGTGGTGGTGGAGGTGGTGGTTGAGGTGGTGGTGGTAGGTGCTGGTGGTGGAGGTGGTGGAGGTGGTGGGGGTGGAGCAGGAGGTGGTGGTGGAGGTAGTGGTGGAGGTGGTGGTGGTTGAGGTGGTGGTGGTGGTGGAGGAGGTGGTGGTGGTGGAGGAGGTGGTGGTGGACTCGGAACGCGTGGGACCTCCGTGGAGGAGACGGAGCGAGGGAGCGTGGAGCGGTGGATGAGTGGGGGCTGGGGGTGGGAGAGACCCTGGAACGTGAATAGCAGCGGCCCCTGTGGCCCTAGAATCTGCATATCCGAGGGGGGGGGGAGCCCCGGAATCTGCACAGCAATGGCAAGATGCGGTACAAGACTGGGCACATGGCCTCTACCCAGCCTACCCCCTCCTGCACGAGTGTATAGTGTAGTATACTAGTACAGCACTAGTGTATAGTGTAGTGTCTAGTGTAGTATACTAGTACAGCACTCGTGTATAGTGTAGTGTACTAGTACAGTATTAGTGTATCGTGTAGTGTATAGTGTAGTATATTAGTACAGCACTAGTGTATAGTGTAGTATACTAGTACAGAACTAGTGTATAGTGTAGTGTATAGTGTAGTGTATAGTGTAGTGTATAGTGTAGTATATTAGTACAGCACTAGTGTATAGTGTAGTGTGTAGTATACTAGTACAGCAATAGTGTATAGTGTCGTGTATAGTGTAGTGTATAGTGTAGTATATTAGTACAGCACTAGTGTATAGTGTAGTGTATAGTGTAGTATACTAGTACAGCACTAGTGTATAGTGTAGTGTATAGTGTAGTATACTAGTACAGCACTAGTGTATAGTGTAGTATACTAGTACAGCACTAGTGTATAGTGTAGTATACTAGTACAGCACTAGTGTACAGTGTAGTGTATAGTGTAGTATACTAGTACAGCACTAGTGTATAGTGTATTGTATAGTGTAGTATACTAGTACAGCACTAGTGTATAGTGTAGTATACTAGTACAGCACTACACCGGTTGTGTTGGAGAGAAAATCCACAACATTTACAATCCGAGTACGACGTTTCGCCACCAATTACGACCGGCACCATCAGGCGGCAGCCAGTTGCCATCTAACCCAACAAAAAAACAAATCACCACCTGCATTAGGGGGTGATATAAAGCCCGACTCCGTGTGGAACTGATTAGGGGCCGTCCATAAATGGGGGGAGGGGTCAGACATTTGTGACGATGTGTGACGAGGGTGGGTGGGGTTTGAGAAATGTGACGTCACATCAAAATGCGCAACTTTAAATAAATATAGACAATACGTTCTACTTAATTAAATAGACTTTTTAATAAATGTTTTCTCCTACAACATCAGAGTGCGGCGCCACATTAAATACGCACTACAATGACAATAGTTTAAAGCGAAGTATGTTTTATTTTTTTGGGGGGGGCAGAGCTTTGTGACGTCATATTTGAGGGGGGGGGGTCTGACGTTTTGTGACGCCGTGTGACGAGGGGGGGCGGGGTCAAAAATCATCCAAAATCGCGTGACGTCATTTATTGACGGCCCCTTAGACCGCTACGCTGCCCTACAAACTCGTGCGGCTCCCGAGGTAGACTCAGCCTCAAATGAGTTACCTGGTGTAGTGTAGTAGGCATCATCACTGAGGGAGACAAAGGCGGCCGGGCGTGGTGGTGCTGGCCACCCATCGACCCCTCTGTGTGTGCCACAATGCCGGTAGCCTTCATAGGTGCTGCTCGCTAACAGCACTTGCCGCAACAGTCTTCGCGTGACGATTATCTGAACCGGTCCTGGGCCTCCCCTAGGTCGACTCCGCCTCAAATTGGTACCCGGTGCAGTCCGTAAATATTGCCACTAGGGAAGACAAAGGCGGCCGGGCGTGGTGCTGGCCACCCACCACCTCGTGTACCGTTCCTGCCTTCATAGGTGCTGCTCGCTAACAACACTTGCCCCAACAGTGTGTTAAGGCTATATGGGGGATCTTGGTCTTTGTGTCTCAGCATGACGATTATCTGAACGCCGAATGGGCCTGAGAACCTAATTTTCCTGTGCAAGAATACGGGGTAAGTCCGTATGGGTTGACACGGTATGAGAAGTTCAACACCACTTCAACGCGTACGCTTTCGCGATCAACATTATCCATAATAGAGGTTTTCGTTGGGTTACATCGCGTAAATACAAACGTGTCGTTAAACCCGCCACCGTCTGACACAGCCAACGAGTAAGAGGGTTGTTTTACGTAAACAGAGCGTGCCAATTCGTTACTAGTATAGCACTAGTGTCGTGTATAGTGTAGTGTATCGTATAGTGTATAGTGTAGTATACCAGTACAGAACTAGTGTAGTGTGTAGTGTATCGTATAGTGTAGTGTATAGTGTAGTGTACCAGTACAGCACTAAACCGGTGTGTTGGAGAGTAAACCCACAACATTTACAATCTGAGTCCCGTGACGTTTCGCCAGTAATTACAACCGGCATCATCAGGCGACAGCCAGATTTGTGTAGAAATCCTCCTCCTGTTTCGTTCTTAAATCGAGGGATCAAGTTCAACACACACACACGAACGTACAACCGACGACGCATTATTATCTGAACGACCTCTCCGTGTCAACGTGTAGCTGCGTCCCACTGCCGAGGGTTTTGGCCGATTCTTCTTGGACGTTCCTTACTTACAATCATTCCACACTTACGAACGTTCCTCACTTACGAACGTTCCACACTTACGATCATTCCTCACTCAAAAACGTTCCTTACTTACGAACATTCCGCACTAACGAACATTCCATAAGTTCAACATACGTACGCACAAATTATTGGCACCGCCACTATCCCCATGGTCGCCCCCCCCACCGCCCTGTAATCCATGGATCAAACAAGTCACTCGAGACACCGGTTACTGGGATGGCTGCAAGAGCGGTTTATGCTGAACGCTGTCGCAACAGAGGTCGCGCGTTTGGAGGCAGCAAGCGGGTCCTGTCGCTGACAACGCGTCACGAACGGGCAGCAGCAACAGCAGCAACAGCAGAACAGAATAGGTCAGAGGTACGAGCAAAAGTAGTGGCTTGAAGGACAAACATTAACAAGGTCAACGAACCTACGGGGGCCGCGTTACAAGCGATGTTGTGGGTGTGTTGACCGGTGCATCTGTTTGCGCGAGGGTACAACGCGCTGCATAACAGTCATCCTCGCAGCGGCAGCAGGCTCTGGTTGCCCATCGAACAAAGATGGCGGCCACCGCATCATCGCGCGGAGCTTTGAGATGCGGCTGCTACTGCTGCCGCCGCGGCAGTCTGGAACGCTCTTCCTTACCGATATCAGGGAGCCGCTGGGAGCTACGCTGCACTTTTAAATCATCCACATTGACAAAACTAACATCTTTAGAACCGCTTGTCAATGTTGTCGTTGTGTTTAGTTTGTTGTCTTTCCCCCAGCGCCTCCGATAAGCCGCGGTCGGCTGCGTACGGTGCGAAATAAGTTCAACGTACGTGCACACGTGCCGGTACCTTGGCTAACACGGACTCAGTGATTGAGACACTTCATGTGGAAATTGAGATTTGAGAGATCCGCAAAGTTCCTCCCGCAGACAAAGCACTTGTACGGCTTCTCGACGCTGTGCGACTTGATGTGCCTGTTGCAGGCCGACGAATTTCTGAAGTCCTTCTCGCATATCGGGCACCGGTGCGGCTTCTCGCCCGTGTGGATCATCGCGTGGACCTTCAGGGCCGACGGCTGTACAAACTCCTTCTCGCAGAGTTCGCACTTGTGCGGCTTCTCGCCCGTGTGGGTCATCAGGTGGTTCTTGAGAGACTTCGCCTCCAGGAAGCCCTTGGAGCACACGGGGCAGCGGTGCGCCCGCTCGCCCGTGTGGATCTTCACGTGGCTCCTGAAGTTGGAGAGGTGCCCGAAGGTCTTGCCGCACGTCGGGCACTCGTGCGGCCTCTCGCCCGTGTGGATCCTCGCGTGGCTCTTGAGCGTCGACGAGTCCGTGAAGGCCTTGCCGCACGTCGGACACTTGTGCGGCTTCTCGTTGGTGTGGTTCATCATGTGCCTCTTGAGGGCCAAAGAGTGGATGAAGTCCCTGGCGCACAGGGAACACTTGTATGGCTTCTCCCCCGTGTGGATCATCATGTGACTCTTGAGGGTTGACGCGAGCCTGAAGCCGTTCCCGCACACGGAGCACTTGAAGGGCCTCTCCCCCGTGTGCGTCATCGTGTGCCTCTTCAGGGCCGATAAGCACGCCATCGCCCTGCCGCACAGAGGGCAGCTGAGCGGCTTCTTGTCGTCGCCGGATTTCCGGCCGTCCGTCCGGTTCCTCCGGCCCCTGCTGTTCTCCAGGACCACCTCGATCTCCGCCACGTCCGACGGAGTCCCCGGATCTCCCCGCGACTTCCCGGGTCTTTCCGTTGAAGCGCCAGCAGGAAGGTCCTCAACCTCCCGAGGCCCTTCTTTGCCATAAACATCCTCTTGGTCAGAGCGAAGCTTCCCATTGTCGGACTCAAGGCCCTCTTTCTCATCCTCCAAAGGTTCCTCTTTCACACGAATATCCTCTTCGTCGGACCGAAGGTTCCCGTCGTCGGAGTCAAGGTCCTCTTCTTCGCCGAGGTCCCCCACCGCTTCAGATCGGAGGACTTCGCGAAAATCAGATTCCTGACCTAGGAGGCGAAAGGTCATCGTTGAGCTCTGCGCGAATTTCCATGAAAAGGAAAACTTATCCAGCTATGGGGGTGGAGGGGGAGGGGTCATGTGACTACAATTTTCGCCATGCTGGGCAGCAGTGCAGGTTGAGTGATGAGGGGAGGAAGGGGGAGTGGGGGGCGAGAGGGTGGGGGGTGGGGGGTGGGTGCAGTGCAACACCGGGGTTCAGATTGGCCGCTCGCCATCGATGTTGCCCGCGTCATGACGCGTCACGTCACGCGTCACGCCGTCGCCAGCTCCGCCCCCTGGGCGGGCTCTGTTATGGTAGAGCAGCCCTGTTAACGACCACCACTCACCACCACCCACCACCACCACTCACCACCACACACCACCACTCACCACCACTCACCACCACCACTCACCACCACTCACCACCACCCACCACCACTCACCACCACTCACCACCACCACTCACCACCCACCACCACCCACCACCACTCACCACCACTCACCACCACTCACCACCACCACTCCGTACCCCTCACCACCACTCACCGTCGTCAGCGTCATCTCTCTCCACCTTCACGGGCGGCCACGTCTCACCGCCCGGCTCCTCTCGCTTCACGAGCGGCTCCACGGGTAGTGAAGGGACCTCCTCCTCCTCCACCTCCTCCACGTCTCCTGTCCCAAGAGGAACCCAGCACAGTGAGAATCTCAAGACGGCGCCGCCGCTCTCCAGCAACCAGGGACCCTCACTGCCGCCACCACCACCACGGCCGCTAGTGCCAGGCTAGGTGCACCCAGAGGACTACTCACCACCGCCGCCACCACCACCACGGCCACTAGTGCCAGGCTAGGTGCACCCAGAAGACTACTCACCGGTAGCGGCACCAGCGCCAGGGTGTCCCCGCGACATCTCACGGCCGGGAGGATCTCCTCCTGCCGCCTCCCGCGGAGTCTTCGAAGCGGCCTCACCTCACCTGTGGGCACGGCACGTCAGGTTTGTGTAGTGTATAGTGTAGTGTATAGTGTAGTGTATAGTGTAGTATATAGTGTAGTGTAGTGTATAGTGTAGTGGATAGTAGTGTATAGTGTAGTGTATAGTGTATAGTAGTGTATAGTAGTGTATAGTGTAGTGTATAGTAGTGTATAGTGTATTGTATAGAAGCTTAAAATCAAGATTTACTATACACTACACTATACACTACACTACAAACTACCAGAGGTGTGGACTCGAGTCATGTGACTTGGACTCGAGTCAGACTCGAGTCATGAATTTGATGACTTGCGACTCGACTTGGACTTGCATAACAATGACTTTGTCCCACCTATGAGATGTGGACTCGAGTCATGTGACTTGGACTCGAGTCAGACTCGAGTCATGAATTTGATGACTTGCGACTCGACTTGGACTTGCATAACAATGACTTTGTCCCACCTCTGCAAACTACACTATACACTACTGTACGCTACACTACAAACTACACTATGCCCATACTCATAGAGACCCATGCAGACCCACAGAGACCCATACTCACAGAGACCCATACAGACCCACAGAGACCCATACCCATATAGACCCACAGAGAACCATACCCACACAGACCCACAGAGACCCATACAGACCCATACAGATCCACAGAGACCCATACCCATATAGACCCACAGAGAACCATACCCACACAGACCCACAGAGACCCATACAGACCCACAGAGACCCACAGAGATCCATACTCATAGAGACCCACACAGACCCACATACAGAGACCCACAGAGACCCATACCCACACAGACCCACACAGACCCACAGAGACTCATACTCACAGAGACCCACAGAGACCCATAGTCATAGAGACCCACAGAGACCCATACTCATAGAGACCCACAGAGACCTTTGGCTATCACTGATGATAGCAGCTCAACCCAATGGCTGATATCATCATCATCATCACGTGGACATTTACAACAGCACCTGACACACAGACAAAGTTCCCCTAGGTAGCCTCTAGCAGGGCTGTAGGGGCAAGTGCTGTTAGTAGCGAGTAGCACCACCTATGATGCACACACACAGACAAAGCTCCCCCAGGTAGCCTCTAGCAGGGTTGTAGGGGCAAGTGCTGTTAGTAGCGAGTAGCAGCACCTATGATGTACACACATACAAAGCTCCCCCAGGTAGCCTCTAGCAGGGCTGTAGGGGCAAGTGCTGATAGTAGCGAGTAGCAGCACCTATGATGTGCACACAGACAAAGCTCCCCTAGGTAGCCTCTAGCAGGGCTGTTGGGGCAAGTGCTGCTAGTAGCGAGTAGCAGCATCTATGATGCACACATAGACAAAGCTCCCCCAGGTAGCCTCCAGCAGGCCTGTAGGGGCAAGTGCTGTTAGCAGCATCTACGAAAGGATACCGGCACTGTGGCACTCACAGAGGGGTGGGTGACCAGCACCCACACCCGGCCGCCTTTGTCTCCCCAGCGCCGACGGTTAACACCCCACACCACACGCACGGCTACGCCAGGTACTCATTTGAGGCTGAGTCCACCTAGAGGAGGGCGAACCCGGGGCGAGACGATGGGGGTCCCGGAACATGAATAGCGCGGGGGGAGGGGGCTCGAATAGTGAAGGGGGCCCGGAACCTGCATAGCCTAGAGGGGGCGGAGCCTGCAAAGCTTATTGGGGGGGCGGAGCCTGTATAGCCTTTTGGTGGTGGTGGCCCCGGAACCTGCATAACGGTGGGGGCCCGGAAACCTGAATCGTAATTGGTGGTGGTGGGGGGCGTCGAGACGCGGGCCAAGCCTTGGCATCGGCTACAAATCTCAACCGCATTCGCCAATCAATAAACTATTAATGTATCGTGTATAGTAGTGTAGTATATAGTAGTGTATAGCGTAGTGTATAGTAGTGTATTGTATAATAGTGTAGTGTATAGTAATGTAGTGTTTAGCGTAGTGTATAGTGTAGGTATAGTAGTGTAGTGTATAGTAGTGTATAATAGTGTATAATAGTGTAGTGTATAGTAGTGTCGTGTATAGTGTAGTGTATAGCGTAGTGTATAGTAGTGTAGTGCATAATAGTGTAGTGTATAATAGTGTAGTGTATGGTAGTGTAGTATATAGTAATGTAGTGTAGTATATAGTGTAGTGTGACCGGATTCCGAGTGATGACCCCTTGCCCGCCCGTTTCCCCGTTCCCTTTCCATCCTCTGCCTCTCATTCCTTCTCTATCTCTCCCATTTCCTTTCAATGTTTCTCTCCTCGCACCGCGTCCTCGACTCTCCTCCCTGCGTAGCCGCGGCGTCGTTCGACCCGCCAGCACCGACACGGGTTTTAGTGTCACGCAAACAGAACGCGGTGCCAATTCGTTACTAGCACAGCACTCGTGCGTAGTGTAGTATATAGTGTAACGTATAGCAGTGTAGAGTAGTATATAGTGTAGTGTAAAGTGTATAGTAGTGTCGAGTGTCGTGTAAAGTGTCTAGTAGTGTATAGTGTAGTGTAAAGTGTCTAGTAGTTTATAGTGTAGTGTAAAGTAGTGTGTAGTGTAGTGTAAAGTGTATAGCAGTGTAGAGTGCCGTGTAAAGTGTATAGTAGTGTAAAGTGTATAGTAGTGTGTAGTGTAGTATATAGTGTAGCGTGTAGAATATAACAGTGTATAGTGTCGTGTAAAGTGTCTAGTAGTGTATAGTGTTGTGTAAAGTGTATAGCAGTGTATAGTGTCGTGTAAAGTGTCCAGTAGTTTATAGTGTAGTGTAAAGTGAATAGTAGTGTATAGTGTAGTGTAAAGTGTATAGTAGTGTATAGTGTTGTGATTTAAAACTTTCGTGACTGCAGGAAATCACATTCTTTTGGTTGTTTCGATGAAAGTCACGTGGATAGAAAAAAATACACTTTTTAAATGTTTTAATAAAAACCTAAAATTCACGACGTTTCGATCGCAACACAAGCGGTCTTCATCAGGCGATGCCTGCTGCTGAATATTTGGAGTCTGCGTCTCTCCCCGTGGCCTCGTGAAATTTTCTCCGGGTCTTCCGGTTTCTCCCTCGACATTTAGACATCAATGTCACACGTTCAGAGTACTGTATTTTGCTGCTCGAAACATTTCCACCACGATAAGCCACTTGGTTGAGCTGCCATCGTCTGTGATGGCCAAGGGTCGCTTATTTGAAAAAGAGCTACGATAGAGCTCAGTGGGACCTCACACCTGGTAACATAAACAGAGGTTAGTTTTACTGGTAGGAGACTCCTGGTTACACCAGCCCACAGGGGATTATTGTGTCCGTCCGTCGTGCATCCAAAAATGGGAGGGGTGGGGCTGGGTGGAGAGGGGAGGGTGGGGAGAGGCTGGGTGGGGAGGGGTGGGGAGGGTGGGGCTGGGTGGGGGGTGGGAGGGGTGGGGCTGGGTGGGGAGGGACTGGCCACCCCGTCGTGCCCTTATAAAACTCAACGTTTAACCTACTAACGCCGGCTTGTGCCCGCCCTCACAGTCGGCCATATTTGCGGAATACACCACGCCGCCGTTGACCCTGGCCATTGACCGAGCAACCCAACGTTCCTACCAGCTTCCTCCGCAGGAATGTGTAAGTATGGGTCTCGATGAGTGTGGGTCTCAGTGGGTTTGTATATTTATATTTACGCGATCTAACCCAAAAAACCTTTCATCTGCCCTACCGTCAAGACTTACTCCACGGGGACTGCGATCGCCGAAGTCTTCGGCGACGTTCTTTCAATCGTCGACTCCGGAGCAATCACGGTTCTCGTCGGCCTGTGACATCACATTGCCTTTTTGAGACTGTCAGTCACCTTCGGCTTTGCCAGTCTTCTCGAGTCCGACTTTGGAATCGGAGGTTCAGTCCTAAAATGGATCGCATCCTATTTGGCCGGGAGGACTTCCTCTGTTCAAAATGGCCCCTGTATTTATACTACTATTTATATTACTGGAAAGTTCTAGAATGTTCTAGAAGCTACTCCAAGTGTACTCAGCACTGAATCTATCTGGAATGTTCTGGGAAATAGCTAAATGTAAAAATATCACTGTCCTGGTCACAAAAGCAAAGTTTGTGGTGAATAATAGCCATTTTCTGTACTTTTGAGGCATAAGCAATTAGGAAATAACACTACCCAGGAACAAAAACATATTGTTACACCATCTTGATTTGAAGCTTTTGTGACTGCAGGAATCCATACTCTTTGGTTCTTTCGGTAAAGTCACGTAGGTAGAAATAAAATAAAATAAATCACGACGTTGTGATCGCAACACAAGCAATCGTCATCAGGTGGGACAACTACAGCAAGAAACAACTGCTGAAGAAGGTGAGAGGGCTGTCGTGTCAAGAGGTTATATAGACTACAGTAGAACCTCTGGTCACGACCATAATTCGTTCCATAACTTTGGTCGCAACCCGATTTGGTCGTGACTCAAACTTAATTTCCCCATTGGATTGTATGTAAATACGATTAATCCGTTCCAGACTCCTATGAACTGTATATAAATATTGTTTTTTTAAAAGATTTTTAAGCACAAAAATAGTTAATTATGCCATAGAAGTCACAGTGTAATAGTAAGCTAAATGTAAAAACATTGAATAACACTGAGAAAACCTGAACAGAGAAAACTAACATTGCCACGTCAATGTTTAGAATCGTTCAACAAGATGATTGTTTCGTCTGCTACATCAGTCGGTCGATTCTGAGAGAGAGAGAATATTCATACGAGCAATTCATGTTTCTATTTAAAGTAAGTTAACAGTAATATTTGGGTACAGTATTGTTTTTGGAAGCATTCAGGGTAATATCATATGAACGTTTACTTCACCGCATCATCGTGTGAATGATGCGAGAAGAGATTAACGGATTCTTATGTTAGCGATTTACGTACTCAGCGCTTTCGCTCTCTAAATTACGGCTTGAATGAGGGGGGAGGGGTATGACTACACTCACAAAATAATATCTTTCTAGGAATTTTATATAACAAAAGTTATATACATAACTGTTACGCTTTGTGTAACAGTTATGCATATAACTTTGGCGCTTACAAAAAAATGGCGTGGAAGGGGAAATCGGCCGCGGCCATGTTTGATCGCCACCCGAGTTTGTGTTCGTGACCAGATTAAAAAATGTTGTGAATTTTTTGGTCGGAACCCGATTTGGTCGTGGTCAGAAACGTTCGTGACCAGAGGTTCTACTGTATATAGGTAGGGTACATGGGCGGGGCTAGAGATGGGGGGGGGGGCAGTTAGATCTGCGGAGGCGACGGGAGAGCTAGTGGGAGAGAGAGAGGTGGGGGGTTGCCAATGAAGCAACAATGCCAATGCAGCAGCAATGCCAAACGTTGGGGATGTGGGGGGAAATTAACTCTGAAAACAAATTGCCCAGAATCAGGGTCAGGATTGAACCTACGACCCCCCCCGCATACCAGGCGAGGTAGTTAACATCTCCTAGCCACAATCAATTTTTATTTTTACGTGCCAATATCGCCCTCTTTAAAGTAGGCATGAGTGCGCATTACAGCATAACGGAAACGGGGAATGATAACTGGAAACGATGCAGCAACCGATGCCCGGGGGAAGACTGCTGGCGATGATCGTCGTAATCTTACCCCAGTGGATGTCAAGATGGGGGTTGAAAGCAGCGATATCTACGTTCAAACGGAATGGACCGTGCTTGAGGGCTTCACACGGGCTCAGTGATTGAGACACTTCATGTGGAAGTTGAGATTTGAGAGATCCGCAAAGTTCCTCCCGCAGACGAAGCACTTGTACGGCTTCTCCACGCTGTGCGACTTCATGTGCCGGCTGCAGGCCGACGACTTCCTGAAGTCCTTGTCGCATATCGGGCACCGGTGCGGCTTTTCGCCCGTGTGGATCATCGCGTGGATCTTCAGGGCCGACAGGTACGCGAAGTCCTTCCCGCAGACGTCGCACTTGTGCGGCCTCTCTCCCGAGTGGCCCATCGCGTGGACCCTGAGGGCCGCCAGCTGGGTGAAGGCCTTCCCGCACGCGTCGCACTTGTGCGGCTTCTCGTCCGCGTGCGTCAACTCGTGGTTCCTGAGGAAGGACGGCTTCGTGAAGCCCTTGCCGCACGCGCCGCACTTGTGCGGCTTCTCGCCCGTGTGGGTCATCAGGTGGTTCTTGAGAGACTTCGCCTCCAGGAAGCCCTTGGAGCACAGGGGGCAGCGGTGCGCCCGCTCGCCCGTGTGGATCTTCACGTGGATCCTGAAGTTGGAGAGGTGCGCGAAGGTCTTGCCGCACGTCGGGCACTCGTGCGGCCTCTCGCCCGTGTGGCTCTTGAGGTGGCTCTTGAGCGTCGACGAGTCCGTGAAGGCCTTGCCACACGTCGGGCACTTGTGCGGCTTCTCGTTGGTGTGGTTCATCATGTGCCTCTTGAGGGCCGATGAATGGATGAAGTCCCTGGCGCACAGGGAACACTTGTACGGCTTCTCCCCCGTGTGGATCATCATGTGACTCTTGAGGGTCGACGCGAGCCTGAAGCCGTTCCCGCACACGGAGCACTTGAAGGGCCTCTCGCCCGTGTGCGTCATCGTGTGCCTCTTCAGGGCCGATAAGCACGCCATCGCCCTGCCGCACAGAGGGCAACTGAGCGGCTTCTTGTCGTCGCCGGATTTCTGGTCGTTCGTCCGAGTCCTCCGACCTCTGCTGTTCTCCAGGACCACCTCGATCTCCGCCACGTCCGAGGGAATCCCCGGATCTCCCCGCGACTTCCCGGGTCTCTCCGTTGAAGCGCCAGGCCGAGAGTCTTCATTCTCCAAAGGCCCTTCTTTGACGTCAAGACCCTCTTCATCAGAATCAAGGTCCCCATCGTCACTCCGAATATCCTCTTCATCGGACTGAAGCTTCCCGTCGTCGGACTCAAGGTCCTCTTTCTCATTCTCCAAAGGTTCTTCTTTAACACGAATATCCTCTTCGTCTGACTGTAGCTTCCCGTCATCTGACTGAAGTTCCCCGTCATCGGACTGAAGCTCCTCTTCTTCACCGAGGTCCTCCGCTTCTCCGAGCTCATCAGCTTCAGACCGGAGGTCCTCTTGAAAACGAGGCTCCTGACCTGGAAGGCGAAACGTCATCTTTGAGCTCCGTGCAAATTTTAAGAAGGAAAAAGAAAAACGCGTCTACTACCGGATGAGTTGTCTGTCCATTTCACACCTTTCGGTCGTGGGCGGGCTTCGGCAACCAAAATAACAATAAGTGCCATCGTTTTCGAATTCGATAAAAAAACAAAAACCTCGATATTTTTCGATTAAAAGCTTTCGTGACTGCAGGGATTCATATTCTTGGTTCTTTCGGTAAAGTCACGTAGAAGGGAAATAATAAAAGAATACAAATAAAACGTAATAAAATAAAATTCTCACGATGTTTCGGCCACAACGCAAGCAGCCGTCTTCAGGTGAAGAACAGAGCTGTCGGAAAGACAGCATCCTAATGAACACTGCTAAGCTTGGCAGCGTATTTTAAGCTGGGTGGGAGGAGGAGAGCGCCTTGACAAAGGAGTTTACATATGAACAGAGGAATTTAGCATATTGATGACAAATGAAGATATTGGGTTAGTCACTCCTTGTGGAATGTGTAGGCGGTGGGGGGGGGGTCTCAAAGTCATATTATGCTCGTGTATTATGTAGGATTAGCAGTAATAAAGGGAGGTAAATGGAATATATAACTGAATTTGGAGCTTTCGTGACTGCAGGAATTACTCTTTGGTTCTTTCGATAAAGTCACGTATAAAGAGAAAATAATAAATTAAATACTAGCATACAACGTTAATTCGACTCTCTGTTGTATTACGTTACATTTCTAAGTATACTAGATTTGTGTTTCTATTTCATTTATACCTGATGATGATTGCTTGTGTTGCAATCGAAACGTCGTATGCTAGTATTTAATTTATTATTTTCTATTTATACGTGACTTTACCGAAAGAACCAAAGAGTAATATATAACTGCTCAACCCAGGCTATCAATGCTTCATTACTTGCATTGTCCTTGCACTGTTGATGTTCTCTGGTCAAACACTGGTGGTGAGACGAGGCTATAAAAGGGACTGTATCTCCAGTGTAGGCCAAGAAGTTTAAAGGACAATCCATGTATTATTAAGAACGTGTTTGCATCTCTTTTACTCCCAGCCTTGCACACTACCATCACTAGGAAATTTGACGTGCAGTGTTTCAATCGTGCAAATTGAAATGATGTCACATTGGTGGTCTGGCCGCACGGTAAAGATGCACTTTGTGAGTTTCTAAATCATCTCGACTCGCTAAACCCGGCCACCCAGTTCACGATCTTATCTTATATTCGCATAGCGCTTTTATCGAAGGCGCCTTACAAGGGTTACGAGTGGTACAATTGGGTGACTAAAAGTGATATGGTGAATAGGGATGGGGTATTGGGAGGGTGTGCTTAGTGGGAACGGGAATTACGGGGTTACCTAGAAATGGAGGGAAGGACGTGGCCAGGAATAAGAGGTGGGAGTCTTGAGCGAGGAGTAGAAATTAGACAGGGAGTGGTGCTTCTGGCTACATGTGGAGGGGGACGTTTGTTCCAGTGCAAGGGGGCGAGCAGGAAAACGGAGCGGAAACGGTGGATCGTGCACAAGGAGAGGCGGGGACGGTGAGGAGCGGGAGAGATGGAAGTGGAGGTGGCTAATGGACCCATCCCAATTCGTGGATATTTTCCTCGGACGTGGCCTAAACGTAGTGAAACCCGCCACCGCCACCACCACCACCACCGCAAAACTAAGTCGAGGGGTTTGTCACGTAAACACAACGTGGTGCCAATTAGTTACCGGTACGACACTCACCGGTTTGCCGTGTTTTTGGAGAGCAAACCCGCGACCACGTTCGCTATTCGAGTAGCCGCGACGTGGCGCCGCTGGGAATTACAACAAATACCAGCATCACCAGGCGACACTTGTTAGCCAATCAGATGCGGAGACCAGAGGCGGGTGGGTTAATGACGTCATAAACGTCGCAATGGATGCCCATTACCGGTTGGCTTATTCATGGGGTAATCGACGCGCGCAATGAATTGTTTTTTGGTATCGTTGCTACCGCTGTTGCTGACCCCCCCCACCTTGCAAGGATTCAAGACGGGAGGAGAGGGGACAGGGCGGAACCGGCTACACCAAGTGACGTCACCACCACCACCACCGCCACGGCCGCTAGTGCCAGGCTAGGTGCACCCAGAGGACTACTCACCGGTAGCGGCAGCAGCGCCAGGGTGTCCCCGCGACATCTCACGGCCGGGAGGATCTCCTCCTGCCACCTCCCGCGGAGTCTTCGAAGCGGCCTCACCTCACCTGTGGGCACGGCACGTCAGGTTTATGCAGTGTATAGTGTAGTGTATAGTGTAGTGTATAGTGTAGTGTATAGTGTAGTGTATGGTAGTGTATCGTGTAGTGTATAGTGTAGTGTATAGTCGTGTAGTGTATAGTGTAGTGTATAATGTAGTGTATAGTAGTGCAGTGCGTAGTAGTGTATAGTGTAGTGTAAAGTAGTGTATAGTGGAGTGTATAATTGAGTATATACACTAATACACACTGCACCACTTAGTGTAACTTGAACACTACACACTACACAATGCACCACTTTCGTAACTCTCCAAACCTTTACAGCTGTTCTGTGAGTTCAGTTTACCTGGGCTAGAGAGCCTGAACAGCAGCAGGAGGAGGTGGTGGTGGAGGTGGTGGAGGTGGTGGTGGAGGTGGTGGAGGTAGCGGTGCTGGAGGTGGAGGTGGTGGAGGTGGTGGTGCTGGAGGTGGCGGTGGTGGATTCGGAGCGCGTGGAACCTCCGTGGAGGAGACGGAGCGAGGGAGCGTGGAGCGGTGAATGAGTGGGGGGGCTGGGGGTAGGAGAGACCCCGGAACGTGAATAGCAGCTGCCACTGGGCCCCAGAATCTGCATTGCCACGAGGGGCGTGGTTAAGGGAGCCTCAGAACGTGCATAGCCAATGGGAGGGGAGAGCGGGGGGAGGCCCCGGAATCTGCATAGCCAGAAGGGGGGCGTGGTTAAGGGAGCCTCTGAACGTGCATAGCCAATGGGAGGGGAGAGCGGGAGGTTGGCCCCGGAATCTGCATAGCCAGGAGAGACGAGATGCGGGACAAGACTGTGGCATTGGCTCCCTGGAATCCTGCGGGCAGTACGGACCCCGCTGTGTGAGGTTCACCGACTCATCACACATGAACACACTGTGTGTGTGTGGTGTTCACCGTCTCATCACACGTGAACGCACTGTGTGTGCCCGTGGTTCAGCAGAAGCTGGACTGTCGCTCTCTCCCTGGATCTGGTTCCAACGTTGAGTGGTCTCATCAGTCGGTCTCCATTCACCCATTGGTTCAGTACCAGCAGCAACTGTTGACCTGGTGAGTGTGTGGTGGGTGAGTGGGTGAGTGATTGGTTGAGTAAGTGGTTGAATGGTTGAGTGAGTGGGTGAGTGAGTGGTTGAGTGAGTGGCTGAGTGAGTGGGTGCGTGAGTGAGTGGTTGAGTGAGTGATGAGTGAGTGGTTGAGTGAGTGAGTGATTGAGTGAGTGATGAGTGAGTGGTTGAGTGAGTGAGTGGTTGAGTGAATGGTTGAGTGAGTGAGTGATTGAGTGAGTGAGTGGTGGAGTGAGTGATTGAGTGTTGTCTTCGCCAGCGGTCCCCAACCTTTTTGTTACCAGGAACCGGTTTCGTGGAAGACAATTTTTTCACGGACCGGAGGGGACGGGGGGGTTTCATTATTGGGTTTTTCCCCCCTTTCAAAGAAGCTCTCCGGCGACGTTTGTTTTTTTACTCATGTTGGCCAGGGGTGAGCTTGTGGGCTGACCAAAACCGCGACCGCTGAGACGAGTTCGTGGTGCGGCAAAGAGGCGCGGACGGAAGTGGTCAATAAAATAATGGGAGCGGGCCACACGCGGACTCACCGCTCTCACCTCCTGCTATGGGGCCCGGTTCCTAACAGGCCACGGACCGGCCCGTGGCCCGCGGCCCGAGGGTTGGGGACCCCTGGCCTATGCGACATCTTGTCCAGCGGCTGCACGAGGTTACCGGGCGCGAAACGAGCGGAGTGACAGTGATGGCCGTGGCCACGGGGACAGCGGCGCCGTCTGTTGGAACGTCATCACCGGAGGCCGGGCGGGACAGAAAGCCCCCTCGGGAACTTTGAATCTTGAATCTTTATATCCGCCTTGGCCGTGCGACTCTTCGACGTATCGTGCGGCCTCACGTGTCTGAGCACCAGTTGGGCATCCTGCATCTCCTCATCCCCCTTCCTCATCCCCCCCCCTCATCCCCCCTGTCTCTCTCTATGTGGTGATATGTTAACTACCTCGCCTGGTGTACAGAAGGTTGTGGGTTCGATCCTGACCCTGACGACGCCTGCTGCTGTATATTTGGAGTCTGCGTCTCTCTCCCCATAGTGAGATGTTGACTACCTCGCCTGGTGTGCAGGAGGGTCGTGGATTCGATCCCGACCCTGACGACGCCTGCTGTCTATGTGGAGTCTGCGTCTCTCTCCCCGTGGTCGCTACGTGGATTTGTCTTCGGGTCCTCCTCTAGTTTTTTCCTCCTAATTTAGAATCAACGTTACCACGCGTTTAGAGTAATTTGTCTACTGCTATGAATGTCCACGTGATGATGATGACATCAGGCCCACGTGGTTGAGCTATCATTTGTGATGGTCAGGTCCCTTCTCAAAAAGCTACATTGCAGCTCAGTGGGACCTTACAGATGGTAAAATAAACATAGTTTAGTTTCTAGTATGAATCTCGATGATTATGGACCTCTATGGACCTCTGTGGATCGATGGGTCTCTATGAGTCTCTGTGAGTATGAGTCACTTTTGGTAAATGTGGATCTATGGGTTTCTATGCGTCTCTGTGAGTCTGTAGAAACACACGCTTAGAGCATTTGGCTGCTGCTACAAATACTCGGCGATGATGACGATATCAGCCCACGTGGTTGAGCTGCTATCATCTGTGATGGCGACGTCGCTTCTGACAAGATATCTACTACACAGTAGCAGCTCAGTGGGGCCTTACAGCTGGTAACATCAACAAAGTTTTAGTTGAATTGGTGAAACCTCGGTAGGAAACGGCGGTTGTTGTCGGACTGCTGCTGCTGCCGTCGCTGGTGAGTAGTCCTCGAGGTGCACCTAGCCTGGCACGAGCGGCCGTGGTGGTGGGCGGTGACGGTCCCACGGTTTTGTTGGGGCGTTGTCTCTGCGTTTGCTTCCCCCCCCCCCCCCGCTGCAACCTCATGGAGAGTGGCCGCGACGGTAGCGGCAGCGGCGTCGTCTTGAGTCTCTCACCACGCTGGGTTCCTCTTGGGACAGGAGACGTTGGAGGAGGTGAAGGAGGAGGTGGACGAGGTGGACGAGGTGGAGGAGGAGGCAGAGGAGGTGGAGGAGGTGGCTCTTTCTCTACCCATGGAGGTGTTTGTGAAGCGAGAGGTGGAGGAGCCGGGCGGTGAGACGTGGCCACCCGTGAAGGTGGAGAGAGAAGACGCTGATGGAGGTGGTGATGCTGGTGAGTGATCGTGATGGTGGTGGTGAGACGTGGTGGTGGTGGCGAGCGGTGGTGGTGAGTGGTGATCACGGTTCTCCGCGGCGAGTTAAACACGACGCCCATTAACAACATCGTTTGTGATGGTCAGGGCCGCGGCTTTCACAGCGGTTCAGTGGGGACTTACAGCTGGTAACGTAAACGTAGTTCCGTTTCAGTGTGCACCGATGTTTGGACCGGAGGACGAACGTCAAACGGTGAACAGCACAACAGCAATGCAAGCAAACGTGCTCTGATAATAAGAATGATTATAATAATCCATAATAGAGATTTGTGGGTGAGATCGCGTAAATATATAAATGTGTCGTTAAAACCCGCCACCACTCGGCACAGCCAACTAGTGAGGGTTGTCACGTAAACAGAACGTACCAATTCGTCACTAGTACAGCACTAGTATGTAGTGTAGTGTGTAGTGTATAGTAGTGTAGTGTATAGTAGTGTATAGTGTAGTGTATAGTCGTGTATAGTGTAGTGTATAGTCGTGTATAGTGTAGTGTATAGTCGTGTATAGTGTAGTGTATAGTCGTGTATAGTGTAGTGTATAGTAGTGTGTAGTGTAGTGTATAGTAGCGTAGTGTATAGTGTAGTGTACTAGTACAACACACCGGTGTGTTTGAGAGCCAAGCCACAACATTTACAAACTGAGTACGACATTTCGCCAGTAATTACAACCAGCTTCACCAGGCGACAGCCAGATTTGTGGAGAAGTCTTACTGCTTCTTTCCTTATATAGAGGCGTAGATGTGTTGACCACCCTGCTGCGCTCTTGCAAAATGTGGGGGGGAATTACTGAAGCGACGTACATTCTGCATGTGCATTATGTGAACCCTTTGTAGGCATGCATTTAAATAATGACTTATTTGATGATTCGCTTCCACGCAGAACTAAGACGAATGGTTACAGTTATTTTGATTTCTTTCAATTTCGATAGATTCTCTAATTAGTATTGGCCAGTAGTAGCTAGTTTTGCACAAAACTTCAACAAAATCAATTGAGTGTCCTTGTTGGCACACATGTTCTGCTACTGCTGACAGTTTTATTTGGGAGTATTTAATATTTCTCTGATGTTCTTTTAGTCGTGTGCTGTTTGCCCAACACAGCATTTACTACACGTGCAGTTAATCCTGTACACACCTTCTGTTGATAGCTTCGGTAATACATCTTTTGTACCAGATATTAGATTCTGTATTTTATGTACTGTGCCAAATCTGACTCTGATGTTTTGTTTTTCCAAACATCTGGCTAGTTTTTTTGTTACTCCCGCAATGTACGGTATTTTGATCGTTTTAATGACTTGGGCAGTTTCAGTGCTCTTGTTGTTTGATTTGGTTTTAGTATTCAATGCCCTGTTGATTTGTGCATTATTGTAACCGTTCATTTGCACCGCTTCTTAAACATGTTGAATTTCACTTCTCAGACTGTCACCATCTGACACTTTCTTAGCTCGATGAATGAGCGTCTTGCAAAGAGCAGATTTCTTTACGGGGTGATGGTGTGACTCTGCATTCAGATAGGCGTCAGTGTGCGTTTTCTTTCGGTAAACGCTGTGTGCTATATTACCATTTCTACCCCATCCGAGCAGAATATCCAGAAATGGTAGAGTTCTGTCAGCTTCCACTTCACAGATCTGGCTGTCGCCTGCTAGTTGTAATTACTGGCAAAACGTCGTACTCAGTTTGTAAATGTTGTGGCTTGGCTCTCCAACACACCGGTGTGCTGTATTAGTGACGAATTGGCACGTTCTGTTTACGTGACAACCTTACTAGTTGGCTGTGTTGGGTGGTGGCGGGTTTGAACGACACTTTTATATATTTACGTGATCTAACCGAAAAACCTCTATTATGGATGATATTGGTCGCGAAAGCCTACGTGTTAAATTATAATAATGATGATTATTATCATGGGGACCTGTTGCCGGCATCAAAGTATGAAAACTAAGGAGGGGTGTTTTTACGCTTTCGGGCAGCAAAAATTCCTTTAAAAAAGTTTTTTTAAAAAACAACGGTTTTATTCACAACTTCGTTTAACTCACGGTCGTTGAGAAGTACGTCAATGGCGCCTGAAACACGCGGCGCCTGCTTTGTGTGCGAGCCGATTCCACAGTTCAGGGACCATGGCGTTTTTGACCGACACAAAAATATATATAAATAATAAGGCGTCCATACAAAATGTAAATTGCTTTAAAGTAGCGAATTTAATTGATTAATTGATGCCGATTTTGATACGGGCATGCATTGTCAATGGATCTGAGAACGTGTGCAAAATGTGGTATTTATTCGTGTTGTTGTTGTTTTATATGTTGTTGGGGGGGGGGGGGGGGAGAGACCTTCGTCCGGTAGCAGACTTAAGTTTTACTTGAAATTTTCATGGAGCTCAATGGTGAACCTTTCGCCTCCTAGGTCAGGACCCTGATTCTCAAGAGGATGAGCTCGGCGTAGTGGAGGACCTCGGTGAAGAAGAGTTTCAGTCAGATGGCAGGGTCCTTCAGTCCGATGATGAGGATATTCGTGTTAAAGAGGAACCTTTGGAGAATGAGAAAGATGAGCTTGGGAGTGACGATGGGGACCTTGATTCGGACGAAGAGGGTCTTGACGTCAAAGAAGGGCCTTTGGGGAATGAGGACCCTCGGCCTGGCGGTTCTACCGGGAGACCCGGGAAGTCGCGGGGAGACCAGGAGACTCCGTCGGACGTGGCGGAGATCGAGGTGGTCCTGGAGAGCAGCAGGGGCCGGAGGAACCGGACGGACGGCGACGACAGGAGACCGCACGAGTGCCCCTTGTGCGGCCGGGCCTTCACATGCTCGTCGGCCCTGAAGAGGCACGCGATGACGCACACGGGAGAGAGGCCCTACCGCTGCGCGGTGTGCGGGAACGGCTTTAGGAAGTCGTCGGCGCTCAAGAGCCACGCGATGATCCACACGGGCGAGAAGCCCTTCAAGTGCCCGCTGTGCCCCAGGGGCTTCGTCCAGTCGTTCGCCCTCAAGAGGCACGTGATGAAGCACACGGACGAGAGGCCGCACGCGTGTCCGACGTGCGGCAAGGCCTTCACCGACTCGTCGACGCTCCGGAGCCACGCCAGGATCCACACGGGCGAGAGGCCGCACGAGTGCCCGACGTGCGGCAAGGCCTTCGCGCACCTCTCCAACCTCAGGAGCCACACGAAGATCCACACGGGCGAGCGGGCGCACCGCTGCCCCGTGTGCGACAAGGGCTTCGTCGAGTCGTCGGACCTCAAGAACCACCTGATGACCCACACGGGCGAGAAGCCGCACAAGTGCGCCGCGTGCGGCAAGGGCTTCACGAAGCCGTCCTTCCTCAGGAACCACGAGTCGACGCACGGGGGCGAGAAGCCGCACAAGTGCGACGTTTGCGGGAAGGCCTTCACCCAGCTGGCGGCCCTCAGGGTCCACGCGATGGGCCACTCAGGAGAGAGGCCGCATTGCTGCGACGTCTGCGGGAAGGGCTTCGCGCACCTGTCGGCCCTGAAGGTCCACGCGATGATCCACACGGGCGAGAGGCCACACCGGTGCCCGATATGCGACAAGGATTTCATAAAGTCGTCGGCCTGCAGCCGGCACATGAAGTCGCACAGCGTGGAGAAGCCGTATAAGTGCTTCGTCTGCGGGAGGAACTTTGCGGATCTCTCAAATCTCAACTTCCACATGAAGTGTCTCAATCACTGAGACACTTCAAACTGTCCAGATCCCTAGAATCTCAACTTTAATGTGAAGTGTCTCAATGACCAAGACAATTCACACTTTGCATATCGCTCGAACCTTAACTTCCTAATGAAGTGTCTCCATCACTGAGACAATTCAAGTACAATCCGTTTGAACGTAGATTCATAGCAAAGTTTTGGTTTACTTTTGGGGGTTAGATCGCGTCGACGTAAACGCGTCATTAGGCCCGCCACACCGCCCGCCACGGCCAATTGGTTCAGGGTTTTGTCACGTGAACAAAACGTGCCGGTCGGTTTACCACTTCAGCACCCTGGCGTGTGTTGGAGAGTGATCCCATGGATGTTGTAAATGCACATGCTCTGGATTCGCGAGCCTCGCGCATTCGCGAGCCACCGAATAGAATGTCTTCACCCTTTTAAAAGGAGGGCTGGAACGAGATCCGCTCTTGCCTTCCGAACGGACGACTGAGTGAATGACAGCAGTCTAAAACTGCATCTTCAATCCGCTGCTGTTGAGTCCACGCGAAAGAGAAGAAGACCAAACGTCTCAGCTGTAATACCCCTGTGCTCGCGAGCGTCACGCAGCGCCTACAGACCAACGACAACGGTGATGAGTGGTGGGGGGGGGGGCGGGAAGATGCACGTAGAACCCCACTCGGCCACCCGCTCAGGCCTCCATCTCGCAGTGATCCCTCTCCGGACTCGCCGCTGTGCATTTGCTCACTTCATGCTTACTCCTTTATACGCTCTTGGTTGTTATCAACGGGTTGAAGCTTTCGTGACTGCAGGAATCCATGTTCTTTGGTTCTTTCGGTAAAGTCACGTAGTTAGTCATCAGGCAAAAGTTTTGGCAAAAGTTTTGCCTGATGACGACCGCTTGTGTTGCGATCGAAACGTCGTGATTTTTTAAATTTTATTTCTAACTACGTGACTTTACCGAAAGAACCAAATAGTATTATCAACGGGTCGACCGCGAGGTCCATCGGGAAGGGAGCGAACGCATTCGGGGAGAGTGTTTCGGGGGAGATCGCTACCTCCCCAGAGTGGACACTTCCAATTTATATATTGCTTAGACACATTGTGTATCTACATACCGTATACTCGACAAAAGCTCACCCTAATGTATCTGTTGTTGTAGATATCATTCATAGTGTTCATTCATCCCGTGTACACGCACACATTGTTAATTGGATGATTGTTAGAGTGTTATTTGGTTTGTCATTTGGGTTCGTTCGGATATTTTGTGATTTTTCTTGATTCGCTTTTCGAATTTTTCGTCGATTAATTATAATCATTTATTCGTGAGACGTTCTATTGCAATGCTGCGGAGCTGATACCTCGAGCATTTCACTGCACCCGCTACAACATGAAACGTAGCTGTGTATGCGACCAATATACATTTTTTATCTGCTCAAAATGAAAAAAACTAAAACTGTGCGGTCGTTTTAATCATCGAACTCCCGCATCTTCCAATGTGGAGTCATCCACCCTCCCGAAATCCTCACCACCACCACCTCCCATTGTCGTCCAATCATCATCAAAGGTAATACAAATGGAACACATTGTTCTTGACTTAGAGCTTTCGTGACTGCAGGAATTCATATTCTTGGGTCTTTCGGTAAAGCCACGTAGATAGATCAAAGCTGCTGATATTCTCAGCAGCTCTCCTGCGATATGTCTCACCTGCTGATGATTGCTTGTGTTACGATCGAAACATCGTGATATTGTATTTTTTTTAATTACTTTTTATTATTTGATCTATCTACGTGGCTTCACCGAAAGACTCAATAATACATTGTTCCTTATAATGTATTGTGGTCATTGTTATTACACATTGACAATCCCCCCCCGCTGTATGTTCGCCTCGTACCAAGAACGTAATGACATTTTCCCACCCTCTCCACATTGGAATGAGGTTTTCTGCATTCGCGAATTTGCATTACAAGAATGCTACCCTCGTGGATACAGAGGAGATGGCGTTAACCGTAGAGTAATACGTCGTTTAACACGCAGGTGTAGGTTTTCGCGACTAATAGTGTCCGAAACGGGTTTTTTTTGGGGTGGTTAGATCGCGTAATTATAAATTTGTCATTAAACCCGCCGCCACCACCACTCGACACAGCCAATTAGTAAGGTTTGTGTCGCTTTAACAAAACGTGCCAATTCGTTACTAGCACAGCACTAAATCGGTTGTTGGAGTAGTGAACCAATTCGTTACTAGTACAGCACTAAATCGGTTGTGTTTTGGAGAGGGAATAAATTCGTTACTAGTACAGCACTAACCGGTTGTGTGTTGGAGTAGTGACCAATTCGTTACTAGTACAGCACTAACCGGTTGTGTGTTGGGGTAGTGACCGATTCGTTACTAGTACAGCACTAACTGGTTGTGTGTTGGGGTAGTGAAACAATTCGTTACTAGTACAGCACTAAACCGGTTGTGTGTTGGAGAGTGAACCAATTCGTTACTCGTACAGCACTAACCGGTTGTGTGTTGAGAGCAAACCCACTATAACATTTACAATTCGAGTAGTTGTAACGTTTCGCCGGTAATTACGAATTGGCGGACCGTTTTACGTGACACATGCTCCTTACTGATTGGCCGTGTTGGGTGGCGGTGTTTAACGACACACAGGTACGCGATCTAACTAAAAAAAAGAACCCCGATCGTGGATAATATTGGTCGCGAAAGCCCTACTGCGTGTTAATACCAAAACACGATAGGAGTGCAGAGTTTGGGACATGCAATCAAATCCCTTTAAATTATATATATCTACAAACCAGTTCATGAAGCCTGCATTCGCCAGGCAAACGTTTTCAATAAACATAATACTGAACCTGATGTGATTTTTTTGTCTTTGCGATTTGTATCTACGATCATATCACGAACAACTATGCCAAACATTTTGTATTCGCCTCTACGTCGCCCTCTCGTGGCCAGCTCCATAGTAGCTGGTGAGGCTATAGAAGGCTCAACGAGACTTAATGCTGAATGGGAATCAGAACGTTTATTGAGGCTGCAAGAGGAATCCGATGAGCTATTAAGCTATTTTATTCATAGATGTCCAGTTAGAGGCACGGGGTCAGAACGTTAGAGCAACAAACAGTGACACAAACACCATAACAACTACAGGTAGTCCTCTACTTACGATGGAGATGCATTACGACCCCATCGTAAGTCGAAGATGGCCTAGCCTACCCAGGAGTCTTAAAGAATGGTGATAATTTAGCAAAACAGAGCAATTTACAGTACCGTACTGTATAAACTATAAACTGTATGTATTTATTAATTACAATACTGCATTGCATAGTAAAATGTAAAGTAAAAAAACCAAGGTAAATTCTTAGCCTACCGATATGAACTGCAATTTAATAGAAAGTTTTTTCAGGAAACAATCCTATCTGCTATAAAAATTTTTAACATGCATATCATCGTATCGTGGTAACCCTAAAATGAAATCGCTGAAGCTACGTATCATACATGCATTGAACGTATAGTAATGTATCATATTGTACTGTACTCGCCAAGATTCTGTCCGTCGTCTGCATACTTGAACGATGTTAGGTTGTTGATGGCAATTTTGTCATATCGCTATCGCCATCATAAGATCGAAATATCGTAAGTCAGACCACCGTAACTCGGGGACTACCTGTACTCCGAACATTTGGTATTTTTCCGCCAATAAAAAACCCCGCAAAAATTGCTGACGACGCAATTCAACTTCTATTTAGAAACGTACTCATCAGAAATCGCTCCATTTAAAGTTTCCGTTTTTTTGTTCTTATTAAGAAAAAAATGGAATGAACTTCGTCTCTATGAGGGGAAGCTCTATCTTTTACCGTTTTCGAATTATTCAGATGTGGACGTCATATAATGCTTGTATTGTTTCGTTCGAAACCGCTCGAATCTGAAATATCTAAAAAAAATATGAAAGGTAGAACACAACCAATGGTTCTCGCTTGAATTTTATTTGCCGTCTAACTCGGTCAGCGTTACTCACTGAGCCTGACTCATGAAGTCACTCAGCTTGACTTCATGAAAAAAACCCGCAGTCTTATTTTGTGAATGTTTTCTGCTGAATAACACCACGCACACAAACGTGTTTATGGGGCGCTTAACATCGAGATTTGGGGGCCTTAACATGAAAAATCTTAGATTTTATGATTCTCCTGTTTGCATCCTAACAGCTACCTATTTGCCAAATGTCAGCTTTCTATCTTGCCAGGAAGTTACCTCTAGAGGGTTTTGAGACATACAGATCAAGGTCTGTATTTATATAGAATATATATTTATCTCCCTGTTGTTTTCGTCCTTAAAGCTACCTGGGTTCAAATGTCAGCTTTATACCTTGTTGGGAAGTTACCCCTAGAGGGTTTTGAGACATACAGATTAAGGTATTTATTTATATAGAATATATATTTATCTCCCTGTTGTTTGTGCGTCCTTAAAGCTACCTTGGTTCAAAATGTCAGCTTTTTACCTTTTTGGGAAGTTTCCCCTAGAGGGGTTTGAGACATACAGAATAAGGTCTTTATTTATATAGATAGAAGAGTATTATTATTATTGAAGACGAGTCTTATTAAAAGCTACCTGTGCACCACATTTCAGCTTTCTACCTTGTCAGGAAGTACCCCAGAGGTTTGTTGAGACATACAGACAGATTAAGGTCTGTATCTACATAGAATGTACAGACCGAAAAAACAGAGACTACTTACCTGACACGGTGTGCTGGCTAAGGACAGGGAATGGAAATGATTGGCGGAGGGGAAATTGAAATGTAAAAATGAGGATTGAGTGTCATGGGGGGGGGGGGGGGGCATTGGAGAAGGAGGACGAGGATTTGGCGGAGGGAAATGGGGGTGAGCGGAACCTTCCAGAAAAGGGGCGGGTAGGGGACTCGAGGTATGTTATGAGTGGGGATAGCATGAGGGGAAGGTGACGCTTGGAGAGAAGTTCGTGTGTCAAGCAGCGAAGTGCAGGGCTCTTAGTAATTAATCTTGATTTGAAGCTTTCGTGACTGCAGGAATCCATACTCTTTGGTTCTTTCGGTAAAGTCACGTAGTTAGAAATAAAATAAAACAAATCACGACGTTTCGATCGCAACACAAGAGGTCGTCCTCAGGCGGGAAAACATAAGAATCCCCCTGCCTGAGGACGACCGCTTGTGTTGCGATCGAAACGTCGTGATTTGTTTTATTTTATTTTTAACTAAGTCTCTTAGTAACGGAGAAGAAACCACGTGTGTCGGATGTCATTACAAATGTAGCGCATAGCTGTAAACTTGATCACAGACCAATTCAGACCGTATAGGTCACCCCGTGCCCCTCATAAATCTCAACGTTCATCCTACAGAGTCCCATCACACTACTGTAGTATACTACTATACTATAGTATACTACTATACTAATACACTACTATACTACTACACTACTATACCACACTATACTACTATACCACTAACCTACTATACCACTACACTACTGTAGTGAGTAATTTCTGAGACGCTATTTTAGGAGGCAACAACGTTTATTCTACACTATATCTTGCACACTGTTCACACACGTGATAACTATTTAAGGGTCAGAGCAGCCAACATGCTGTCTGACCCATGACGCCAGAGATGAAGACATAGCACCTCGGGTTCCATTCCACCTGTAGACAGCCCCGATTCAGCCTCGGGGCTTCCCTTTTATGTCCCTTAGCGTGGACTGGCTCCGCCCTCGGCCACGCCCCCTTCTGGAACCTTCCAGGACGTTTTGGGCCACCTTCCACGTGCCACCTGCCCGGCTCTGCCCTTAACCACGCCCCCTTCTAAAACCCTCCAGAAGGTCCTGGGCCATGCTCCCCGTGTCCACTCGGTCACCTTTGCCCTACCTCCCTCACCCCGGCCCATCACGTGCTTCGCCAGCCGGCCAGGGTGCCATGTCCCCACGTGCCCCGCTCCACCAGCAGCCAGCACCACGCCCCCTAGTGACCCACTTCGTGGCATTACATGGTGTGCTGGCTGCTACACTCACATTCCCTCATTCTACTGTACCTCGCGCTACACGCAGTAGTGATCCATTCTATGTCACTACACTACCATACCTGTCAACCCCTTATCAGTGCGCTACCTTATTAGAGATCAGTTCAGACCTGATTTGTCACACCCCGTGCCCTTATCAATCTCAACGCTCATCCTACAAAGTCCCATCGCAAGGAATAAACACAAACAAATAGACACAACGAGATCATTATTATTTTGCTCGTATTGAAACGGCTGTACGCTGCATGGACCGAGAACTCAATTTCTCTGCACAAAGAATACGGGGAAAACCGTGTGGGTTGACGCGGTGTGGTAGTAACATCGACGCACGTTCTTGCCTTCATTTCGGAAACAAACGCTATTCTGTAGGCCTCCCCAAGCCGTTTGCCCCTTCCCCTCGTGGTACCCCCCTTTTATATCCCTCGAGCCCCCCTCCCTCGAAGGTTCACTCACCCGCATTGTCCCTCGGCCAATCCCCCCGTCCTTCTTGTCGAGCTGTCATCAGCCTTTACCCCCCCCCCACCCATACCCACGACCCCCTCCTGATAGTCCACCCTCGTTTTCCCGCCATTTTACGTTTGAATTTCTTCACCAATAGGTTTAATGCCCTTGCCGTCACCAATCATCTCTGCACCAATCACAGGCGCCCCCTAACGCACTCCCCGAGTGCCCGTCGTCTGCACGCGTATCACGTCAGGCGAGTGGGTCGGTTGTCTTCGGTCTTGACACATCGATGGTGATAATAGTAATCATACTCTTAGGGTCTTTTGGTCAAGTCACCTACATAGAAATAATAGATCATGACGTTTCGATAATAATCATTCAAATATCCAATGCGCCATTTTCCACGCCTGGATCCCGCAATGCGCAATCCGCGAAGTGCGATCTAACCCCCCAAAAAAAACCCTATCGTGGATAATATTGGTCGCGAAAGCCCTGCGTGCTAAACCGTGACGTAGTTGTTGTTCAATCTTGATTTGAAGCTTTCGTGACTGCAGGAATCCATACTCTTTGGTTCTTTCGGTAAAGTCACGTCGATAGAAAAAACAATAAAAGAAAACACGACTGCCATCCACCTGAAGACGGCTGCTTATGTTGCGACCGAAACGTCGTGTTTTCGTTGATTATTTTTTCTATCTACGTGACTTTACCGAAAGAACCAGAGAGTATGTAGTTGTTATAGTTGTTGTCTCTGCATCTGTACGGATGAAGAAGATCGTGCCAAATTCCGCACAGGGAGATGAGAATTGAACCCAGGTCCCCTTTCTCGCTTGCGAGTGCTACGCGAGGGGGAGGGGGGGGTGGTGAGGCATGTGGTTTATGGGTTAATGCCAGTTCCACTGTGGGCGGAGGAAACCCACTGCGGAACACGGCACGCATTTCTAAATTATTTGTTTTTCTCCGCAACGCAATGAAGCCCTCTACTCTACCCAGTGTCTACAGGGTGGTGCCAAAAGTCAGGACACGTAGGGTTGTTATTACACAGGGTGGCCCAAAAGTACGGTGCGAAGGAAGTGCAACGCACATTTGTACGTACGAACATTTGTTTAAAATTCGTGAAATAAACCTTCATGATTTATTAAAACAAAAGTGGCCACCAGCGTAAAATAAGTGAATTGCTGAAATGCAAAGGTGGACCCTCCCTCGCTCCACTCCCCTCCCTCCCTCCACTCCCCTCCCTCCCTCCCTCCCATCCCTTCCCCTCCCTCCACTCTCCTCCCTCCCCTCCCCACGCCTCCCTTCCCTCCAGACCCTACCTCCCTCCCCCTCCCTCCACTCTCCTCCCTCCCCTCCCCGACCTCCCTCCCACCCCCTCCTTCCCTCCACAACCTAGTCCAGAGATTATAGCTCCAGCTAATAACGGACTCAGCACAAACTCAACGGACTCGAGAGTGGCCAGCAACGTGTGCGAGCGACCCCCCCCCCCTGCCCACCGCGTAGTTCCTCACCGATCGTTCAACGGAACGAACGGCGAATTTATAATTCTCAATCCCTATGCACACCGAAATATATACAGGTGTGTGTGTGTGTACATGTATACGCGCATACATGTGCCGTGTCGGCCTTCATAGGCGCTGTTAGCCGCTAACGGCACTTGCCCCCAACAGCCTGTCGTGGCTATACGGGAGATCTTTATCTTTGTTACGTGTGGGGAGCAGTTGGTGAGGCTAGAGATCCAAGTTCGACTCCCGCTCACTGCCACCACCGCCACCACTACCACCGCCACCACCTCCACTACCACTGCCACCACCACCGCCACCACTATCACCACTACCACCACCGCCACTGCTCAGCGTGACCACTGCGATTTTCACCGTCGAGTGTCGGAGGCAGACGTTGACCCGAAATCCGAAGACGACCCCCACCCCCAACGCGGCGAACGCGAAGGAGGTCCCCGAGACCCGGACGGCCTCGACGATGGCCCCCAGGACACAGCGGCGACAGCGACGGTGGTGGCGGCGCTGGTCCACGCAGCTTGCGTGTGCGGCGGCGGTCGTCGTCTCCGTGACGCTGATCGCGCGCCTCGCCACTCGCCCCGGGTGTCCGTCGCTGCCGGAGGGCGCGGAGACGGAACGTCTGGAGGCCCTCGGGGAGGAGGAAGATGGCCTCCTGGGGACGGGGGAGGAGGAAGGTCGACCCGAGGGAGGCCGAGCCGGCCGCGGGCGATTTCGCGTCGATTGCCCTGCGATCGTCGCAGGCGACGCCTCGGCGGTGGAAAGCGCCGCCCTCCTCGTTCGGACGGTGGAGTTCAAGAGACGGCTGAGGCCCCTCGACGAGGGCAGCCTGCTGAACGCGACGCGCAACTGTGCTGCCTTCAGGCGCACGCGGCGCTACGCGGCCGCCCCTCTGAGCTGCGAGGAGGCGGCCTTCCCCGTCGCCTACGCCATCGCCGCCCACCACCGCGTGGACATGCTGGAGAGGCTGCTGCGTGCCATCTACGCGCCGCAGAACCTCTACTGCCTCCACGTGGACGCCAAGTCCCTCAGCGCCTACCTGGAGGCGGCGCGCGCCCTCGCCGCCTGCTTCCCCAACGTGTTCGTGGCCCGCCGGCTGGAGAAAGTGGTCTACGCCTCGTGGTCACGCGTGCAGGCCGACCTCAACTGCATGCGCGAGCTGGTGGAGCGTGCCGGCGAGTACCCCTGGAGGTACTTCATCAACCTCTGCGGCCTCGACTTCCCCATCAAGACCAACCTGGAGATCGTGCGGGCGCTGCGCGGGCTGCACGGCGCCAACAGCTTGGAGTCGATGAAGACCTCGGGCTACAAGAGGCGTCGTTGGGAGTATCACTACGAGGTCGTGGACGGCCTAGTGAAAATCACGGACGTCAAGAAGTCCCCCCCGCCCATCCCCTCGCCAATGTTCGTGGGCAGCGCCTACATGGTGGTGACGCGTGCCTTCGTGGAGCACGTGCTGAGCGACCCGGCGGCCCGGGCCTTCGCCGAGTGGTCGAGGGACACCTACAGCCCTGATGAGCACCTGTGGGCGACGCTCCAGCGGATGCCCGGGGTGCCCGGCTCCACGCCCGCGCACACCAAGTACCACGTGGAGGACGTGCAGGCCCTGGCGCGCCTGGTCAGGTGGTCCTACTTGGAGGGGGACGGCGGCGGTGGCGGGGGGGAGGAGGCGGCTTACCCTCGCTGCAGGGGCCCCCACGTCCGCGCCGTTTGCGTCAACACCGTGGGCGACCTGGCCTGGGTGCTGCGGCAGCGTCACCTGTTCGTCAACAAGGTTGACTCGGCCGTCGACCCCGTGGCCGTCCACTGCCTGGAGCGACACCTGAGACGCAGAGGTGGCTGATGCCCAGGCCGCACATCCGCCCCCTCTCCCCACCCCCGGAACTAAACTGGTGGGTGGGCCGGAGGTGGTGGTCGACCAGGGGCAGCAGTCCGTGTGCATTTATTTGCGGTGAGTGGGTGGGTGAGTGAGTGGGTGAGTGGTTGGGTGAGTGAATGAATAGGTCAGTGAGTGGGTGGGTGGGTGAGTGGTTGGGTGAGTGAGTGAATAGGTCAGTGAGTGGGTGGGTGGGTGTGTGAGTGGGTGGGTGGGTGAATGAATTAAAGGGTCAGTGAGTGGGTAAGTGAGGGACCGTGTGAGTAGGTAAGTGAGTAGGTGGTTAAGTGGGTGGGTCGGTGAGTGGGTGAGGGAATGGGTGAATACGTGAGTGAGTGGGTGAGTGAGTAGGTTAGTGAGTGGGTGAGTAAATGAATGGGTCAGTGAGTGGGTGAGTGAGCAAGTGGGTGAGTAGGTGATTGAGTGGGTGAGAGGGTGAGTGGGTGATGGGTGGGTGGGTGAGCGAGTGGTTTCGTGAGCGAGTGGGTGAGTGAGTGGTTGAGTAGCTGATTGAGTGGGTGAGAGAGTGAGTGAGCAGCTGTCCCTGTGCATTAGTCTGCTCTGGGTGGGTCGGTGAGTGAGTATGTGAGTGGGTGTGTGGGAGTGTGATTGATTGGGTGAGTGATTGAGTGGTTGAGTGGGTGGGTGAGAGGGTGAGTGAGTTGGTGATTGAGTGGGTGAGCGAGTGAGTGAGCAGCTGTCTTTGTGTCTTAGTCTGCTGCCAGAAGTTGGGGCGATGATTGCTGTGTGGTGTAGCCTAGCGGCACCCCCCAGTGGCAAATGTCCCTGTGCATCAGTCTGCTGTGAGTGGGTGGGTGAGTGGGTGAGTGAACAATCGAGTGAGTGGGTGAGCGACTGAGTGGGCAACTGTCCCTGTGGGTTATTCTGCTGCCAAGATTAATCCACCACCAAGATCCCGTGTCCATTTTCGTCAAGGTCGAAACTTGGCACGACTGCTCCCCACAAATCCATGGAGAGTCCTGGGTTAATGGGGAGCGGTAGTGCAGCGGTTCGTTATTTTACTCACCGATCCTCTCACCTACTCACCCGCTCGTTCACTCACTCAAATACCCACACACTCACACCCTCAATTAACCACCTACCCACTCACCCATTTGCTCACGAACGCACTCACTCATCCACTTACTGACCCATCCACTCACCCACTCGCTCACCCACCCACCTGCTCACTCACTCATTGCCCGACTCGCGCACTCACCCACTCACTCACCAACCTACCCACTCACCCAATCATTCTTTTGCTCACTCACCCACTCACTCATCCACTCCCTGACCCACTCACTCACCCACTCGCTCACCGACCCACCCGCTCACCCACTCACTCACCGACTCGCTCACTCACCCACGCATTCACCCACTCACTGACCCACTCACTCACTCACTCACCCACTCACCCACTCACCCACCACCCACTCACCCACTCACCCACCACCCACTCACCCACCCCCCACTCACCCACCCACCCACTACACTCCCTGACCCACCCACTCACCCACTCGCTCACCCACCTGTCCGTTCACCCACTCACTCACCGACTCGCTCACTCACCCACTCACTCACTCACCCACTCACTCACCCACTCACTGACCCACTCACTCACTCACTCACTCACCCACTCACCCACTCACTCACCCACTCACTCACCCACTCACTCACCAACTAACCCACCCACTCACCCACTCACTCACTCACTCACCTACCACCCACTCACTCACTCACCCACTCACTCACCCACTCACTCACCCACTCACTCACTCACTCACTCACCCACTCACCCACTCACTCACCCACTCACTCACCCACTCACTCACCAACTAACCCACCCACTCACCCACTCACTCACTCACTCACCTACCACCCACTCACTCACTCACCCACTCACCCACTCACTCACCCACTCACTCACCCACTCACTTTCCCACTCACTCACCCACCCACTCATCCACTCACCCACCACTCACCCACCCACTCACCCACTCACCTGCCCACTCACTAACCGCTGCACTACCGCTCCCCGATGGGCGGCATTAGCCCAGCCATTACCCTGGCCAATTCATGGCCCCAACTAAGATATCGTATCTGTGAATGACCCCCCCCCACCTCCCCCCACGACTTTTCACATATTTCACTGCCCTCGAATCAAAGGATCGCACGCGGCTGTTTGTTTATGACCGCAGCGTTCAATGAGATCGCCGAGATAGTGGGGTTGACGACATTCTGCGCCCCGTGGGCCCCACATATAACGATGAGGGGGGTAGGGGGGGGGCTATTGGGGTCACCCCCATGCGCTCCGTTAAACCGACCCCTGTTTATTGTTGGGTCCCTGATGGGTGCAGAGGGGAAGGGGTCTATCCACTGCTGGATGGAGTGCAATCGTCACCAGGATCTTTCTAATACTAGATGATGATGTCTCCACTCTGTATGTGTTCTCTAATGTAATCATCACCACCATGGTCTATTCACTGCTGGACGGAGATAAATGCGGTGGTGGTGATCATAATGATGATGTCTCTACCCACGCGTGCACTCTCTAATCCACGTGTCGCTGTCAGCTTTCTTTAGAGCCTAGTCTCAAACAGTGTTAGACCAGAGGACACCAAAAGGCAACACTGCCTAACACTGTTTGAGACTGGGCTCTAAAGAAAGCTGTCTATGGTGTGGACCAATCAGTTTCAAAGACAATGCCTTCATCATCCACTGCCAGAGCATCTTTTTTGTTTGCATGTTCGCCACAAGTGCCCTGTGTGTGTGGTTAATGCAGTAACTTGATTCCTCGCTGAAGGTTTCAGTTTGTTGTTTTAACATCTCCTGTTTCATTATGGCCAGAAAGGGTAAAGCCCATTTTCGTGTCATGTCAGGGCGAACAAACTACCCAGTGATGCTAGACTTGAGTCAAGTCATCCCAGACTTCACGGGTGAAGGGATCAGAGCGATCGTACGTGAGTTGCTGCGCACCTGTCGAAACAACGGCGAACCTTCACCGAAGGCCGTAAATCATGTTGCAGTCGGCTCGATTGCACCCAAAGGAAACAAACACTGGATTGGCATTTGGCGCGTGCGTACAGCTGTTGAGTCACGGTCGGATTTTCGTGCAGTGCTTCAAATGAACTTTCATTGGCCGTGGATCCTTCCCGAGGATTTGGAGCGGATGAAGGCCCGAGTGTTGGGAAGGCAGGAAAGCACGATGGCCTACTTCTATGAAATAGGTCAGACTATGCCAGGAACTTCATTTGGAGTTCTCAGATAAAAAAAAAGCTACTGGTGATTGGTCTGCGGTCCTGTGAGCTGAGCTTGCACCGGATTGTGCGCGCCCACTGCAACGCCGATAATTACCTGCACGATGATCTCCAAGAGGTCGAAGAGGCCTGCAGAGGGCTTGCCGATCGTATCTTCAAACGTGAACTGGGAAACTGGAATCAAGAACAGACACGGTCCCAAGGATGAAAAAATGAGACCCAAATGAAGGGGCAAGCAACACCATCCGTCACCGGAAACACGACACGCTACAGCAACAACGGGGGTCCACCAGCAACAATACATTAGAGTGGTGCCGATGATATAATGGCAACCAACTTGGGCAACATCCCTGCTGGCTGCCCATTACCATGTTAAACGTTGCATTTGCGGTATCTGTTAGTATCACAACCGACGACACGTCACAAGATTCCACGTGTCTCGATTTAAGTTGCGGCACCAGCGACAAGCAGACGACAGCTCTAGTGAGGAGGAGGAGGAGGTGTCACCTGAGACACCATCGCAACAGCATCAGACTGACACCAGCGGTGCCGGTGAAACGGAGATGCCTACCGACATTACTTAGGAGACATCAGCCTCCGCACCATTGGACACGTCCGCAAACGTCAACGCCACCCACCGGCAAGACTTGAGGACTTGGCGTGCGCCTAAAAGTAGAAGTGCTTATGCACCATAACATGGTTTATGTTGTTGGTACATAGTATCGAAGTTTGTTTTTGTTGTTAATATCAATGTCCCAGTTTTAATTGCAAAGCAGGGGGGGGCGATTTAAGCGTCAAAAAGAGGCCGTGTGGAGACAAGGTACATTTTAACCCGTAGGCTTTCACGACCGATATTACCCAGGTGTTTTGGGTTAGACGCGTAAAAAAATATTTACGCGATCTCACCAAAAAAAACACCTTTGTTATGGAACCGACACTTTTGTCGTCATGTTAAGAAGGGGCGGAGCCATTCTCTTCCTGCCGTTTTGGGACAGTGAGCCACGTCGTGAGTTGGAGCGATACCGTGGGGGCTTCGTGGCCGCCCGCCCTTTGTCGCTGTTGTTATCAATAACGAGTTTTATTGTTAGGAAACCATCCAGAGTATGGTGATCTTTGACTATAACACTGGTCTATAATTTTTTAGACGCCGTCTGCTTCAGAGATGAAATGTGCTGTTTATTATGGATTTTGATGGGCTGAATTCAAATATGACAATGAAAAGAAATGATTGGCTACTGTTCCCAAGATATTTAAGTATTTACATTTTACATCTATATTGTGTAGTTTTAGATCATAAATTGTAAACCTAGTTCTTTCATTGTGTTTATGGTCGCTTTACATGATAACATGTCACCTGTTCTGTTCATGTAACACTTAAAAAAATATCAGCAGAAGGGTTAAATAAATCAAATGTATTTTGAAGCAAAAGCCAAAAAAACTACGAAGTATATATAAGTACATCGTTTAGTCCTTATTCAGTGTCTACTTGGCGCTTCTTGGCTTGTCTCTTGTATTAATTAAATGGAGCATCCCTTGATACTGTCCAGCAATAGTCTGCAAGCATTGATGGGCTCCATTTTCCCTGATCGCGTTTCTCCATTGTTGCAATGTCCTGGTGACATCGCTCGCCATGCTCGTCGCTCACTGCTCTGCAGTTCGGTGGTAAAAAATCTCGATGAGAGTGCAAAAATGTATCTTTAGTAACGTGTTGCAACCAAGGCTTTTGTATGCCTTGAGGAAGTTTTGCACTAACTCCCTGTAGTTGTCTGCCTTGTGGTTTTCGAGAAAATGTGTTGCCACTAACCGTGAAAGGCTTTCCATGCCGTCTTTTCCTTGCCATGCAGTGCACTGTCAAATGCATCACCTCAAAGAAGTTCACGAATCTGAGGACAACAAAGACACATTCCTTTATCTTAGCTTCACTTAACCTTGGAAATATTCCACCGAGGTACTTTAAAGCTGCTTGTGTTTTGTCCATGGCTTTGACAACGTTCTTCATCAGACCCAGCTTGATGTGTAAGGGTGGTATCATTTCTAGAGCTGATATAGGGAAATATGTTGTTCAGCAGAGGGATGTAAGCTTAGTTATGATTGCATTATCCATGACTTTCAGGAATAACATGATGCCATTAAAATCATGTATGACGCAATACCAGGTTCAGATTTCATCATTCATTGTTTTGCTAAAAAAACAAATACTGTCCAAATCCAGTCATAGATTTATTCATAGATCCAGTCAAAGATGTATGTTAGTCATTTCTGGTGTAAATTGAGATCCCTTCCCTTTATAACTCACTTATCCTCCGCCATTCCCACGACAATGGTCGTATATACTGACCCAGTCACATATCTTGAAAACTAGAGCCAATCAACAATTTTAAGCATAACAATTTTCATTCTCGGTGATCCATAATTAGTAAAGTTGGACGACATTTATTTCGGAAGAATTTTGGCAGTAGACCAGTGTAATCATCCCCGTCAACCCCTTATCAGTGCCCTACTTTATCACAGACCAATTCAGACCTTATTGGTAAGGGGCCATTCATTTGGTACGTACGCAAAAATCTGTCAAAACTTGACCCCTCGGGCCTCCCTGTACGCACGCGTACAGGGAGGGGGGTATACACGTTTGACGCACCCCCCCCCCCCCCGAATCCTATAGAATGCCCGATTTTTAATCCACGCAGAGACGATCAAGGATGAATAATATTAACGTGTTTAAGCAAACAGATAGTCCACCGCCGGACTATCTAACTCATTTGAAGGCCAATGTAGACAAATTATTATCGAGGCTTCAACCCCCCCCCCCCCGTTTCCTATGCGTACATTGTTAGTAGACCCCCCATATGTAAGCGTAATAATTTGGGTTAACCCCCCTCCCCCCTCCATGTGTACGTACGAAATGGATGGCCCCTTACCCCGTGCCCCTTATCAATCTCAACGTTTATCCTACAAAGTCCCATCACAAGGAGAAACACAAATAGATAAAAAATATGTATACTCTTTGCCCGTATTTAAACGGATCTACGCTATATGGACCTAAAAATTCAATTTCCCCTGTATATGATTACGGGGTAAACCGTATGGGTTGTGACAAGTATGCTACTATACACGACGCTACTATACACTACACTTTCTACATTACTATACACTACTATACCACTACACTCCTATATACCTGTCAACCCTTATCAGTGCCCTACCTTATCGCAGACCAATTCAGACCCAAGTGGTCACCCCATGCCCCTTATAAGTTTCAACGTTCATCCTACAAAGACCCATCACAAGGGAGAAACACAAACAAATAGACATAAAATATTGTTTTGCCAGTTTTGAACCGGCTGTCCACCGTGTGGACTTGAAAACTCAATTTCCCTGTACAAGAACATTGGGTAAACCGTATAGGTTGACACGGTATAAGATAGTAAGGCGGCAAATTAGGAAATATATGGAATATATCGACGCACACACGCGCGTGCTAAGTGGAGAGCAACCCAGCATCATTTGGTACAATAACAAGAGCGGGGACCATGGAGAATTAGTTAAACCGGCGGTCAAGATAGAGCGGTGCATACCTTCATTACATTTATTTTCAGTAGTTTACAATAAAAATTGCAAATAAATGAATGATATGCCCCCCTCGATTCTTAGTGTGAGGGACAAAGCAAAGCCCTGCCCCCTCCACCACCCCACTCCAAATATAGAAGTCAAACTCGGCCTATGGGGGTAATAGAGGGGTGAGTAGGGGATAGGGGAGGGGTCGGGCGTCACGGTAGAGGGGTGAGTAGGGGGTAGGGAGGGGTAGGGGACGGGGTCACATGAGAGCAGTGCCTAGTGGATACACATTCAGTCACCTTGAAACCAAACAACTCACCTCGAATCACCCCAAAATAAAATAAAAACCCTATAATGCCTCGACCCCAAATCATCCGCGCCCCGGTTAGTTGCATCAACCAAACAACACATTTGTTTCTCTCATAAATCTCCCGAAATGGAGAAGTCGCACTCCCACCAGTAATAAAACCCACAAAGACGGCCGTGGGCATTCTGTAGAGCCATGAAAGATCTGAAGAATGCTGTCATATTCACTGCTCAATGAAAGCCACTCCACAAGACGCTGCTCATGCGGGCTATTTGGCAATGTTTGACCGTGCGTGTCAATGCAGTCTGGAGCAGATGTGGGCGACAGAAAAAGTGGGGGGTGGAGTGGGGGGTGGTAGATGGGGGGTTGGGACGAAAGTGGAAACTATTTTGAGATATTTACTCATCGCATAATTTCTAAAACCAAACCGAGCCATTTTAAAAAAATATTTCCAGGTGTAAAACCACACTGACCTGCGTAGCTTCTTTTGTCAGAAGCAACCTGGCCATCACAAAGGATAGTAGCTCAGCAAAGTGGCCAATATAATATTCACGTGGAAGTTTGTAGCGGGCAGCCAAATACTCTCAAACGCTTGCACCTCTCCTCATATTCTGTAACAAACGAGGCAGCAAGGAAACCAAATTTGCTCACTTGCTCACTCGAGCACCTCGGTGGGGGGTGTGCGGGGGTGTCCACGTCGATAAATACGAAGCGGCAGCCGCAAGGCGCCTTCAGTCGGGGACTCTTCGAGGATCCTGCTGCCCCAGCTTATCGACCGCGGCGGCGGTGGTAGTGGCAGCAGAAGCAGCCAGTTGTGTCTGCTGAGCCCGACCCGGGGAGCCGATTACAGCTGCTGCCGAGCGTTCGATGAGATGGCCTGGTTCAAGAAAATAGCTGCGGCGGGTGTGTGCTTCTTGGTCGGCTTGACGGTCAGCATCAGCTTCATTCACGTGAAGGTGTCCACGGGACCGCAGGCGATGCGGCACCTCCAGATGCCCGACATCGGGGGATCCCGATTCCTCATCGATTGCGAGGCCGTCGTCGTGCGGGGCGACGACGCCAACAACGACGCGACCTCGAACGCGGCGCTGCTGGCACTGATGGTGGAATTCCGGAAGGGGGCGAATCTCGACGAGGGCGGCCTGCTAAACGCGACGCGCGACTGCGTGGCCTTCAAGCGCGAGCGGCGCTACTTGACCTCGCCGCTGAGCCGCGAGGAGGCGACCTTCCCCATCGCCTACGCCATCGTCGCCCACCACCGCGTGGACATGCTGGAGAGGCTGCTGCGTGCCATCTACGCGCCACAGAACCTCTACTGCCTCCACGTGGACGCCAAGTCCCCCCGCGCCTACCTGGAGGCGGCGCGCGCCCTCGCCGCCTGCTTCCCCAACGTGTTCGTGGCCCGACGGCTGGAGGCGGTGGTCTACGCCTCGTGGTCGCGCGTGGAGGCTGACCTCAACTGCATGCGCGAGCTGGTGGAGCGCGCCGGCGAGCACCCCTGGAGGTACTTCATCAACCTCTGCGGCCTCGACTTCCCCATCAAGACCAACCTGGAGATGGTGCGGGCGCTGCGCGGGCTGCACGGCTCCAACAGCTTGGAGTCGACGAAGACCCCGGGCTACAAGAGGCGTCGTTGGGAGTATCACTACGAGGTCGTGGGCGACCTAGTGAAAATCACGGACGTCAAGAAGTCCCCCCCGCCCATCCCGTCGCCGATGTTCGCGGGCAGCGCCTACATGGTGGTGACGCGTGCCTTCGTCGAGCACGTGCTGAGCGACCCCACGGCCCAGGCCTTCGCTGAGTGGTCGAGGGACACCTACAGCCCCGACGAGCACCTGTGGGCGACGCTGCAGCGGATGCCCGGCGTCCCCGGCTCCACGCCCTGGCACGACGCGTACGACGCGACGGACGTGTCGGCGATTGTGCGCGCCGTCAAGTGGTCCGCGTTCCAGGGAGACGTGGCCACGGGGGCGGCCTACCAGCCCTGCCGCGGCGCCTACGTGAGGGAGATCTGCGTCTACGGGGCGGGCGACCTGCCGTGGCTCGTGCGGCAGCGCCAGCTCTTCGCCAACAAAGTAGACACAGCGGTCGACCCTGTGGCTGTGCACTGCCTGGAGTGGTACCTCCGCAACAGGGCAGTGACGTGGGCGGACAGGATGCAAATTGAATGTTTGTCTTGGGATTGAGTGGTTCCTCGCTTGACGGAATTGTGTCCGTGGTGTTTTTTTTTTACGCAGCCTAGGTTGAGGACATCGGTACAATGCCATTCCGGGATAGTTTGAGGACCATCAATGAGATTTTAAGTAAAAAAAAGAAATTCTTGATTTGAAGCTTTCGTGACTGCAGGAATCCATACTCTTTGGTTCTTTCGGTAAAGTCACGCTTGTGTTGCCCCTGAAACGTTGTGATTTATTTTATTTTACTGAAAGAACCAAAGAGTATAAAAAGTGTAATCTGTTTTTAATTGGTATGTTATACTAATGCAGCAAACCAATCCCTCTCGCGGTTTTGTGGTTTCACGGAGAATTTATATCACCGATGGCGCCACACTGGCTCGACCATTCGTGGTTGACTGCGAAATTCCAGCTGTGCAGTGTCGCAACTGCACTACTCGAGATGACACTGCTGTGGAAGAACCCATGCAGCGTCGTCTTGTGTCCGCCTTGTCTCCCTCCGTCTTGTCTCCCTCTGTCTTGTCTCCACCTTGTCTCCCTCCATCTTGTCTCCCTCCATCTTGTCTCCACCTTGTCTCCCTCCATCTTGTCTCCACCTTGTCTCCCTCCATCTTGTCTCCACCTTGTCTCCCTCCATCTTGTCTCTGCCTTGTCTTCCTCCATCTTGTCTCCACCTTGTCTCCCTCCATCTTGTCTCCACCTTGTCTCCCTCCATCTTGTCTCCACATTGTCTTCCTCCATCTTGTCTCCGCCTTGTCTTCCTCCATCTTGTCTCCACATTGTCTTCCTCCATCTTATCTCCACATTGTCTCTCTCCATCTTGTCTCTGCCTTGTCTCCTTCCATCTTGTCTCTGCCTTGTCTCCCTCTGTCATGTCTCCACATTGTCTTCCTCCATCTTGTCTCCACATTGTCTTCCTCCATCTTGTCTCCACATTGTCTTCCTCCATCTTGTCTCTGCCTTGTCTCCTTCCATCTTGTCTCTGCCTTGTCTCCCTCTGTCATGTCTCCACATTGTCTTCCTACATCTTGTCTCCACCTTGTCTCCCTCTGTCTTGTCTACCTCTGTCATGTCTCCAACTTGTCTCCCTCTGTCATGTCTCCGCCTCGTTTTCCTCCATCTTGTCTCCACCTTGTCTCCTTCCATCTTGTCTCCACCTTGTCTCCCTCCATCTTGTCTCCACCTTGTCTCCCTCCATCTTGTCTCCACCTTGTCTCCCTCCATCTTGTCTCCACCTTGTCTCCCTCCATCTTGTCTCCACCTTGTCTCCCTCCGCCTTGTCTCCCTCCGTCTTGTCTCCGCCTCGTCTCTGTCTCGTCTCCCGATCGGGGCTCCCAGGTCATGCGGTGTTCCCAGCCTCCAACGAGGAGGCCATGAGGTTCAGCCTCACCGCGATTTGCTTTCCTGGAAAATCGCGTTGCGGCTGAATCAGAGGTCGCAACCGGGTACCCGATACCCGTACCCTACCCGATACCCGGTACGGGTAGCCGTTTGCGACCCTGGTGCGGCCGGGTATGGGTAGGCCGTGAGTCACTGGTGAGTCACCGTTTGTCACTCATTTCGGGTAGGGTAGGGTACGGGTAGGGAACGGGTACCCATTTGCGACCCTGGTGCGGCCGGGTACGGGTAAGGAATCAAAACCCGTTTGCGACCTCTGGGCTGAATCTTCCTTTAATTCTCTGCATCTCCCGTACACGTTATAGTTAACACTAGAAAAGTAAGGATCGTGTTTTACGTTGATACGCCCTTCCTGTTGAATGTTTGGGTTGATGTTGGGCAGTGGCTTGGCAAATGTTTCAAAATGGAGACATCTGATTGACTAAAAAGAGATCCGCATCACATACCTGTACAGGAACACAAACGCAGCGAGCATGCAGCGAGATAACAAACACGCACACTCTGATTTAAATTAACAAAGTGGGCGATGGAATGAACTTCTGTCTATTTAAAAACTAATGTTGTCCTCCACGGTTATTCTTCAACAATACTGAACATTTTTGTCGTCATCATAGCGTTCTATAGTGACCCATTCACTGTCGTATATATATAAAAGATAATTATATTTGCTTTAAATTACGTTTAAGATAAAATTATATAACAAAAACCACCCGGCTGCCCACTAGCGGGATAGCCAAAGATTCACAAGGGGGGGGGGGGGTTGGTTTGCACTGTGCAACTTTGCTTCGTCTCTTCATTGTGTTTATTAAGCATATGTTTCTCTGAGATTTAATTGTCAGGCGAGTAAAGGAGGTCTAATGATGTAGATGCTTACCCCGAGCCATCACTACTTTGATAGTCCATTGTCTTTGAGCTATGTGCGCCTTTTGGCGTCCTTTGGTCAAGCACCGATTGAGACGAGGCTAAAAAAAATCCATCTCTGGTGTGGACCAATCAGTTTCAAGGACAATGCCTATATGATCAGAGTGTGTGTTTTTGTTTGCATTTTGACCACAAGTATTGTGGTTGATGCACACGTGAATCCTCGTAAAAATGTTTCAGTTTTGTTGCCAGAAAAGAAAAGGGGAAAAGCCTTATTATTATATTTTGGTACTGGCAAAGGAGGTCTAATGATGAATACCACTTAATCTTAATTTTGGAGCTTTCGTGACTGCAGGAATTATTCTTTGGTTCTTTCGGTAAAGTCACGTATAAAGATAAAATAATAAATTTAATAATAGCATACGACGTTTCGATTGCAACACAAGCAATCATCATCAGGTATAATGAAATAGCAACATAAAATGCTTATATGTCTGTCTATAGTTTTCTGGTTAGATTTTATGTTGCTATTTCATTATACCTGACGATGATTGCTCGTGTTGCAATCGAAACGTCGTATGCTATTATTACATTTATTATTTTATCTTTATACGTGACTTTATCGAAAGAACCAAAGAAGAATACTTCTTAGTTCAGTCTCTGCTGCTCTCTCATTGTGTCCAGGTGAATAGTGGGCATGGTTTTCCGCATTTTGCCCTGTCAGCTTGCGTGACAAATCAACAAATAAAGGAATGCGATCGCTGCGGTTGTGTGTTGTTGTTACCTTCAAAGTTTGATTACTTTGATTGAGCGAGCATGCATCGAGATGACAAACACGCGCACATTCTGACTTAAATCAACAAAGTGGGCGATGAAATAAACTTCCGTGTATTTAAAAAAAATTGTCCTCCACGGTTATTCTTCAACAATACTGCACACTTTTGTCATCATCATATGGTTCCAAAGCGACCTGTCGTATATATGTAAAAAAGATAATTATATTTGTGTTAAATTAGTTTAAGATTTAATTATGTAACAAAAAAAAACCGGCTGCCCACAAGCGGGGACAGCCAAAAGTCACGAGGGGGGGGGGCAGGCAAAGAGTCACGGGGGAGGGGCAGACAAAGAGTCACGAGGGGGGGGCAGCCAAAGAGTCACGTGGGGGGGGGGCAGCGAAAGAGTCACGTGGGGGGGGGGGGGCAGCGAAAGAGTCACGTGGGGGGGGGGGGCAGCCAAAGAGTCACGAGGGGGGGCAGCCAAAGAGTCACGAGGCGGGGCAGCCAAAGAGTCACGTGGGGGGGGGGGGGGCAGCCAAAGAGTCACAAGGGGACAGCCAAAGATCCACAAGGGGGGTGGGGGGGCGGTTGCAGTGTGCAACGCTGTTCTCTCCTTTGCATCCTGGTGAATTGTGGGCAAGGGTTTCCGCATTCCTCACTGCCAGTTGGCTTGACAAATGAACAAAGAAACGAATTCGGTTGCGTTTTTATGCTGCCTTCAAAGTGTTATGACCTTGTTAAGGTAAAAAAAAGAACCCGTCACGAAGTAATACAAGTTTTAAAATCAAACCTTTACGAAGTAATAAAGGTTTTAAAAAAAACCTTTTAAACAAAATAATTAAACTTTGGCGGGGATACCTACGAATCGACGTGATGGGGGAGGGAGATAATTTACGCACACGAAGGTCAATGAATGTGGCTCGGGGCCGTCCATAAATGACGTCACGCGATTTTGGACGATTTTTTACCCCCCCCCTCCTCGTCACACGGCGTCACAAAAAGTCAGACCCCCCCTCGAATATGACGTCACAAAGCTCTGCCCCCCCCCAAACCTATATTTCCATTTTGAATATAAAACATGCTTCAAATCGCTTTAAATTATTGTCATTGTAGTGCGTATTTAATGTGGCGCTGTACTCTGATGTTGTAGGAGTGTTGTTATAACAATTATTGTTGCTGTAACAATTATATATTTATTTAAAGGTGTACATTATGATGCAACGTCATATTTCTCAACCCCCCCCCATCGTCACATATGTCTGACCCCCTCCCCCCCCCTAGGTGCGTGACGTCATTTATGGACGGCCCCCTATGCAAAGCGACGCAGATTTGTCGCACCCGTGACACTGCGTCGTGAATGTGCGGGACAACCCGGTCTAGTCCTGCACTTACGTTTAAGATTTCGGGATACTACTGCGTTATCGCATTGTTCAGTCCGGTTTTGGGTTGTAATTGGTGTCACAATCGTTCATTTCTCAATCCGATTGTCCCAGCGATAAACTCTTGCATCACTGCAATATACACTACACTATTACACACTACACTACTATACACTACACTATACACTACTACACTATACACTACTACACTATACATTACTATACACTACTATACACTACACTATATACTACACTACTATACACTACACTATTACATACTACACTACTATACACTACACTACTACACACTACACTACTATACACTACACTACTACACACTACACTACTACACACTACACTACTATACACTACACTACTACACACTACACTACTATACACTACACTACTATACACTACACTACTACACACTACTATACACTACACTATTACACACTACACTACTATACACTACACTACTACACACTACACTACTACACACAACACTATACACTACTACATTATACACTACACTACTATACACTACACTACTACACACTACACTACTATACACTACACTACTATACACTCCACTATACACTACTACACACTACACTACTATACACTACACTATACACTACACTATACACTATACATTACTATACTTGACATTACTATTCACTACACTATACAGGACTATGCCTACTACATTATACACGACTACACTACTATACACTACTACACTACATCACTATACTATACACTACTCTACATCACTATACTATACACTACTATAGTATACACTACTATACACTACACTATACACTACTATACAGACTCCAGCACTTCCTGGGAAATTCCCAGGCGTTCCCAGGCCAGCCGAAAGACATCGTCCCTCCAGCATGTCCCAGACTGGTCCCGGGGTATTCCATTGACTTATTTTTGTTCGTTAACAAATTGTTCACGAGGTAAAAAAAAGCAATCTTCTTCGCCCTTCGTTTGGGATTTTGTGGCGACAAGGGTCTTTATACTTTTTAGATCGGCAAAGAAAGTTGTTAATCGACGGCCGCGTTCGTTCAGCCATTCAACAGGGTTTGGCTGCAAGCTGACGGATTGGTTTGGCGGCGCCCTTTGAAGGTCTTGCCGGAGATGGCAAACTCTTAAGCGACAATAAGAAAACGGGGGGGGGGGGGGGGGTTCTGGTTCACGGTTCGTAATAGCCATGAAGCTTGGAGAACAGATTTGGAGTTCAAAATAACCTCGCAAACACAGCGTTGTTGTGAAAGGGCCCAACGCAGAAGATCCCCTGGGGTTTGATTTATAATGATGCACAAATGGTAAGGGGCCGTCCATAAATGACGTCACGAACCTAGGAGGCGGGGGGGGGTCAGACATTTGTGACGATGTGTAACGGGGGGGGGGGGGGTGAGAAATGTGACGTCACGTAAAAATGCGCAACTTTAAATAAATATAGACAACACGTTCTACTTTGTTAAATAGACTTTTTAATAAATGTTTTCTCCTACAACATCAGAGTGCAGATTCACATTAAATACGCACTACCATGACAATAGTTTCAAGCGATTTGAAGCATGTTTAAACACATTTGGGGGGGGGGCAGAGCTTTGTGACGTCATATTTGAGGGGGGGGGGGTCTGACTTTTTGTGACGCCGTGTGACGGGGGGGGGGGGTTAAAAATTGTCCAAAATCGTGTGACGTCATTCATGGACGGCCCCTTTATGCAATTTATAGCCTCCTGGATTTCCCGCGGGATCTCGTGATTATTTCACCGTTCTATTAACGTTTGCCTGCTCTGTATGTGGTTGGCGATTGTTTTTGGTGCGTGGTTTATTTTTTTTGTACAACACTTGTCCAACCCTTGTGAATGTTTCGCTTCACCTTTAACCCATTGTGCAAGTGGCATTGGAGCTTGTGGCATGGAAGGTGCTCAATAAATAAAGGTTACGATTACAGGAAAACCTCGCCCATCGCGGCGTTATGAGATCTCCTTTACCAGTGGCAAAATATAGTAATAGGTTTTTACCCTTTTAACTGGTACAAAATCTGACACCTTTATACAAGGCATCATGTTTGCAATAACCTCAACACAAGAAGTGAAAATGCAAACAAAAAGAAACAACTCTGATAATGATATGCACTGTCCTTGAAGTTGATTGGTCCACACCCGAGACAGTTTTCTTTAGAGCCTAGTCTCCATTGGTGTTGGACCAGATGACGCCAAAAGGCGTACAACTCAAAGACAGTGCACTATCAGAGTATTGAGAGCTCGGGGTAAGCATTTACACTATGAAATCTCCTTTACCAGTGGCAAAATATAGTAATAGGTTTTTACCCTTTTAACTGGTACAAAATCTGACACCTTTATAACAAGGCATCATGTTTGCAATAACCTCAACACAAGAAGTCAAAATGCATATCATTATCATTATCAGAGTTGTTTTTTTTTGCATTTTGACTTCTTGTGTTGAGGTTATTGCAAACATGATGCCTTGTATAAAGGTGTCAGATTTTGTACCAGTTAAAAGGGTAAAAACCTATTACCATCGCGGCTTTGTCGATTGCGTGTTCCAGCTCTGCGACGTTTACCTGATGAGCTCTGTTTTCCAGAACACAGGGGGGTGATGCTTTGACTATACACGGTTTACCTAATGAGGTCTGTTATCTTGAACATGGGGGTGCTGTTTTGGCTATACACGGGTCACCTGATGAGCTCTGTTTTCCAGAACACAGCGGGTGCTGTTTTGGCTATACACATGTAGTGGGTTCAATTTAGGTGCACACAACTTCTTGGGAGGCAACACTCATTTTTATTAGAACAGTAAGTATTATAACACTTTACATTACACATAGGGTGGTGACCACCGACCTACTCTAGCTAACACACACTTCTCTAACTCTCAGCTACTCTAGCGTGACCCAGTCAGGTGGGCTACTGGCAGGTTCGCTGACTGGAGGCTTGACTCTTCTTGGCGTCTTCAAGATGCATCTTCATCCTTGGCACGGGCAGCCCCGAACCTCGTGAGGAGGCTGCTTATATGGGCCTCGGCATGCCCGGGCCCCACCCCGGCCACGCCTCCCTTCGAGAACCCTCTGAAAGCCTCCTTGCTGTCCACGCGCCCCCCCGAGGTGCCCCCTGGGTCCCCCGGCCCCCACTGGGATCCGGTCACGTGTCCAGCCGGGATCACAGAGAGTGCCACGACCTCTCACCACCCCCGTGGCCTCCCGAGTCCAGAACCGCCCCTGACGTTATTCCTGCCTCCAGTCGGGATGACGTCATGTGTGTGTGTAGACCCACGTGGTAGTGACGCTCCCGGCATAGTGACGTCACACGTGTGCATGTATACATAGTGATGCTACCATCACTACACACAGTTGACATGATGAGCTCTGTTATCTAGAACAGGGGGGGGCGGGGCGTGATGCTACGCTACAACTCCGTGGTTCTACCATGAGGCGACACTTTTAGCACAACTCAGAACACGCACCGTTACTATAACGCGGAAACGCGTTTTGATAACGGTGCGTCGACGACGAACTACTTTCTCGAGCCGCGCAGCTGAGCACGGGGCAGTGATAGGGCACACGGAGTGATATGGTCTTCTTCTTCTTTCGCATGGCATTGTTGGGGATTGCAACAGATTACAAATTGATGTTGAGATTTGATATCCATTCGCATGATCCGATTGGGAGGTCGTTCACGATACGTTTTGCACGGGTCTGAGATGTGGCGCCACCACCACAGCCACAAACTGGGAATCTCGTAAATTTTTCACTCATGCAGAAAAGTGTCCACATCTTCCAAGCATCGTCCGGATCTGATTTAAGGAGGACCAAGCTTTTCCTCGGTAGGTCAGATACAGGTCCTACTGTGTGTGGTTAATGCGGTACTTGATGATTCTTTGCAAAAGCTACAATATAATTGGTGTTTGCACATTTTAACACAACTCCTGCTTTATTACTACCAGAAATGGTAAAACCGATTCTTATTTTTCATACGACATTATACACTACACTATATACTACACTACTTTACACTACACTATACACTACTATGCACTACACTATACACTACGCTACTTTACACTCAACGATAAACTATGCTACTTTACACTACACTATACACTACGCTACTTTACACTACACTATACACTACACGACTATACACTACCATACTATTGGCCGGTTGTTCAAGATATGTGGTCTTCTTGTCGTCGTCATGGAGGTTCTTCGTATACCTGCCGGAAAGGCATGGAGATGTCCTTGTCTATCGGAGGGCTCGAATTTCTGATGGCCTTGCGGGGCGCTCCATCGCACGAACGCACGCACACGGCGGCGGTGGTGGCGGCGGCAGCATCGCGGGCAGAGGAGCGACGTTCGCGAGGGCCGGAAGCCATGGCAGTCGCTGCTGTGGTATTTGCCAGCTCCGTGTGCGGGCTGTCGCCCACTGGCTGGAGCCGCGATATCCTGCCGCAGAGTCGACCGTCTCTTGTACCAGATCTTGAAACGCATTCATTAATCCACCGCACCCCCGCCGCCTACTTCGCTCAAGAAGGGCTCACAGGTGACGTCACTACATCTACCCGCTCTACTTAAAGGTAGAAAACCGGAGGAGGATTTCTCCACAAATTCTGGCTGTCCGCCTGATGATGCTGATTGTAATTACTGGCGAAGCTTTACGGTAACTGAGATTGTAAATTTTGTGGATTTGCTCTCCAATACACCGATGTGCTGTACTAGTATACTAAACTGTACACTACACTATACACTACACTATACACTACACTACTATGCACTACACTACACTATACACGACACTATACTGCTATACATTATACACTCCACTATACACGACACGATTCACTAGTATACACTACACTATACACTAGTGCTGTACTAGTAACGAGTTGGCATGTTTTGGTTGCGTGACAAACCTTGCTAATTGGCTGTGTCGGGTGGTGGCGGGTTTAACGACACATTTATATATTTTACACGATATAACCATAAAAAAACTCTATGAATGACATCACCGTTATGTTACATTATCAACGGGGGCATCGTTTTCGTCGTCATGCGTTTTTCATTTAACGCATGACTTTTCAGGAATGCATCGAACCTGCTGCCACTACTGATACCACTATTGCTACCACTACCACTACTGCTGCTACTACTACCACCACTACTACCACTACTACGGCCACAACTACCGCTACCACTACTGCTACCGCTACTGCTACTGTTACTACTACGACCACGACTACTACTACACTACTACTATTGCCACCACTGCCACTACCACTATTACTACCACCGCTAAAGCTACCACTACCACTACTGCTACCACTACTACTACCACTGCTGCTACCACTACTTTTACTACCACTACTGCTGCTACTATTACCACCACTACTACTACCACCACTACGGCCACCACTACCGCTACCCCTACCGCTACCACTACTGCTACCACTACTGTTACCACTACGACTACTCTTACTACTACTACTACGACTACCAATACTAATACCACTACTACTATTTCCACCACTGCCACTACCACTACTACCACCACTAAAGCTACCACTACTGCTACCACTACGACTACCACTGCTGCTACCACTACCCCTACCACTACTACTGCCACTACTACTACTGCTACTACTACTACCACGACCACCACTACTACTACTACCACGACTATCACCACCACTACCAAAAAATAAGACAAAGATCCCCCGTATAGACTTAACAGACTGTTGGGGCAAGTGCTGTTAGCGAGCACCTATAAAGGCCGGCATGGCACACGAGAGGGTGGGTGGCCAACACCACGCTCGGCCGCCTTTGTCTCCCCAGTGGCGATGTTTACACACCGCACCAGGTACTCATTTGAGGCTGAGTCGACCTAGGGGAGGCCCAGGACCAGTTCATATAATCGTCACCGGTGATGGCCGTGAGCGGGGATCGAACCCGGGTCGCCGGGTTCGTAGCGCTAACCGCTACACTACCACTCCCCACCACCACTACCGCGTTTTCACAAAGAACTCTCCTCGCAAAATATGTTAACGCCCCGTTGTGAACCAGCAGACGGCAAGGGAGTGGCTTGCCGTGCACTCATTGAACTTAAATATTTGACTTAAAGGGGGATGGAAAGATCCGCTCGGTGATTATTTGTATTTTGAATTACTCGGAGGCCATGGGCTGGGGGGATGTGTGGCGGCCACGGGCTCGAGTCGCACACTCGTGCCCTGACGTGACCCAATACCCAATACCAATGAAGTCACCACGGCGCCCGTGCCAGGCCAGGTGCACTTAGAGGCAGTCATGGGAAGGTTTGCTGCTGACGGGGGTCCCGGGACAAAACCCAGCAGGTGCCATGGGTTGTGCTGACTGAGATAACCGGTAGGTGCACCACCAACTGTACCCCCCTACTGTGCCAGGCTAGGTGCAGGAAGGTCACGGCATCAGACCCAGCAAGTGCCATGGGTTGGCTGACTGAGATGACCGGTAGATGCACCACCAGCTGTACCCCCTACTGTGCCAGGCTAGGTACAGGAAGGTCTCAGGACAAACCCAGCAGGTGCCATGGGTTGGCTGACTGAGATGGCCGGTAGATGCACCACCAGCTGTACCCCCTACTGTGCCAGGCTAGGTGCAGGAAGGTCTCAGGACAAACCCAGCAGGTGCCATGGGTTGGCTGACTGAGATGACCGGTAGATGCACCACCAGCTGTACCCTCTACTGTGCCAGGCTAGGTGCAGGAAGGTGACGGGACAAACCCAGCAGGTGCCATGGGTTGGCTGACTGAGATGACCCGTAGATGCACCACCAGCTGTACCCCCTACTGTCAACTCGCTGTATTTTAGCTACCCGGCGCTCGGCTCGTTGTTGTGAGCGTCGCTCCCCATGCCCTCCGTTGACGCTGGAGGGCGACTGCCTCCAACTGCACAAATAGCCTCAAGGGGCCGTCCATAAATGACGTCACGCACCTAGGGGGGGGGGTCAGACATTTGTGACGATGTGTGACGAGGGTGGGGGGGGGGTGAGAAATGTGACGTCGCATCAAAATGCGCAACTTTTAATAAATATAGACAACACGTTCTACTTAATTAAGTAGACTTTTTAATAAATTTTTTCTCCTACGACATCAGAGTGCAGCGCCACATTAAAAACGCACTACAATGATAATAGTTTAAAGCGATTTGAAGCGTGTTTTATGGTTTTAGGGGGGGGGCAGAGCTTCGTGACATCGTATTTGAGGGGGGGGGGGGGGTCAGACTTTTTGTGACGCCGTGTAACGAGGGGGGGAGGTCAAAAACCGTCCAAAATCGCGTGACGTCATTTATGGACGGCCCCCAAGGTGCTCCGGGCTTGGCACTGCCCAGTAGCGGCAGCGTCCTTCGCGAGACTCCTCGATAGGGGGCGATCTTGGCACCGCTAGTAGCGGTCATCTGAAAAGTCCACTCAGCTCGTGACGTCACCACGCCCACGAACTCCCCCGAACCCCCCCCCCCCGCCTGCAACAGGCTGTAGGGGCAAGTGCTGTTAGCGAGTAGCATAGACAAAGATCCCCCGTGTAGCCTGCGACAAGATGTAGGGGCAAGTGCTGTTAGCGAGTAGCAAAGACAAAGACCCCCCGTGTAGCCTGCGACAAGATGTAGGGGCAAGTGCTGTTAGCGAGTAGCAAAAACAAAGATCCCCCGTGTAGCCTGCGACAAGCTGTAGGGGCAAGTGCTGTTAGCGAGTAGCAAAGACAAAGATCCCCCGTGTAGCCTGCAACAGGCTGTAGGGGCAAGTGCTGTTAGCGATCAGCTTACACACACACACAAAGACAAAGATCGCCCGTGGAGCCTGTAACAGGATGTTGGGGCAAGTGCTGTTAGCGAGCAGCAAAGACAAAGATCCCCCGTGTAGCCTGCAACAGGCAGTCGGGGAAAGTGCTGTTAGCGATCAGCTTACATACACACACAGAGACAAATTTTCCCCGTGTAGCCTGCGACAGGCTGTATGGGCAAGTGCTGTTAGTAGCCAGCACTTTACATACACACACAGAGACAAATTTCCCCCGTGTAGCCTGTAACAGGCTGTCGGTGCAAGTGCTGTTAGCGAGCAGCTTACATACACACACACAGACAAAGATCCCCCATGTAGCCTGCGACAAGCTGTAGGGGCAAGTTCTGTTAGTGAGCAGCTTACATACAGACACAAAGACAAAGATCCCCCGTGTAGCCTGTAACAGGCTGTCGGGGCAAATTCTGTTAGCGAGCAGTAGCGCATATGAAGGCTACCGGCACTGTGGCACACGAGGGGGTATGTGGGTGGCACCATCATGCCCGGCCGCCTTTGTCTCTCCCCAGTGGCGATGTTTACTACACACGACCGCACCAGGTACTCATTGGAGGCTGAATCGACCTAGGGGTGGCCCGGGAATCTGTTCAGATAATCTCACGCGCGCACACACACAACAACAACCGCCATTCGCCACTAAGTGGCGGTGACGTCACCACGACGCTTGTGCCAGGCCATGTGCACCTTGAGGTCACGTGAAGTGTCGAACGCCCGCTGGCAGGAGGTCACGGGGCAAACCCAGGTGCCACAGGTCGACTGACTGAGATTACTGAGATGACTGGCTGATGCACCACCTGTGCCCCCTACTGTGCCAACTTGCTGTGCTTTAGCTACCCGGCGCTCTGCTCGTTGCTGTGAGCATCGCTCCTCCGCCCTTCGTTGTTGTTGGAGGGCGACTGCCTCCAACTGCCCAGTAGCGTCCTTCACGAGCCTCCTCCACAGAGGCCGATCTCGACACCGCTGGTACCAGTCATTGGCAAGTCCACTCAGCTCCACGTCCTCCTGTACCACATCACTCCATCTCTTCTCTAGTCCGTGCCGCGCCCGTTTAGCCCCCTCGATCCAGCCGAACAAAAGCTGTTTAGGCATGTGGTGGCTGGGCATGCGGGCTACATGACCCAGCCAACACAGCCTTGCCTGCCGGAGGAGCTCACCGATGGGACTTTGCCCAGACCTTTCAAGGATTTTTGAGCTCCTCACACAATCCAGCCTGGTTAAACCCAGGATGGATCGTAGGTAGGCACACACACACGCGCGCGCATACACACACACACGCGCCCACACACGCGCACACACACACACGCGCGCGTGCACACACGCGCGCGCGTGCACACACACACGCGCGCACACACACACGCGCGCGTGCACACACGCGCACACGCGCGCGCGTGCACACACACACGCGCGCACACACACACACACGCGCGCACACACACACGCGCAAGCACACACACACACACGCGCGCACACACACGCGCACACACACACACACGCGCAAGCACACACACGCGTACACACAAACGCGTGCGCGCACACACACGCGAACACACACAACAACAACAACCGCCATTCGCCACTAAGTGGCGGTGACGTCACCACGACGCTTGTGCCAGGCCATGTGCACCCTGAGGCCACGTGAAGTGTCGAACGCCCGCTGGCAGGAGGTCACGGGGCAAACCCAGGTGCCACGGGTCGACTGACCGAGATGACCGAGATGACTGGCTGATGCACCACCTGTGCCCCCTACTGTGCCAACTTGCTGTGCTTTAGCCACCCGGCGCTCCGCTCGTTGTTGTGAGCGTCGCTCCTCCGCCCTCCGTTGTTGTTGGAGGGCGACTGCCTCCAACTGCCCAGTAGCGTCCTTCACGAGCCTCCTCCACTGAGGCCGATCTTGACACCGCTGGTACCAGTCATCGGCAAGTCCACTCAGCTCCACGTCCTCCTGTACCACATCACTCCATCTCTTCTCTAGCCCGTGCCGCGCCCGTTTAGCCCCCTCGATCCGGCCGAACAAAAGCTGTTTAGGCATGCGGTGGCTGGGCATGCGGGCTACATGACCCAGCCAACGCAGCCTTGCCTGCCGGAGGAGCTCACTGATGGGACTTTGCCCAGATCTTTCAAGGACTTGTGAGCTCCTCACACAATCCAGCCTGGTTAAACCCAGGATGGATCGTAGGCAGGCCAGCCTAAATGTTTCCAACCGGCGAAGATGCTCCACTAGGGGGGTCCACGTTTCGCAAGCGTAGAGAAGGGAGGGAATGACCGTGGCCGAGAAGACCTGAAGCTTCGTGCGGAGCGACAGACCAGGTAGCTTCCACACAGCGTTACGCAACCGATGAAAAGATATTGCCGCTCGACTGATTCGGAGTGAGACCTCTGCTGATAAACTGGAGCCGGTCATGAGCACACTGCCCAGGTATGGGAAACTCTCTACTCTCTCCACAACTGCCCCATCACCGATTGGGAGTTGTGGGGGCGGAGTGCCCGATGGTACAAAATACCCACACACACACACGTGCGCACACACACACGCGCGCACACACACGCGCGCACGCACACACACGCGCACACACACACGCGTGCGCGCACACACACACACGCGCGTGCACACACACACACGCGCACACACACACGCGCACACACACACGCGTGCACACACACACGCGAACACACACACACGCGCGCACACACATGCGCGCACACATACGCGCGCACACACACACGCGCGTGTACACACACACGCGCACACACGCACACACACACGCGCGCACACACAAGCGCACACACACATGCACACACACACACACACGCGTGCACAGACACACGCGCGCCTACACACACAGGCTTGCACGCACACACACACACACGCGCACACACACACGCGCGTGCACACATACGCACACGCGCGTGCACACACGCGCACACACACGCGTGTTCGTCCAGGTCATTCTTGTAAATGAGATTCTTATCCTCGGCTCGCTTGAGTTATGGCAGCCGGTTAAAGGAAATGAACTTATTCTTTGGTTCTTTCGGTAAAGTCACGTATAAAGATAAAATAATAAATTAAATAATAGCATACGACGTTTCGATCGCAACACAAGCAATCATCATCAGGTATAATGAAATAGCGACATAAAATCTAACCAGAAAACTATAGACAGACATATAAGCAGACAGATATCACCAAGATACATAGAGCGAGCAACACAGGTACAGAGAGGGGTGATCGTCTCTGTGGGGTGGCCTTAAATAGACAGAGGGGGGCGGAGGCAGCGAGAGGGAGGGGTTAGAGACAAAATTTACATGTCAATGAGTACGAGCAGACGCGTAGAGAAGTACGCAGGCTTAGAGGGAGAAAGAAACACACTAAAATTAAATAACCTAGCAAAGTATCGAAATATTATGTATCGAAATATTATGTATTATGTATTGCTAGGTTATTTAATTTTAGTGTGTTTCTTTCTCCCTCTAAGCCTGCGTACTTCTCTACGCGTCTCCTCGTACTCATTGACATGTAAATTTTGTATCTAACCCCTCCCTCTCGCTGCCTCCGCCCCCCTCTGTCTATTTAAGGCCACCCCACAGAGACGATCACCCCTCTCTGTACCTGTGTTGCTCGCTCTATGTATCTTGGTGATATCTGTCTGCTTATATGTCTGTCTATAGTTTTCTGGTTAGATTTTATGTCGCTATTTCATTATACCTGATGATGATTGCTTGTGTTGCGATCGAAACGTCGTATGCTATTATTTAATTTATTATTTTATCTTTATACGTGACTTTACCGAAAGAACCAAAGAATAATTCCTGCAGTCACGAAAGCTCCAAAATTAGGAAATGAACTTCAAAGATTAACTCAACCACCCACCCAATAACTCACTTACTCACCCACTCACTCACCCACCCACTCACTCACCCACCCACTAACTCACTCACTCACCCACCCACTAACTCACTCACTCACCCACTCACTCACTCGCCCACTCACTCGTTCATCCCACTCACTCACCTACTCACTCACTCACCCATTCACTCAGCCACTCACTCACCTACTCACCCGCTCAATCACCCACTTACCGAGCCACCCACTCACCCACTCACTTACTCACTCACCCACCCATTCACTCACCAACACACTCACTCACCCACTCATTCACTTACCCACTCACTCACTCACCCACTGACTCACTTACTCACCCACCCACTCACTCATCTACCCACTCACTCACCCACCCACTCACGCACCTACTCACCTGCGCACACACTCACCCTCTCACTCACTCACCCACACATTCACTCACCCACTCATTAACTTATCCACTCACTCACTCACCCACTCACTCACCCCCTCAGCCACTCACCCACCCGCTCACTCACCAACCCACCAACTCACTTGCTCACTTAGGGGCTGTCCATAAATGACGTCACGCGATTTTGGACGATTTTGGACCCCCCCCCCCCCCTTCGTCACATGGCGTCACAAAAAGTCAGACCCCCCCTCAAATATGACGTCACAAAGCTCTGCCCCCCCCCCCAAATATAAAACATGCTTCAAATCGCTTTAAACTATTGTCATTGTAGTGCGTATTTAATGTGGCGCTGCACTCTGATGTTGTAGGAGAAAACATTTATTAAAAAGTATATTTAATTAAGTAGAACGTATTGTCTATATTTATTTAAAGTTGCGCATTTTGATGTGACGTCACATTTCTCATCCCCCCCCTCCATCGTCACAAATGTCTGACCCCCCCCCCCCCCTAGGTGCGTGACGTCATTTATGGATGGCCCCTTACCCGCTCACTCACCTATTCGCCCATTCACTCACCCAGGTCGCTCTGGCAAATGAGATTGTCATCCTGAGAACTTGACAATTAATAGCCGCCTCAAAGCTGTTCTGTCTCGAACCCTCATCAGCTTCCTCTCGCTGACCTCATTATACAGGGTGGCCCAGAAGTCAGGACACATATGGGTTGTTGTTGTACAACGTGGCCTGGATGATGGTGGTGGTTGTTGTTGTTGTGAATGGTTGTTGTTGTTGTTGTGAATGGTGTTGGTTGTTGTTTTGAATGGTGGTTGTTGTTTTTGTGAATGGTGGTGGTTGTTGTTGTTATACAGGGTGGCTCAGAAGTTAGGACGTAGGATTTATGAGAATAGGGTTTACCCTTTCTGGCAATAAAACAGGAGGTGTTAAGATGTTACAACACCAAACAGAAACCTTTGGCAAGGAATCAAGTTACCGCATTAATCCCACCCACGTGTACTGAACATTCAAACAACCATCACCACCACCATGATGATGCTCTTTTTACGGTGCGTTTGTTCTCTAATGTAATCGTCACCATCAATGGTCTATCCACAGATGGATGGAGATCGAGGTGGTGGTGGTGATGTCTATTCCCTGCGTGTGTTCTCTATTCCGTGTGGCTCCTCTCTCTCTCGCTGTTTCTCAATATAAGCGTCACCACCACCACCACCACGATGATGAACTCACCTGCCTGGGCCATGGGGTTCACAGCTCGGCTGTAGCCTCTGTTTCCCCTCCCTACCTCCCTCCCGAACCCTCCCGGCCCCCGCAAGACTCTTGACCTGTGACCGATGCAAAACAAATACCAACTCTAAATTTAGACCACAACCACCAACCACCACCCCCCCATCCATCCCACCCATCCACTCCTCTCTCTAATCCTGTGTCCCGTCACCGTGTCCGGCTATAGAACCCGCGTGCACCCCCCACACCTTTGACTTTGCGACTCACGGGGTTGTTGCTGGTGGTGCTGGTGCGGTGGTGTAGCGGTTAGCGCTACGAACCTGGCGACCCGGGCGCGATTCCTGCTCACAGCCAACACCGGTGACGATTATCTGAACCGGTCCTGGGCCTCCCCTAGGTCGACTCAGCCTCAAAAGAGTACCTGGTGCGATGTGTAAATATCGCCGCTAGGGAGACAAAGGCGTCCGGGCGTGGTGTTGGCCACGCACCCCCTTGTGTGCTGTGCCGGCCTTTATAGGTGCTCGCTAACAGCACTTGCCCCTACAGTCTGTTAACGCTATACAGGGGGGTCTGTGTCTTTGTCTTTGGTGGGTGGGGTGGGGTGGATGAAACGCTCTCAAAAAGAGAATAAAACCACGCTAATGGGCCGGGTTTACAGCCGTAGCCAACGGTTCTGGTGTCTCTAAAGATTTAACAGTTATAAATCCACTATGAGACCTCCTTTACCAGTGGCAAAATATAGTAGTAGGTTTTTACCCCACTGGTAAAGGAGGTCTTATAGTGTAAATGCTTAACCCGAGCTCTCAATACTCTGATAGTGCGCTGTCTTTGATTTGTACGCCTTTTGGCGTCTTCTGGTCCAACACCAATGGAGACTAGGCTCTAAGAAAAGCTGTCTCGGGTGTGGACCAATCAACTTCAAGGACAGTGCATATCATTATCCGAGTTGTTTCTTTTTGTTTGAATTTTGACTGCTTGTGTTGTGGTTATTGCAAACATGATGCCTTGTATAAAGGTCTCAGTTTTGTACCAGTTTAAAAGGTAAAAACCTACTACTAGTTATAAAACCCTCGTTCTATCAGCATTTGACAATTCGTCATTTGTCGAGGGGGAAAGGCAGGGGAGGGGTTGGGGTAATTCGGCACGGCTCTGGGGCAGACACACGTGCATGCACACACACCGAATCGATCATCGGCATAATCGATACGTATTTGAAATTTCGCCGCGAGCCGGATTGGCGGCGACTGAGCTGTCCGATTTCCGAGCGAAGCCACCGCCACCACAAACGATGACGCCACTCGGTCAGGTGACCGCAGACGCAGCGATTCCTGAACCAAAAATTACTTTTTTTAAAACACGCTTTAATGAAATTACCTTATTAGTAATGGAAGAACTCTACTACTCCAGGAAGTGACCCCGAAGCTTGCTATAACCTGAGGGACCGTGGTCAATTACAGCCAACGCCAGTTTACCGTGGACAATTAGACCCAATCCGAAAAATAACATAAAAAAATAATGTTTTAAAATGTTTTTTAAATTTTTTATGATAGAATATAGTATTGTTATCAGTATGACATAAGTATACCAAGTTTGCAGTCGATACCCCATTGAAAAGTGGGTTAAAATTGAGTTACAAGATTTGAGGATATAACAGACAGAGTGAGTTAAATAAAAGCGTGTAAAAAAACACCCGTTTCTTTATTTTGCAGAGGAACAAAACGAACGGTTTTCAAAGTTGCATCTCGTTTTTACATTATGCGTTATCACGCGTGGTCAAAAGACTCGGTCCACATGCTCCATTTTATTGTCCTCGTGGCGTCCGGTTCACTGCCAGACCGGAAGTGACGTTCCGGGCTCAACCAACGGAGCGTCAAACTTAGGGGGATACTGAACAGTTGGAACACTCCAAGTCAAATTTTCCTAATCTTTAACGAATGTATGACAGATGTACATGGAATCTGTGCGCGTAAGTAATACATTCACTTTCTTTGACAGTGACCGCTGCGCACGTGGCGACGGGTTTGTTGCAGACCCTCTGGTCTCCCCCCCCAGCCCTGTTCGTGTGCCCCCCACTGCAATGCCCTCGTACGCCTTGGCATCGTTGGAGGCGTCATAGGGCAGGGAGCGAGAGCATTGATGCTGGGTGTGTGTGTCAGTGTGTGTGTGTCAGTGTGTGTATCAGAGTGTGTAGGTGCTCGCTAACAGCACTTGCCCCTACAGTCTGTTAAGGCTATATGGGGGATCTTTGTCTTTATCTTTGTATCAGAGTGTGTGTCAGCGTGTATGTGTGTCTGTCAGCCTGTGTGTGTGTCTGCGTGTCTGTGTATGTGTGTCAGTGTGTGTGTCTGTGCCTGTACGAGTAACGAATTGGCACGTTTTGTTTAGGTGACACAACCCTCTTACGCTAAGTAGCCGTGTCGGGTGGTGGAGGGTTTAACGACCCAGCATTTATATTTACGCGTTATAACCGCCCCAAAAAAACCCCTTTATAATGGGTAATATTGGTCGCGAAAGCTTACTGCTACGACGTGTTAAACTGGGTAAAATCCGGTCACGGTGGCTAGATGTCAACTAACTCGCCTGGCCAAATATATTCACACACCCACTCACTCACTCACCCACTCACTCACCAACTCACTCACCCAACCACTTACTCATCCACTCACTCACACACTCACTCACACACTCACTCACCTACCCACTCACTCACCTACCCACTCACTCACCCACTCACTCACCCACTCACTCACTCACCCACTCACTCACCCAACCACTTACTCACCCACACACTCACTCACCCACTCACCCCCCCACTCGCCCACTCACTCACACACTCACTCACTCACACACTTACACACTCACGCACACACTACCTCAGAAACTCACTCACCAACTCACTCACCCACCCACTCACTCACCAACTTACTCACCCAACCACTCACTCACCCATTCACCCACCCTCTCACAAACTCTCTCACCCAACCACTCACTCACCCACTCACTCACCCACCCATAAGCCCATCTCTTTTCTAGCTCTCTCCATGCTCGTTCAGCCCCAAACCTCCCCTCCGCCGCTGTCTATCCGGCTAAACGCACGCACGCGGGGCAGGGATCAAACCCTTCACGGCGATAAATTTAACCTCGGAACAAAAGCTCGCTCTCATGATCCGTGTCTAATCCTCAAAGAATGTTTCGCATTTAATTCGTGTGCACATCTCCTTATCGTCTGTGAAAACCGTGGCGTGCGTGGGGAATCTGCGTCAACATGCTGCTGTTCGCGCAACGGCAGCACACGATTGCGCAATTCGTTTCCTTTACATCATCGATGCTGTCAACCCATACGGTGTTAAGCCCGTAATCTTATACAGGGGAGATTTCACAGCTGTTGAGTGAGTGGGTGAGTTAGGGAATGGGTGAATAAGTGAGTGGGTGGGTAGGTGAGTGGGTGAGTGGGTGGGTAGGTGAGTTGGTGAGTGGGTGAATGGGTGAGTGAGTCGGTGAGTGGGTGAATGAGTGAGTGGGTGAGTGGTGAGTGAGTGGGTGAGTGAGTGAGTGGGTGAGTGAGTGGGTGAGCGGGTGAGTCAGTGAGTGGGTGAGTGAGTGAGTGGGTGGGTGGGTGAGTGAGTGGGTGGGTGAGTGAGTGGGTGGGTGAGTGAGTGGGTGGGTGAGTGGGTGGGTGAGTGTGGGTAAGTGGGTGGGTGAGTGAAGGACTGCTAACCCACCCTTGCAGAAAACCTTGCTCACGATGCAGAGGGATTTCTTTTGGCACGGTATGACGGCGGATGTCATCAAGGCTGTCCAGGTATGCCAGGAATTGCGAGGCGGAAACCGCCGCGTGGGAAATATATTCTGCCCTTGAAATTGATCGAAGTGTCGCAGATTAATGAGCTGGTTGCTCTGGATATCCTTGGGCCGTTCCCCCCTTCAGCTAGGGGTAACAAATTTCTCTTGGTTGGAGTTGAATATTTTTCTCGCTAGCCGATGGCCTGGCCCCTGCCCGACCAATCGGCTTCGTCCATCACCGAAGCATTCCTGAATGACTACGTGATGGACAAAGGTGCTCCGGAAAGGTTACTCACGGACCAGGGCCGTAACTTCTCCTCTAAATTGCTCCGGGATGTGTGCGCAGCTTTGGGCACAAAGAAAATTCGCACTTCCCCTTACCACCCGCAGATGAATGGTATGGTGGAACGGTTTAACCATACCCTGTCGGCCATGCTTTGTCACATGGTGAGTGAAAAGCAGACCGACTGGGACTTGCACATACCTGGCGTTCTGTCTGCCTACCGCATGGTCCCGCACGCTTCTACGGGATACTCGCCATTTTTCCTTATGTACGGGCGGGAGAACGTGCCTCCCATTGAAGTGCACCTGGCTATGGCCGTGAAGGAACCTCCCCTGTCCTTGCCTGAACACGTCCGCGAGTCGCTTCGCCCTGTCACGGAGGCACGGGAGGCCGCCAGGCTCACTTTGGCCCGGACACAGGCCCGGAACGAGCGATATGCTCGTCGGTCGAGACGCGACATGCCATGGGCTGTGGGTGACGCGGCTTGGCTCCATTGTCCGCAGGTGCCTGTGGGTACATCCCCTAAACTGCACAGGCCTTGGCAAGGGCCCGTTAAATTGATAGAAGTTCGCAATCCCCAGTGTGTTCGCATCCAGTTGCGGTTGCGTCGCTGGTATGTACACTCGTCGCAGTTGAAACCTTATTTCGCACCACGCACTGGCACTTTATCCCCACTTGCTGACCTGCCGGGGTCTGATGTGTCCGACGTGCTACCTGGCTTGCCAGTTGATCCCCAGGGGGGACCTGTTCTGCTCCCCACAGACACACAGGCATTGAAGGACACCGCGCCCCCTGATGAGCGGCCTCCAGCCGGACCTGTTTTTTCCACGAAAGACTCTGGTCCTGCCCCAGCACCACTGCCCCCTCCTGCTGGGCAGTCAGCAAGACGACCACGTTCTGCCGGGGGAGACGGACCGGCGTCGCGCACGTGCTTTAAATCACTTCCGTTCTGTTAATGTTGATTGTTGTGTTGCGCCTTCCTTTCCGATGCTGCAATGGTGTTCTTTATCTTAAGTCGCGCGTTGTTCGGCGCCCTAAATGTTCATATGTGGGTTTACACATCTCGGTGGGTTGTTACGGTGCATCGCCCTTTTCCCAGCCGAGACGGCTGACTTTTTACACCGGGGGGGGGGGGGGGGTGATGTAATGCCGGCCTCAGCCCGCAGCCAATGGGACGTCTAGCCAGGGGCGTAGCCCTGTGGCTGCATAGCAACATCTGGAAGGTTCCAGGGGTGAGGCTGATGATTGGATGCGTGGTATCACGTGGGCCAGGTGTTATAAGGGGTGGAGAAAGACAGCTCGAGGTCAGTGTGGAGAGGGGTTGAAGAGAGACCATGTCTGTGCCTCCGGCACGCCAGCGGCCACGTGGCAGGCTGGAGGCTGTCTCCCACACGCCGTCAGCCAGCGGTGTGAAGGAGCGAGGAAGCGAGCAAACGCCACGCTCAAGGAACGGGAGTAACGGGGAAAAGGAACCCAGCGTGTGAGGGAGCTGTGTAATGAAGAACGAATAAAGAAAAGACAAAAGACACGATCTCGTCCGGAGGGGATTTATTACACATCCATGATGTTGTGTGGATGCACCGATGCTGGAAGAACGTGTTGGTAATTACAAGCCCATGGGCTGCACACAAATCTAGCAGCCTCCTACCGTTGTTATTGAGCTGATCTGGCCCATGCCCTCCAATCACTTCAGACCAGGTGCCAGCATCATGACCAACTCGGGCATTGAAGTCACCCAACAAGATGACTCTATCCCGAGTGGCCACTTTAGCCAGCACCTGTGACAGGAGGTCATAGAAGGCATCTGACTCACCGGCTTTGCCTGCATCCCTCCACGGATGTCCGTCTTCGATGGGGGCATAAGTAATCACGACCACCACTCCTCGCCTCCGCAGTGAGGGTTCGAACATTCTTCGTGGCCACACGAAGTGGCTTGTCGTTGTTTCTGGAGGAACCCCGAGGGTAAAGATTCAATCTCCTGGCTCCGTTAATTGGGGTTTCGCCAGGAGACGTCATAGACGCCTGTCCCCCCGGGGCCTCCGGCACAAGCTTATTAGTTACATATTTACATCGTAGTTTAGTGGTAATGAATTGAAGGTGGAGGGGTTACCAGCCCCTCGCACCTGTCCAGAGCCCCCGTTTAGCCACTGTGGTGGTCACAGACGCCATGAGGGAAGAGGCCAATCAGCATTGGCCCTCCCCCCACAGCACTGTCCACGACAAAGTTGCCCGTCCGAGACCGCGAGGAGGTAGGGGGTTGTTTTGCCGGACACATACACACATACATACACACACATACACACATACATACACATACATACACACACATAACACACATATACAAAAAAACAAAGATCCCCCGTATAGCCTTAACAGACTGTAGGGGCAAGTGCTGTTAGCGAGCACCTATGAAGGCCAGCACGGCACACGTAGTCCATGGGCCCAGATCAAAAACATCACTTATTGGGACCACCTGAGGTGTCAGCTTAGTTGTGGTTACCATGACTTTGATACCCGTACCGTGTGACAGGCGTCCGGAACGATGAAATGGGCATTGTTACTGAAAAACTCCCGAGACCAAAGCCAGTTGGGTCACAAATTGGTCTTTGTTGGTTTAAATACACAATGAAAACACAGGATAAGGAATACCATGGCGAGGTAAGGAACTACTTGAATATTATAAACATTGACATTCGCTTACACTTAGTCCATCATACATGTAATATCCCATATATATCGTTAGTGATGGGTATATGTGAAGAAGGTTACATTATTGTTATCAAGCTCTGTGTGTACTTAAATGGTGTTAACAAGGGTTTGGCTATAACATCTTGTGCACCGACACTTTTCAGGGTCTGCAGCTCCCTTTTGAGAGACTGATTTTCTTTGGCAAGTTCCCTCACGGAAAGGTTATCTGGATAGAGGAGGAGTTTTCCTTTCCCATCAGGGAAGATTTGCAAGGCTCCAGCAAATGCACTCTCCAAGTTTTCGCCTTGTGCGCTTCTTGGTTGATTCCTTGACTTGGACAATGCCTATGGAGTTCATTGAAACAACCAGTCTAGAAGTGAGATCAGTCATTGTTCATGAGGATTGCCAAAAAGCTCCATCCTGGTGAAGAGGAAACAGCTCATTGTACGACTGTTCACAACAGCTTCGTACTGGGCTGCAGCATGATAATCTTCATTGCTGGCAACCTCTTCTTTGCAAACCTCATCTTTGGTGTACAGTCTATAGCATGACCTGTGGTAATGCCCTTCATCTGCTACAGGGTATGGGGCCATCCATGAATGATGTCACGCGATTTTTGACGATTTTTGACCCCCCCCCCTCGTCACACGGCGTCACAAAAAGTCAAACCCCCCCCTCAAATATGACGTCACAAAGCTCTGCCCCCCCCCCCAAATAAAAATGCTTCAAATCGCTTTAAACTATTGTCATTGTAGTGCGTATTTAATGTGGCGCTGCACTCTGATGTTGTAGGAGAAAACATTTATTGAAAAGTCTATTCAATTAAGTAGAACGTTGTTGTCTATATTTATTTAAAGCTGCGCTTTTTGAGGTGATGTCACATTTGTCAAACCCCCCTCGTCACACATCGTCACAAATGTCTGACCGCCCCCCCCCCTAGGTGCGAGACGTCATTTATGGACGGCCCCCTATCTACTCACGATGGCAAGGATTCTGCTGTCCATTTGATTCGTGGCTGCACTCGTGATCTTTGCGTCAGCTCGCAGTTCTCGACACTGTACCAGCAGTTCTCTCGTATTCTCTCTCTTGGCATGTTTGTTGGTTTTCTGACACAATATTCACTCTGCGTCATAAGTCCTCGACGTACTTCGGGGCATGTCGAGTTGTTCTCTTAGATTCTTTCTCTTCAGCAGAGCCACTGGCACTTTGCTTTTCAATTAGCAAGGATGCACATACATCAAGAACTTTCTCCATCGTGAAGATACTGCGACACTTTCTGTGGTAGTCGATTTATGGAATCCGCCAGTTCCAAAACTGGTGCATGATTTCGTATCTGAGCTGCCCTGAGCAAAGTTCTCGAGGAGTCAACACTCTGTGGTGACACTGGCTTATCCGTATCATCAGAACAGTGGATGATGCAATCCAATCATGGTAGCTTTGGTAGTGGGTTGTTACTTTTGCTTGTTCAACGGTGGCCATATGCAGTCAGTTTTCACCTAAACCACACAGTACAATCAGAAACACCATTACTTTAATGCAAAACCTGAATTAATCTGTCAGTAATCTAGATTTGAAGTTTCCGTGACTGCAGGGATCCATACTCTTTGGTTCTTTCGGTAAAGTCACGTAGGTATAAAATAACATAAGTATTTTTTATAACTTTTTTTATTTTCATTTTACGTGGTATTATATTCCAAAAAATAGGCGATAATCTTTTTTTTTAACACGTGTCAAGTGTATTTTAACATAATTAACTGAAAGAACGATATTTTATACCTACGAATCATAGTAGTAGGTTTTTACCCTTTTAAACTGGTACAAAACTGACACCTTTATTCAAGGCATCATGTTTGCAATAACCACAATACAAGTAGTCAAAAAAGCAAACAAAAAGAAGCAACTCTGATAATGATAATAATATGCATATTATTATCATTATCAGAGTTGCTTCTTTTTTTTGTGTTGTGGTTATTGCAAACATGATGCCTTGAATAAACGTGTCAGTTTTGTACCAGTTTAAAAGCAAACAAAAAGAAGCAACTCTGATAATGATAATAATATGCATATTATTATCATTATCAGAGTTGCTTCTTTTTGTTTGCTTTTGTGACTACTTGTGTTGTGGTTATTGCAAACATGATGCCTTGAATAAAGGTGTCAGTTTTATATTACTATATTTTGCCACTGGTAAAAGAGATCTCATAGTGTAAATACCTACGAATCAGTCAGTTCTATGGTTACGCATTGACGTCAGCAGAGAACTCTCTGCTGAAATCAAAACTAACATTGATGAAGGGTATAATGTATCTGAACTAATGTTACCTACATTAAGGGGAGTACTACAGGTGAATAGGCAAAACAAATTCCTGTCCTTTTATGAGAATGAAAAATTACCAGATGACTATGCACAAAAATAAAAATTGTAATGTGACCTTACCCCCTCATGAATGTTCATATTATGTGTTAGCTCATTGAATATGCACACATTTGCATATTATGCAAAACACAATTTTGACTTCGTAGATGAGGTCAGCACTTTTTGGTTTGTTTGAATGTGATAAATAACTAATTAATTGGTTGGTAATCTACAGAGTCTTTGTCGAAATATTTTTCTTTCAGTTAATGATGTTAAAATACACTTGACAGACGTAAAAAAACAAGATGTTAGCCTATTTGAAAAAAAAAATACCACGTAAAAATGAAAATGACAAAAGATATAAAAAAATTTCTCTGAACATTTCTAGCTATTCCAAGTAGGAAGCGGTTTGTAGAATTATGTGGCGTTACTTATTGTGAAACATGAGTTGTCAAACTCGGCATGCAAAATGTCACTTTGAGAAAATCATCCCTCCCCCCCTCCTCCTCATCCGCCTCCTCCTCCCCCTCCTCCTACCTATCCTCCTCCTCCTCCCGTACCAGCGTGGACGGCACACTCATGTTCAACTTCTGAAGCGCTCACTCGTCACCGTGGCGTGCGCGATGACCACCACAACCACGTGACTTTTATTTTGTGTTGTGTGCGGTGCTTTTAGCGCCACAGCGCGTCGATTTATAGCGTTATTTTCATTTGTTTGCTGGTGACTTTGTGTATTTCATATCGAAATCGCCTCCAGTGCTTTTGCTGCTGGCGGCAATAAAAGTTCTTTAAAAGTCAAAAGTCTCCCCCTCCTCCTCCTTCTCCCCCTCCTCCCCCTCCTCCTCCTCTCCCTCCTCCTCCTCCGCCTCCCTCCCTCCCCTCCCTCCATCCCTCACACTCCTCCATCCACCTCTCATCTCCTGTCACCACCACCACCCCCACCACCCTCACCACCACCACTCCCACTACCGCCACCACCACCCCCACCACCCACCACCACCACCCATCGTGAGAGGGGTCCTCCTCATCATTCAACATCTGGGAGGCGCGGGAGAGTAGCGGAGGGAACGCGCCGGGTGAGCCCCAAGGTAGGAGCGAGTCAAGACGCCGGTGGCTGGAAAGATGTTGACTCCCTCGCCTGGTGTACAGGAGGTCGTGGGTTCGATCCGGACCCTGACGATGCCTGTAGCCACTGTAGCTAGTGAGGTGTTGACTACCTCGCCTGGTACACAAGAGTCTGTGGGTTCGATCCATAGACCCTGACGATGCCTGCTGCTGTACAATTGAAGTCTGCGTCTCTCTCTCCCCGTGGTGAGATGTTGACTACCTCGCCTGGTACACAGGAGGTCGTGGGTTCGATCTCAGACCCTGACGATGCCTGCTGCTGTATATTTGGAGTCTGCGTCTCCCTATCTCTTCCCGTGGTGAGATGTTAACTACCTCGCTTGGTACACAGGAGATCGTGGGTTCGATCCAGGATCCTGACGATGCCTGCTGCTGTACAATTGTAGTCTGCGTCTCTCTCTCACCGTGGTGAGATGTTGACTACCTCGCCTAGTACATAGGAGGTCGTGGGTTCGATCCCGATCTTGACGATACCCGCGGCTGTATATTTGGAGTCTGCGTCTCTCTCTTCTCATGGTGGGATGTTGACTACTTCGCCTGGTGTGCAGGAGGTCGTGGGTTCGATCCCGATCCTGACGATGTCTGCTGGGTGTTCGTAATTGAGGGCATCTGTACATTGAGGACCGCCTTATAACGGCGCGCGTTTTGTGTCGTGCGAAAAGTGTTCCCCCGCATGGAAGAACATCCGCTCGGTAGTGAACACCTCGGCGCGTTTAGTGACCGGCCGTCATACCCCGTTCACCGCACACGTCTCGACTTCCCACTTCCCTCACCCGCCCCCCCCCCCGTGCCCACCCCCCCAGACCATGAAGATGAGGAAGGGGACCTTGGCGCGGTGCGCGCTGCTGTGCCTTCTCGGCACCGGGCTCACCGTCTCCTTCATCACGGTCGCCCCGCGCGTCCTGAAGGGCGTGGGGCCGCGCTCCCTGCCGACGACGCGCGTCCGGGGATCGGCGGGGGACAACCGGAGCCGCCTGCTGCTCCACGAGGGCGACCCCCTGTTCCCCGTCGACTGCAAGGCAGTGGTGCGCGGCGACGAGGAAGAGGTGAACCGCGCCGAGCTCCTGCACATAACTGTGGCGTACAAGGCGCGGCAGAAGCCCCTGGACGAGCGTGGCCTGCTGAACGCGACGCAAGACTGTGTCGCCTTCAAGCGCGAGCGGCGCTACTTTACCTCGCCGCTGAGCCGCGAGGAGGCGGCCTTCCCCATCGCCTATGCCATCGTTGTCCACCACCGCGTGGACATGCTGGAGAGGCTGCTGCGTGCCATCTACGCGCCGCAGAACCTCTACTGCCTCCACGTGGACGCCAAGTCCCCCCGGGCCTACCTGGAGGCGGCGCGCGCCCTCGCCGCCTGCTTCCCAAACGTGTTCGTGGCCCGCCGGCTGGAGACGGTGGTCTACGCCTCGTGGTCGCGCGTGCAGGCCGACCTCAACTGCATGCGCGAGCTGGTGGAGCGGGCCGATGAGTACCCCTGGAGGTACTTCATCAACCTCTGCGGCCTCGACTTCCCCATCAAGACCAACCTGGAGATTGTGCGGGCGCTGCATGGGCTGCACGGCCGCAACTGCTTGGAGTCGAGGGCCATCGCGTACCAGACGTGGCGCTGGCAGAACCACTTCGAGGTCGTGAACGGCAACGTGGAAATCACGAAGGTCTTGAAGTCCCCGCCGCCCATCCCGTCGCCGATGTTCGCCGGCAACACGTACATCCTGGTGACGCGCGCCTTCGTCGAGCACGTGCTGAGCGACCCCACGGCCCGGGCCCTCGCCGAGTGGGAGAAGGACACCTACAGCCCCGACGAGCACATGTGGGCGACGCTCCAGCGGATGCCCGGGGTACCCGGCTCGCGCCCCATTCACCGCAAGCACGACGTGGACGCCGTCGTGTCGATCGCGCGCCTCGTGCGTTGGGGCGACCGCGAGGGCGAGAACCTCGCGGGCGGCGTCTACCCGCAATGCAGGGGCCCCCACGTCCGCGCCGTCTGCGTCAACACCGCGGGCGACCTGGCCTGGGTGTTGCAGCAGCGTCACCTATTCGTCAACAAGGTCGACTCGGCCGTCGACCCCGTGGCCGTCCGTTGCCTCGAGGAACACCTGAGGCGCAGGGCGCTCGGGGAGGCAAGCGAAGTGCTCTGATGGTGCCGCGGGGTGGGGAGGGGGGATGGGGTTTGTGCGAGAGAGGAATTGGGTGGGGACGGGAGGTGAGTGGGGAAGGGTTCAGTCTGTACCACTACGTGGTAGGGGGAGGGTTGTGTGGTAAGGGATGGGGAAGGGATGTGAGTGGGGAAGGGTTCAGGCTGTACCACCACGTGGTTGGGGGGGGGGGATTTTGTGGTAAGGATTGAGGAAGGGAGGTGAGTGGGGAAGGGTTCACGCTGTACCACCACGTTTCAATACCTGTGGTCGTGGGGCAGGGGTGGACACGTGGTGAGCTGGCAGCATCTCCCGACGCAAAGCCCCCGACCTACTTTTAGCCAGCCCGCGGCCGCAAATTTACAAAGCCCACCGCCAGCTGTGCCCGCAACTCGCGGGTTGGCCTAGGCCTTGGCAAGGTAAAAGGTCAAAAGCAACGAGCCTACATTTACCCTGCCGTTTACCCTTACCCCATACAAATTACCCGATTAAAGGGTTATTACTGGGGTACTACTACACATGAACAAAGTTTATAACAGGTAAATGCTAGGTAGAGCACTTTATTCGTATAGAATACTCTTGATGATTCCAATTTTAAATGGAGGCCACGGACTGCGCCACGGAGCTTTTAGCGAGCGGTAAACAAGGTGTTTACCGGGTAATTCTTCCACGCTACCTTTACCCTAACCTTTACCTTACCCCTTGGCATGTCGACACCTTTACCCTTTACCCTTTTACCCGGTAAAAAGGGTAAATTACGTTACCTTGCCGAGGCCTAGGTTGGCCGACTTATTGCTCCGACCGCAACCCTCGCACCGTTGCCTCTAACCGTGGGTCGAGCGACGGAGCCCTAATTTATTCAAGCGAATGCTATTGCACGCGACTTCCCACAGTCGACAACGCTGGATACATTGACAGAATATGTATACAGGGTTCTTAAAAAAACAATGCGTAACACTTATACGGGACTATCGTTTTTAATGGAAAAAGAACGGATGATAATAATACACTGTGAACGTGATAACAAATGTTATTACGAGAGCATATTTTTTATTTGCATGTTCACCACAAGTATATGTGGCTAATGCAGTGACATGATTCCTTGCAACAGGTTTCTGTTTGGTGTTTTAACATCTTAAGAGAGGGTAAAACCAATTCTTTTATTTTGATAACGGCAAGGGAGGTCCAATGTTGTAGCTGCTAACCACGAGGTCTCAATGTCCTGATAGTGGCATTGTTTTTGTGCTGGTCGCCCTATTTGGCGTCGTCCTCTGGTCTAATGCTGTTTGAGACGAGGCTCTAAAGAAAGCTGCCTCTGGTGTGGACCAATCAGTTTCAAAGACAATGAATCATGTACTACCAGAGCATGTGTGTAGTGTATAGTGTAGTGTAAAGTATAGTGTATAGTGTAGTGTATAATGTAGTGTATAGTGTAGTGTATAGTGTAGTAGTGTATAGTGTAGTATATAGTGTAGTGTATAGTGTAGTGTGTAGTGTAGTGTATATTGAAGTGTATAGTAGTGTAGTGTATAGTGTAGTAGTGTATACACTGTAAAAAATGTGACACATTGTTACTTAAAACAAATTATGGCAACAAAGTGACACGTGATATAATTGAGTAGATTTTAAGCACTACAACTTTGAATAAAAAGTATTGAATAAATTAACTAAAAAATAATAATAAAAAATAAGTACATGGTAATAAAAGCAACAGTTAAAATGTGTTGGATTTAGTAATAGGATTCCAAATGATGAGTTATATAGCCTAAAAAAATAGTGTAAATCCAAATAGATTTTACAAGGAAAAGTGATTTATATTTACTTATGATCTGAGCAATGGTAATTTAGATTTACTAAATATCTGGTGGAATCTGATTAATATTTACTAATGATCTGGGTGAAATTTATTTACATTTACTAATTGTCTGGGTGAAATTGATATAAGCTTACTAAATGTCTGGATCAAAATGATTTGGATTTACTAAATAAAATACTTATATTGAATGTCTGTTGCCATAACTTTTCTATTTCTAATCCACCCAATATCATGCCTTCGTGGTGCCACAATTCACTTACGTTAAGTCAACCGATCACCATGAAAAAGATAAGAACCATGAAAAGGAACAGCAGGTTAACATTTATTCGTGCAATTTTGTCTCAACATGTTTATCCAACATATTACAAGTACAAAACAAAGACAGAAATCATGTATGTGTACAATAGGGATATAATACTGGAGGTATTTATAATTTGTGGGCATTACAGGCACAGATTACTTTTTTGGATGTGATTCAAGGTTTAGTCTTGATAGCACATTTAAATTACGACAATGTTTTAAAAAAAAATCTGTAAAAATACTTTCATATTATTTCTTTTTTATATGCGCAAATTGAAATCCTAAGGGCCAATATGTTTTTCAAACAGCTAAAAGAGATTAAACATCACGTGAATTGACTTGCATTCCCTGTACTTATACTAGTAGCCATAATCCACAATCCGGGTGGACCTATCTTTTTTAACATGCACAATTACAAGCATGGCTTCCTAACAAGTAAACTATGCCTTCCAAAAGGTCATGTAGTACCCAGACTCAAAATGAAAGTGATTTAATTTATCAGTCAATTGACACGACCGCTTTACGCCAAAGCAATGAGTAACATTTGGATTTTCTCTCAGTTTGCACATGCAAACTATGTTCCTTCTTTGTCCGAGGTGGAAACACTCCGGTCCACACTTCGTGTGTCTGGTACTCTGAAGCATGTCCAAGACAAAATCTACAGATGTACGGCCCCGTGAAACTTTCAACTAGTCCACTGATAGAATGTGCACCGAGATTGTCAGCTACAACACAATGTACTGTCCCTTTAATGTTTTTTCCAACACTGGAAATGAAAATCCCTTCCTGTTCTAGAATGACAAGATCCTTCAAGAGTGGTTCCAAAACTGCTCTGTATTCAAACTGTTTGACATCAACAGCTTTGCAAAGTAAAGCTAGGTGTATTGACGTTAATGCAGATTGCAACTTTGTTGGAACATTTGCCAAAACCCAATAAACAGCTGTTATTTTGTGTTTTTTTCTCGAAGTTCCTAGTGGGTTACACACCTCAAAGTCGTCAACGTAAAGGATTAAAGACAGTCTTGTTTCTTCCCCAGCATAAAATACATTTTGCTTGAAGGATTTTCCATCAAAAATTGACTTAATATATCCAGTACTTTTCGATTTAAAGCTTTCGTGACTGCAGGGATTCATCTTCTTGGTTCTTTCGGTAAAGTCACGTAGAAGGGAAGTAATAAAATAATAAAAATAAAACAATAAAATAAAATTCTCACGATGTTTCCGCCACAACGCAAGCAGCCGTCCTCAGGTGAAGAAACAGAGCTGTCGGAAAGACAGCGCTCCAATTAACATTGCTAAGCTTGGCAGCGTATTTTAAGCTGGGTGGGAGGAGACGAGCGCCTTGACAAAGGAGTTTACATATCAACAGAATAATTTAGCATTGAATAAGCTGTGTTAATGTGAGAGAATTAGCAGGATGTTAAAGTCAGAAAATAGCGAGGGAACATTCGAGAAAGGGCACGGGGACGTTAATGAAAGGGCAGAAAACAAGGCGTTGGTGTTTGCGTAAAACTGTTGCTGCACATTCTTGGTTCTTTCGGTAAAGTCACGTAGAAGGGAAATAATAAATATAAAACAATAAAATAATTCTCACGACGTTTCGGCCACAACGCAAGCAGCCGTCCTCAGGTGAAGAACAGGTCTGTCGGAAAAACAGCGTCTGAATGAATGAATGTTCTTCACCTGAGGACGGCTGCTTGCGTTGTGGCCGAAACGTCGTGAAAATTGTATTTTATTGTTTTATTTTTGTTATTTTATTATTTCCCTTCGTGACTTTACCGAAAGAACCAACAAGATGAATCCCTGCAGTCACGAAAGCTTTAAATCGAAACGTTGCTGCACCGTTCTGACCCCCGTGCTCCTAACTGGACATCTGCGAATAAAAGAGCTTCATGGCTCATCGGGTTTCCTCCTGCTGCGGTCTAAATAAACGTTCTGATCGCGATTCTGCGTTGATTCTCGTTGAGCCGCCTATAGCCTCGCCAGCTTCTATGGAGCTCGCCACGAAGAGGGCGACGGAGAGGCGAGTCGACCAGACCTTCAAAACGCGAATTTCACACTTCTGTTTCACTCAGCGCCATTTTTATTTCACTCTGCAGTAATTAGTTTCACTCAATAGCGTCACTTCCGTTTGACCCAAACGTCACTTCCGTTTCACCCTAACGTCACTTCCGTTTCACCCAGCGTCACTTTCGTTTCACCCCTAGCGTCACTTCCGTTTCACTCGAGCGTCACTTCCGTTTCACTTCCGAGCCCTCGCTCTCTCTCGCGCACAGAGACGCAGACAAAAAGCTCCCCCAGGTAGCCTCTGGGAGGCTGTAGGGGCAAGTGTAGTGTGAGTAGCGAGCAGCTGCATCGCCTATAACACACACAGACAAAGCTCCCCCAGGTAGCCTCTAGAAAGCTGGAGGGGCAAGTGCAGTGTGAGTAGCGAGCAGCAGCGCCTATAACACACACAGACAAAGCTCCCCCAGGTAGCCTCTAGCAGGGCTGTAGGGGCAAGTGCAGTGTTAGTGGCGAGCAGCAGCGCCTACTAAGGCGGCAGGCACTGTGGCACACGCAGCGCCCGGCCGCCTTTGTCTCCCTAAGCGGCGATTTGAGGCCGAGTAGACCTAGGGGAGAGTCGAGTTCTGGTTCACCCACCCAATCACCCACCCACCCACTCACCCACCCAATCACCCACTCACCCGCTCACTCACCGACTCACTCGCTCACCCAGTCAACCACTCACTCGCTCACCAACTGGTGAGCGATGGTGCTGAGCGCTCCTTCCATGTGGTGAGTGATGCTGCTGCTGCGCTCGCTGACGACCTCCTCGCTGGCGAGGCCCTCGACATTCCTGCTCGAGATGCCCAGAGCCAAGCGCACGAACCCCCACGGAGCGATGGTAAACTCCCTTCGTGTAGTGTATAGTAGTGTAGTGTGTAGTAGTGTATAGTCTAGTATATAGTAGTGTATAGTGTAGTGTATAGTAGTGTAGTGTGTAGTAGTGTATAGTCTAGTGTATAGTGTAGTGTATAGTAGTGTATAGTGTAGTGTATAGTAGTGTATAGTGTAGCAGTGTAGTGTATGTAGTAGTGTATAGTGGAGTGTATAATAGTGTATAGTGTAGTGTATAGTAGTGTATAGTGTAGCAGTGTAGTTTTTATAGTAGTGTAGTGTATAGTGTAGTGTTTAGTATTGTATAGCAGTGTATAGTAGTGTATTCTGTAGTGTATAGTGTCTATAGTAGTGTAGTGTATAGTAGTGTATAGTGTAGTGTATAGTAGTGTATAGTGTAGAGTAATGTAGTGTAGTCTATAGTAGTGTATAGTGTAGTCTATAGTAGTGTAGTGTAACATAAACATAGTTTCAGTTTAACTGGAGGGATAATGGTCAATTTCCTCACCCACCTACTCACTCACCCACCCACTCACCCACGCACTCACTCACCCACCCACTCACGCATCCACCCACTCACTCACGCACGCATCCACCCACTCACCCACCCACTCACTCACCCACCCACCCACTCACTTACCCACCGACCCACTTACCCACCGACCCACTTACCCACTTACCCACCGACCCACTTACCCACCGACCCACTTACCCACCCACCTACCTACCCACCCACCTACCTACCTACCCACCTACCTACCCACCCACCCACCTACTCACCCAAACACCCACCTACCCACCCAAATACCCACCTACCCACCCAAACACCCACCTACCCACCCAAACACCCACCTACCCACCCAAACACCCACCTACCCACCCAAACACCCACCTACCTACCCAAACACCCACCTACCCACCCAAACACCCACCTACCCACCCAAACATCCACCTACCCACCCAAACACCCACCTACCCACCCACCCACTCATTCACCCACTCACCCACCCACGCACCCACCCACTCACCCACCTACCCACTCACCCACCCACTCAATCACCCACTCACCCACCTACCCAACCACCCACTCACCCACCCACTCACCCATCAACCCACTCACCCACCCACCCACTCACCCATCCACCCACTCACCCATCAACCCACTCTCCCACCCACTCACCCACCCACCTATCCACCCACTCACCCACCTACCTACTCACCGACCCACCCACCTACCCACCCACTCACCCACCTACCCACTCACCCACCCACTCACAGCTGGGTGGGTATTGCTGTTGGGTGTTGATCGGTGTCACAGCCCCCGGCTGAGGCTGCGGCCGCTGCGGCCTCCCAGGGCCCCTCAGGCCCCGTGTCTCTGAACGCGGACGGCAGCGTCAGCATCAGGGTCCACGCGAAGCCCGGGGCGAAGCAGAGCGCCGTGACGGGTGAGGCTCACTCCCACACACACTCATCCACACACACTCACACACTCATACACACACTCACCCACCCACCCAACTACCCATTCACTCACTCACACACATACTCAATCATACACACACTCATGCACTCACTCATACACACACTCACCCACCCACCCAACTACCCATTCACTCACTCACACACACACATACTCAATCATACACACACTCATGCACTCACTCATACACACACTCACCCACCAAACTACCCATTCACTCACTCACACACACACTCATACACACACTCATCCACCCACCCAACTACCCATTCACTCACACACTCACCCACCCACCCAACTAGACATTCACTCACTCACACAACAACAACCGCCATTCGCCACTAAATGGCGGTGACGTCACACAAAGATTCCCCCATATAGTCTGAACAGACTGTAGGGGCAAGTGCTGTTAGCGAGCACCTATGAAGGCCAGAACGGTACACGAGGGGGGTGGGTGGCCAGCACCACGCCCGACCGCCTTTGTCTCCCTAGTGACAATGTTTACACACCTCACCAGGTACTCATTTGAGGCTGAGTCGACCTAGGGGAGGCCCGGGACCGGTTCAGATAATCGTCACTGGTGTTGGCCATGAGCGGGAATCGAACTCGTGTCGCCGGGTTCATAGCGCAGCACACTAACCGCTACACTATCACCCACTGTGTGTGTGTGTCGCCCACTGTGTGTGTGTGGCGCCCACTGTGTGTGTGTGTGTGTGTCGCCCACTGTGTGTGTGTGTCGCCCACTGTGTGTGTGTCACCCACTGTGTGTGTGTGTCACCCACTGTGTGTGTGTCACCCACTGTGTGTCACCCACTGTGTGTGGTTGCCCGCCGCGTGAAGGCGTGGAGGAGGAGCCGGGGGGCTCCGTCTCCGTCTCTGTCTCGGCGCCCCCCGTGGACGGCGCCGCCAACGTGGAGCTCCTCCGCTTCCTCGCCGCCGCCCTCGGCGTGCGCAAGGGCGACCTCGCCCTCGACAAGGTGGGCGACGTCGCGGCCACGTCGGGGACGCGACGTTGGGGATGCGATGTTGGGACGCGACGTTGGGGATGCGACGTCGGGACGACGTCGGGGCGACGTTGTGTTGCAATCGAAATGTCGTATGCTATTATTTAATTTATTATTTTATCTTTCTACGTGACTTTACCAAAAGAACCAAAGAGTAATTCCTGCAGTCACGAAAGCTCTAAATCAAGTCTGAGTGGACTTGCCGATGACTGGTACCAGCGGTGTCAAGATCGGCCTCAGTGGAGGAGGCTCGTGAAGGACGCTACAGGGCAGTTGGATGCAGTCGCCCTCCAACAACAATGGAGGGCGGAGGAGCGACGCTCGCAACAATGAGCGGAGCGCCGGGTGGCTAAAGCACAGCAAGTTGGCACAGTAGGGGGCACAGGTGGTGCATCAGCCAGTCATCTCGGTCATCTCAGGCAGTCGACCCGTGGCACCTGGGTCTGCCCCGTGACCTGCCAGCGGGCGTTCGACACTTCACGTGGCCTCAAGGTGCACATGGCCTGGCACAAGCGCCACTTAGTGGCGAATAGCGGTTGTTGTTGTGTGTGGGGAGCAGTGGTGTAGTGGTTCATAGCGCTACGCTGCGCTATGAACCCGGCCACCCGGGTTGCATTCCCGCTCACAGCCAACACCGGTGACTATTATCTGAACCGGTCCTGGGCCTCCCCTAGGTCGACTCAGCCTCAAATGAGTACCTGGTGTAGTGGCGTAGTGTAGTAAACATCGCAAGCACTGGGGAGACAAAGGCGGTCGGGCGTGGTGCTGGCCACCAATCCCCTCGTGTACCATTCCGGCCTTCATAGGTGCTCACAAACAGCACTTGCCCCTACAGTCTGTGAAGGCTATACGGGGGTCTTTGTGTGTGTGTGCGCGTGTCTGTGTGGTTAATGCAGAAACTTGATGATTCCTCTGCTAATTGGCCTTGCCTCTGTCTGTGTCTCGTTCTGTCTCTGTCTATCTCTCTCTGTCTGTCTCTGTCTGTCTGTGTCTCTCTCCGCGTATCTCCCCGCAGGGTGCCCACTCCAGGGAGAAGGTGGTGCGCCTGGCCGCTGGGCGTCTCGCGCCAGAGGCGGTGCACCAGCGTCTGCAAAGCGCCCTCGGGAAAACGTGACGGAGTGAGGTCTGGGGCAGGAGAAGAGCCGGATAGCTAGATTTGAAGCTTTCGTGACTGCAGGAATCCATACTCTTTGGTTGTTTCGGTAAAGTCACGTAGGTAGAAATTAAATAAAAGAAAAAAATCACGACGTTTCGATTGCAACACAAGCAATCTTCATCAGGTGTGACAACCACAGAAAGCTCTTCGTGTCACAGACGGAATCCCAAGTAGAGGGGGCCAGAGAGGAGAGTGGTGGTGTAGCAGTCAGCGGTACAGATGTGTCGTGACGCCGACACGGCCGCTGTGTGTAGGCCCAGGCAGTGCCGGATGATACCAGTAGCTAAAGTATCTACAAATGCTACGGGCCCCGCGCTTTCAAGGGCCCCGCGCTAAATGCTTTCAAGCTATCAATTCCGGTTCAGTGATTCCGCATTTGCACTATTACTAGAGTACTACACCACGGCTGCTGCTGCTGACTGTTGCTGGGGCTGCTGCTGCGGCTTCTTCTTCTGGGGCTGTGGCTGTGGATGCTTCCACTGCTGCTGCTTCTGCTGTGGCTGTGGCTGCTGCTACTGCGGCTGCTGCTGGGGCTATTTTCGCTGCTGCTGACTGCTGCTGCTGACTGCTGCTGCTGTGGCTGTTGCTGCTGTGGCTGGGGCTACTTGCGTTGCTGCTGCTGCTGCGGATGCTGGGGCTGCTGCGACTGCAAGAAATGTGCCTCCTCCGGGCTCTAGAGACCACCTGCAGAAGATTCGAGACGCGCGTTGACAACGATGGCGAACAAGTGGGAGAGACTCTTTGACTTCTTGAAGCTATCAACATTACATCCGTTATCACGTTCACAGTGTGAGATTATGCATTACTCTTTCCATTACTAACGACCGTCCCGTATAAGTGTTGACATTTTTTTGAAGCACCCTCTATGTGAACGTGTCGTGAAACCCACCACCACCCGACACAGCCGTTTTGTAAGGGTTTGTAACGTCGGGTTTGTCACGTGAGGTTTGTTACGTAAACAGAACATTGGCACGCTTTGTCTATGTGACACAAACCTTACCAATGGGCCGTGTCGGGCGGTGGCGGGTTTAGCGACACGTTGACACTTGCGCTCTCTAACCCCAACAAAAACGCGTGTTTCGGCATGCGGAGGCCGCAGCCTACAGCGCTGCCACGAACACCGGGATGTGGAGGTCGCCCATGGGTTTGCATCTCGCTGATTCCCGCCGCACCAAATCCGTCGTCTGAGGGCGGTGTGGGGAAGCGCGTTCCTTCTCGGTGCCTCCACGTCCTCCTGTACCACATCACTCCGTCTCTTCTCTAGACTGTACCACTCACCCACCCACTCACACATCCACTCACTCGCACACACACACACTCACCCACTCACACACTCACCCACCCAACCACCCACTCACACACACACCCACTCACACACTCACCCACTCTTACACTCACACACTCACCCACTCACTCACACTCACCCACTCACCCACTCACACACCCACTCACCCACTCACACACCCACTCACCCACACACACACACACCCACTCACTCACCCACTCACACACTCACACACCCACTCACCCACTCACACACCCACTCACTCACACACCCACTCACTCACCCACTCACACACTCACACACCCACTCACACACTCATCCACTCTTACACTCACTCACCCACCAAACCACCCACCCACTCACCCACCGACCCACTCACCCACACACTCACCCACACACTCACCCACTCACCCACCCACTCACCCACCCACCGACCCACTCACCCACCCACCCGCTTTCCACCCACCCACTCACCCACCCACCCACCCACTCTTCTACCCACCCACCCACCCACTCACACATCACTCCATCTCTTTTCTAGCCCATGCCACTCACCCACCCAACCACCCACTCACACACACACCCACTCACACACTCACCCACTCTTACACTCACACACTCACCCACTCACTCACACTCACCCACTCACCCACTCACACACCCATTCACCCACTCACACACCCACTCACCCACAACAACAACCGCCATTCGCCACTAAGTGGCGGTGACGTCACCACGACGCTTGTGCCAGGCCATGTGCACCCTGAGGCCACGTGAAGTGTCGAACGCCCGCTGGCAGGAGGTCACGGGGCAGACCCAGGTGCCACGGGTCGACTCACCCACACACACACTCACACACCCACTCACTCACCCACTCACACACTCACACACCCACTCACCCACTCACACACCCACTCACTCACACACCCACTCACTCACCCACTCACACACTCACACACCCACTCACACACTCATCCACTCTTACACTCACTCACACACCCACCAAACCACCCACCCACTCACCCACCGACCCACTCACCCACACACTCACCCACACACTCACCCACCCACTCACCCACTCACCCACCCACTCACCCACCCACCGACCCACTCACCCACCCACCCGCTTTCCACCCACCCACTCACCCACCCACCCACCCACTCTTCCACCCACCCACCCACTCACACATCACTCCATCTCTTTTCTAGCCCATGCCACTCACCCACCCACCCACTCACCTACCTGCCCGCTCTTCCACCCACCCACCCACTCACCCACCCATCACTCCATCTCTTCTCTAGCCCGTGCCGCGCCCATTCAGCCCCCTCTATCCGACCAAACAGAAGCTGTTTAGGCTTGCGGTGGCTGGGCATGCGGGCTACATGGCCCAGCCAACGCAGCCTTGCCATCCGGAGGAGCTCACCGATGGGACTTTGTCCAGATCTTTCAAGGATTTGTGAGCTCCTCACACAATCCAGCCTGCAGGTTAAACCCAGGATGGATCATAGGCAGGCCAGCCTAAATGTTTCTAACCGATGAAGATGCCCCATTAGGGTGGTCCACGTTTTGCAAGCGTAGAGAAGGGAGGGAATGACCGTGGCCGAGAAGACCTGAAGCTTCGTGCGGAGCGATAGACCAGGTAGCTGCCACACAGCGTTACGCAACTGATGAAAATATATTGCCGCTCGACTGATTCGGAGTGAGACCTCTGCTGTCAAACGGGAGCCGGTCATAAGCACACTGCCCAGGTAAGGGAAACTCTCCACTGTCTCCACAACTGACACATCACAGACACAGACAACAACAACCGCTATTTGCCACTAAGTGGCGGTGACGTCACCACGGCCCCTGTACCAGGCTAGGTGCACTTTGAGGTCACGTGAAGTGTTGAACGCCCGCTGGCAGGAGGTCACGGGGCAGACCCAGCAGGTGCTGCGGGTCGACTGACTGAGATGACTGGCCGATGCACCACCTGTGCCCCCTACTGTGCCAGGCTAGGTGCAGGAGGTCACGGGGCAGACCCAGCAGGTGGCACGGGTCGACCGACTGAGATGACTGGCCGATGGACCACCTGTGCCCCCTACTGTGCCAGACACACAAACACACAAAAACAAAGATCCCCCATATAGCCTTGACAGACTGTAGGGTCAAGTGCTGTTAGCGAGCACCTATGAAGGCCGGAACGGTACACGAGACGGGTGGGTGGCCAGCGCCATGCCGGACCGCCTTTGTCTCCCCAGTGGCGATGTTTACACATCGCACCAGGTGCTCATTTGAGGCTGAGTCGACCCAGGGGAGGCCCAGGACCGGTTCAGATAATTGTCACTGGTGGTGGCTGTGAGCGAGAATCGAACCCGGTCGCTGGGTTCGTAGTGCAGCGTAGCGCTAACAACTACATATCGCTCCTCTGGGATGCATTCCAAGACGGCACGAAGAGAGAACAAATTAAATAAACTTCTACACATTTGCCACCAGCACAAATATGCTCGGTCAGGAGATTCTTCAACTCTGTTTGGCTGAGTCACGGAAACCTGACATTTGAGTCGAATGGCTCAGCTCTTGGGGCTACGTGAAGTTATAAATAAGCCTCCCCAGTGTAGGTGTGTGTGTAGGTGTGTGTGTGTAGGTTTGTGGTTAGGTGTGTGTAGGTGTGTGTGTGTGTAGGTGTGTGTGTGTAGGTGTGTGTGTAGGTGTGTGTGTAGGTGTGTGTGCACACGTGTCTGTGTGTGTAGGTGTGTGTCTGGCATGTGTGTGTAGGTGTGTGTGTAGGTGTGTGTATGTGTGTGTGTGTGTACACGTGTCTGTGTGTAGGTGTGTGTGTAGGTGTCTGTGTGTAGGTGTGTGTATGTGTGTGTTTGTAGGTGTGTGTATAGGTGTGTGTGTCGGTATGTGTGTGTAGGTGTGTGTGTGTGTGTAGGTGTGTGTAGGTGTGTGTGTAGGTGTGTGTAGGTGTGTGTGTACACGTGTCTGTGTGTGTAGGTGTGTGTGTGTATGTACGTAGGTGTGTGTAGGTGTGTGTAGGTGTGTAGGTGTAGGTTTGTGTGTGTAGGTGTGTGTGTGTCGGTATGTGTGTAGGTGCGTGTAGGTGTGTGTATGTGTAGGTGTGTGTGTGTAGGCGTGTGTGTAGGTGTGCGTAGGTGTGTGTGTACACGTGTCTGCGTGTATATGTTTGTGTAATTGTGTGTGTGTAGGTGTGTATGTGGAGGTGTGTGTGTAGATGTGTGTGTGTGCACTTATGTCTGTGTGTGTATGTGTGTAGGGGTGATGGGGCAGTTGTGGAGAGAGTGGAGAATTTCCCATACCTGGGCAGTGTGCTCATGACCGGCTCCGGTTTAACAGCAGAGGTCTCACTCCGAATCAGTCGAGCGGCAATATCTTTTCATCGGCTACGTAACGCTGTGTGGAAGCTACCTGGCCTGTTGCTCCACACGAAGCTTTAGGTCTTCTCGACCACGGTTATGCCCTCCCTTCTCTGCGTTTGCGAAACGTGGACCCCTCTAATGGAACATCTTCACCGGTTATAAACATTTAGGCTGGCCTGCCTACGATCCGAACTGGGTTTAACCTGCAGGCTCGATTGTGTGAGGAGCTCACAAATCGTTGAAAGATCTGGACAAAGTCCCATCAGTGAGCTCCTCCGGCAGGCAAGGTTGCGTTGGCTTGGCCATGTAGCCCGCATTTCCAGCCACCGCATGCCTAAACAGCTTTTGTTCGGCCGAATCGAGGGGGCTAAACGGGCGCGGCATGGGCTAGAGAAGAGATGGAGTGATGTGGTACAGGAGGATGTGGAGCTGAGTGGACTTGCCGATGACTGGTACCAACGGTGTCAAGATCGGCCTCTGTGGAGGAGGCTCGTGAAGGACGCTACTGGGCAGTTGGAGGCAGTCGCCCTCCAGCAACAACGGAGGGCGTAAGAGCGACGCTCACAACATCGAGCGCCGGGTGGCTAAAGCACAGCCAGTTGGCACAGTAGGGGGCACAGGTGGTGCATCGCCACTCATCTCAGTCAGTCGACCCATGGCACCTGCTGGGTCTGTCCTCTGACCTGCTGCGAGCGGGCGTTCAACACTTAACGTGGCCTCAAGGTGCACATAGCCTGGCACAAGCGCCGTGGTGACGTCACCGCCACTTAGTGGGGAATGGCGGTTGTTGTTGTTGTTGTGTCTGTGCGTGTGGTGCGTAACAAACGCACCACACGCACAGACATACTATACTTTACACTACTATACACTACACTATAAACTACACTATACACTACACTATACACTCACTATACACTACACTATACACTACACTATACACTAGTATACACTACACTATACACTGCACTACACAATGTTGGAAACAGCTGGATAATTGATAATCAACCCCACAGATGATTGTTGTTATTAACCTTGGGTAAGTCAATCGATGACGACGCTGATCCAGCACCACCCACCCCCAGCTGACGCGAGGTGACGTCACAGTGGGGAGGTGGGGGAGGGGGCGAGCTGGGCGAGGTGGGTAAGGGGTCTGTAGCTCGCGTCGCCATGGATACAGTGCCCACCCTGCCACCACCTCCACCTTCGTGCTCGTTACTCGCTGTGGTCGGTAGAGGGCAGCACAGCGACATTTGCTGTCCGTCCATAACAACAACACCAACAACACCAACAACACCAACAACAACACCAACAACATCAACAACCGCCATTCGCTGCTGTGCCAGGTTCGGTGCATGAGGAGATGGTCACGTGACAGACCCTGCAGGTGCCATGGGTTGTGCTGCTGTGCCAGGCTAGGTGCATGAAGAGGAGGTCACGTGACAGACCCTGCAGGTGCCATGGGTTGTGCTGCTGTGCCAGGCTAGGTGCATGAGGAGGTTACGGGACAGACCCAGCAGGTGCCATGAGTTGTACTGCTGTGCCAGGCTAGGTGCATGAGGAGAAGGTCACGTGACAGACCCAGCACGTGCTATGGGTTGTGCTGCTGTGCCAGGCTAGGTACATGAGGAGGAGGTCAAGGAACAGACCCTGCAGGTGCCATGGGTAGTGAGACACTGGGTAGAGAGACACTGCGTAGTGAGACACTGGGGTAGTGAGACACTGCGTAGAGAGATACTGCTAGTGAGACACTGGGTAGTGAGACAATAGGTAGTGAGACACTGCTAGTGAGACACTGCTAGTGAGACACTGGGTAGTGAGACACTGCTAGTGAGATACTGGGTAGTGAGACACTGGGTAGTGAAACACTGGGTAGTGAGACACTGCTAGTGAGACCTTGGGTAGTGAGACACTAGATAGTGAAACACTGGGTAGTGAGACACTGGGTAGTGAGACACTGGGTAGTGAGACACTGCTAGTGAGACACTGGGTAGTGAGACACTGGGTAGTGAGACACTGCTAGTGAGATACTGGGTAGTGAGACACTGGGTAGTGAAACACTGGGTAGTGAGACACTGGGTAGTGAGACACTGCTAGTGAGACATTGGGTAGTGAGACACTAGATAGTGAAACACTGGGTAGTGAGACACTGGGTAGTGAGACACTGGGTAGTGAGACACTGCTAGTGAGATATTGGGTAGTGAGACACTGGGTAGTGAAACACTGGGTAGTGAGACACTGGGTAGTGAGACACTGCTAGTGAGACCTTGGGTAGTGAGACACTAGATAGTGAAACACTGGGTAGTGAAACACTGGGTAGTGAGACACTGGGTAGTGAGACACTGGGTAGTGAGACACTGCTAGTGAGACACTGGGTAGTGAGACACTGGGTAGTGAGACACTGCTAGTGAGATACTGGGTAGTGAGACACTGGGTAGTGAAACACTGGGTAGTGAGACACTAGATAGTGAAACACTGGGTAGTGAGACACTGGGTAGTGAGACACTGGGTAGTGAGACACTGCTAGTGAGACACTGGGTAGTGAGACACTGGGTAGTGAGACACTGCTAGTGAGATACTGGGTAGTGAGACACTGGGTAGTGAAACACTGGGTAGTGAGACACTGGGTAGTGAGACACTGCTAGTGAGACATTGGGTAGTGAGACACTAGATAGTGAAACACTGGGTAGTGAGACACTGGGTAGTGAGACACTGGGTAGTGAGACACTGCTAGTGAGACACTGGGTAGTGAGACACTGGGTAGTGAGACACTGCTAGTGAGACACTGGGTGGTGAGACACTGGGTAGTGAGACACTGGGTGGTGAGACACTGCAAGTGAGACACTGGGTAGTGAGACACTGGGTAGTGAGACACTGGGTGGTGAGACACTGGGTAGTGAGACACTGGGTAGTGAGACACTGGGTAGTGAGACACTGCTAGTGAGACACTGGGTAGTGAGACACTGGGTAGTGAGACACTGCTAGTGAGACACTGGGTGGTGAGACACTGGGTAGTGAGACACTGGGTGGTGAGACACTGCTAGTGAGACACTGGGTAGTGAGACACTGGGTAGTGAGACACTGGGTGGTGAGACACTGCTAGTGAGACACTGGGTAGTGAGACACTGGGTAGTGAGACACTGGGTGGTGAGACACTGGGTAGTGAGACACTGGGTAGTGAGATACTGCTAGTGAGACACTGGGTAGTGAGACACTGGGTAGTGAGACACTGCTAGTGAGACCTTGGGTAGTGAGACACTAGATAGTGAAACACTGGGTAGTGAGACACTGGGTAGTGAGACACTGCTAGTGAGACACTGGGTAGTGAGACACTGGGTGGGGAGACACTGCTAGTGAGACACTGGGTAGTGAGACACTGGGTAGTGAGACACTGGGTGGTGAGACACTGGGTAGTGAGACACTGGGTAGTGAGATACTGCTAGTAAGATACTGTTAGTGAGACACTGGGTAGTGAGACACTGGGTAGTGAGACACTGGGTGGTGAGACACTGGGTAGTGAGACACTGGGTAGTGAGACACTGGGTGGTGAGACACTGCTAGTGAGACACTGGGTAGTGAGACACTGGGTAGTGAGACACTGGGTGGTGAGACACTGCTAGTGAGACACTGGGTAGTGAGACACTGGGTAGTGAGACACTGGGTGGTGAGACACTGGGTAGTGAGACACTGGGTAGTGAGACCTTGGGTAGTGAGACACTAGATAGTGAAACACTGGGTAGTGAGACACTGGGTAGTGAGACACTGGGTAGTGAGACACTGCTAGTGAGATACTGGGTAGTGAGACACTGGGTAGTGAAACACTGGGTAGTGAGACACTGCTAGTGAGACCTTGGGTAGTGAGACACTAGATAGTGAAACACTGGGTAGTGAGACACTGGGTAGTGAGACACTGGGTAGTGAGACACTGCTAGTGAGACACTGGGTAGTGAGACACTGGGTAGTGAGACACTGCTAGTGAGACACTGGGTGGTGAGACACTGGGTAGTGAGACACTGGGTGGTGAGACACTGCTAGTGAGACACTGGGTAGTGAGACACTGGGTAGTGAGACACTGGGTGGTGAGACACTGCTAGTGAGACACTGGGTAGTGAGACACTGCTAGTGAGACACTGGGTGGTGAGACACTGGGTAGTGAGACACTGGGTGGTGAGACACTGCTAGTGAGACACTGGGTAGTGAGACACTGGGTAGTGAGACACTGGGTAGTGAGACACTGGGTAGTGAGATACTGCTAGTGAGATACTGCTAGTGAGACACTGGGTAGTGAGACACTGGGTAGTGAGACACTGGGTAGTGAGATACTGCTAGTGAGATACTGCTAGTGAGACACTGGGTAGTGAGACACTGGGTAGTGAGACACTGGGTAGTGAGACACTGCTAGTGAGACACTGGGTAGTGAGACACTGGGTAGTGAGACACTGCTAGTGAGACACTGGGTGGTGAGACACTGGGTAGTGAGACACTGGGTGGTGAGACACTGCTAGTGAGACACTGGGTAGTGAGACACTGGGTAGTGAGACACTGGGTGGTGAGACACTGCTAGTGAGACACTGGGTAGTGAGACACTGCTAGTGAGACACTGGGTGGTGAGACACTGGGTAGTGAGACACTGGGTGGTGAGACACTGGGTAGTGAGACACTGGGTAGTGAGACACTGGGTAGTGAGACACTGGGTAGTGAGATACTGCTAGTGAGATACTGCTAGTGAGACACTGGGTAGTGAGACACTGGGTAGTGAGACACTGGGTAGTGAGATACTGCTAGTGAGATACTGCTAGTGAGACACTGGGTAGTGAGACACTGGGTAGTGAGACACTGGGTAGTGAGACACTGCTAGTGAGACAACGTTGTAGGCCAATCTCCTCCTTCCCCTGAAGCTCCCCTCCCAATTCCCCGTGTCAGCATCTCACACCGCGGATAGGTCAGCGACCTCTCGGCTAGGAGCACGCCGTGACCTTCACTCACGATTCAAGTGTCGACGTTTTCATGGCATTCTCTCTCTCGTCTCGTGTATCGTGTAGTGCGTAGTGTAGTGTATAGTAGTGTATAGTGTGGTGTATAATAGTATATAGTGTAGTGTATAGTTTAGTGTATAGTAGTGTCTTGTATAGTGTATAGTAGTGCATAGTGTAGTGCATAGTGTAGTGTATAGTGTAGTGTATAGTGTATAGTAGTGTAGAGTGTAGTGTAAAGTGTATAGTAGTGTATAGTGTAGTGCATAGTGTATAGTAGTGTATAGGGTAGTGTATAATAGTGTATAGTGTAGTGCATAGTGTAGTGTATAGTAGTGTATCGTGTAATATATAGTAGTGTATAGTGTAGTGTATAGTGTAGCGTATAGTGTATTGTACAGTAGTGTATAGTGCCATGTATATTAGTGTATAGTGTAGTGTATAGGGTAGTCTATAGTGTATTGTATATTAGTCTATAGTGAAGTGTATAGTAGTGTATAGTGTAGTGCATAGTAGTGTATAGTGTAGTGTATAGTGTAGTGTATAGTAGTGTATAGTAGTGTCGTGTATAGTGTAGTGTATAGTGGTGTATAGTAGTGTATAGTGTAGTGCATAGTAGTGTATAGTGAGTGTATAGTGTATAGTGTTGTGCGTATGTATGAATATTGAACTTCTTCTGCACCGTACGCAGCCAACCGTGCTAATCGTAGGTCTGACAGACTTAGACAGACTGTTGGGACAAGTGCTGCTGTTAGAGAGTAGCAGCAGCAGCGCCTATGAAGGCTACCGGCATTGCAGCTGCACACACAGAGGGGGTGGGTGGCCAGCACCTCGCCAGGTAGTTAACATCTCCTAGCCACCGTGATGATGAGAGAGACGCAGACTCCAAAGATACAGCAGGCATGGTCAGGATCGGGATCGAATCCACGATCTCCTTTATACCAGGCGAGGTAGTTAACATCTCCTAGCCACCGTGATAATGAGAGAGAGAGACGCAGTCTCCAAATATACAGCAGCAGGCATCGTCAGGGTCGGGATCGAACCCACGACCTCCTGCGTATCAGGCGAGGTAATCAACATCTCACCATGAGAAGAGAGAGAGACGCAGACTCCAAATATACAGCCGCGGGTATCGTCAAGATTGGGATCGAACCCACGACCTCCTGCGTACCAGGCGAGGTAGTCAACATCTCACCATGAGAAGAGAGAGACGCAGACTCCAAATATACAGCAGCAGGCATCGTCAGGGTCGGGATCGAACCCACGACCTTCTGTACACCAGGCGAGATAGTTAACCCCTCACCATGAGAAGAGAGAGACACAGACTCCAAATATACAGCCGAGGGTATAGTCAAAATCGGGATCGAACCTACGACCTCCTGTACACCAGGCGAGATAGTTAACACCTCACCCTCTTGGCGTGTCCCTCAAATAAATAAAGTATTTAAGTTCAAATCGCATCAATTGTCCCATGCCATTTATCTGGATGTTATCGGCAAAAACCTGCGAGGCTGTTCCTGTGGGTAGGAGATTGGATCACCCTTTTCTCCTTAAGGACCGTGAGAGATGTTGCACTGCTCATCCACCAACCCACAAATCCCCCACTCACCCATCCACCCACCCACCAACTTACCCACTCACCCACTCACCCATCCACCCACCCACTCACCCGCTCACCCACCCACTCACCCACTCTTCCACCCACACACTCAGTCAACCATCAGTCCATTTCTTTGGCAGCGCGTGTCTTGCCCGTCTAGCCCCACTCTGTGCGGCCAAACAGAAGCTGCTGGGTCAGCAAGCGGTGGCTGTGCATGCGGGCTACGTGACCCAAAAAACGCAGCCCTCGCCTGCCGGAGGAGCTCACTGATGATGGCACTGTGTCCAGATCTTCGTTTGGAGGAGGTCTACGTTTACACACACTCAAGCACACACACACGCACACATACACTCACACTCATACACGCACACTCACGCACAACAACAACAACCGCCATTCGCCACTAAGTGGCGGTGACGTCACCACGACGCTTGTGCCAGGCCATGTGCAACTTGAGGCCACGTGAAGTGTCGAACGCCCGCTGGCAGGAGGTCACGGGGCAGACCCAGGTGCCACGGGTCGACTGACCGAGATGACCGAGATGACTGGCTGATGCACCACCTGTGCCCCCTACTGTACCAACTTGCTGTGCTTTAGCCACCCGGCGCTCCGCTCGTTGTTGTGAGCGTCGCTCCTCCGCCCTCCGTTGTTGTTGGAGGGCGACTGCCTCCAACTGCCCAGTAGCGTCCTTCACGAGCCTCCTCCACTGAGGCCGATCTTGACACCGCTGGTACCAGTCATCGGCAAGTCCACTCAGCTCCACGTCCTCCTGTACCACATCACTCCATCTCTTCTCTAGCCCGTGCCGCGCCCGTTTAGCCCCCTCGATCCGGCCGAACAAAAGCTGTTTAGGCATGCGGTGGCTGGGCATGCGGGCTACATGACCCAGCCAACGCAGCCTTGCCTGCCGGAGGAGCTCACTGATGGGACTTTGCCCAGATCTTTCAAGGACTTGTGAGCTCCTCACACAATCCAGCCTGGTTAAAACCATGATGGATCGTAGGCGCGGCCAGCCTAAATGTTTCCAACCGGCGAAGATGCTCCACTAGGGGGGTCCACGTTTCGCAAGCGTAGAGAAGGGAGGGAATGACCGTGGCCGAGAAGACCTGAAGCTTCGTGCGGAGCGACAGACCAGGTAGCTTCCACACAGCGTTACGCAACCGATGAAAAGATAATGCCGCTCGACTGATTCGGAGTGAGACCTCTGCTGATAAACTGGAGCCGGTCATAAGCACACTGCCCAGGTATGGGAAACTCTCCACTCTCTCCACAACTGCCCCATCACCAATTGGGAGTTGTGGGGGTGGAGTGTCCGATGGTACAAAATACCCAGGCAGGTGCTTAGTTTTGGTGGGGCTGATGGTAAGGCCCCACCTCTTAGTGGCACGCTCCAGTCTCAGCAGCAGCGTCTCCAACTCCTCTTCTGAATGAGCAGCTATTACCAAATCATCGGCATACATAACGTGGTTGACCAATAGGGAGCCATCCATTGATCGCACCCGGGCGTCGATCAGCCTCCCATTATATCTGTACCAAATGGAAATTCCCCCGGTACAGCTATTGAAGGCTTCACGAACTACGCAGTCGAAATAGATGTTAAATAATGTGGGAGCCAGAGGACATCCCTGTCGCACCCCAAGGTGTACAGGGAAAGGCTCTGACTCCCGGCCACGTAGTTTTACCCGGGCCCGCTCACCATCATGAAGGTCCTTAATGATCGTGAACAGAGAGTCAGGGACTCCGAAAGCACGAAGAACAACCCAGAGCCCGGGTCTACTGATGGTATCATAGGCCTTGACCAGGTCAATAAAGCAGAGATGTAGGTCTTGTTGGAATTCCCTACACCTCTGCTGTAGCAGACGGACATAAAATATGGCATCTGTGCAGGACCGCCCTTTCCTGAAACCGCATTGGGGCTCCGCAAGCCTCTCCTCAGCGTGCCTAGCAAGGCGATGTTGAATAATCCTTGCCAGGACCTTACCCGGCACACTGAGGAGTGAGATGCCCCTGTAGTTGTTACAGTCGGTACGGTCCCCCTTCTTAAAGAGGGGGACCACCAGGGCATCCTTCCAGTCCTGCGGAACCCGTCCAGTGGTCCAGACTGTTGTTATGATGTCATATAGGGCAGTCTGTGCACAAACGCCACCCTCCCTCAGCATTTCGCTTGGGAGATCATCTCTGCCCGGTGTCTTCCCTGGTCTCAGACTCCGGATCGCCCTCAGTACTTCCTCAACAGCTGGCACCTCAGCCAGCCACTCACAGGGGGTGACTTCTTCCAATATTTGAGGCACCGCAGCCTCAGCAGGGTTATCCCCACTTTGTGCCATGATGTTTTCCTGGCTGAGAGATTTTCCCTCCCCCAGGACCTCACAGAAATGCTCAGCAAATCTGCAAACCTGTTCCTGGGGGTCGGAGATTGGATAACCGTTTGGAGGAGGTCTACGTTTACACACACTCACGCACACACACGCACACACGCACACAAAAGACAAAAGATCCCCCATATATTCTATGGTTCTTTCGATAAAGTCACGTAGGTAGAAAAATAATAATCGGTCACGACGTTTCGATCGCCACACAAGCAACCGTCTGCAGGTGGGGTTGGCGATCGAAACGTCGTGACCGATTATGATTTGTCTACCTACGTGACTTTACCGAAAGAACCAAAGAGTATGGGTTCCTGCAGTCACGAATGCTTCAAATCAAGACAAAGATCCCCCGTATAGATTCTAACAGACTGTAGGGGCAAGTGCTGTTGGCGAGTAGCAGCACCTATGAAGGCCGGAACGGCACACGTGGGGGTGGGTGGCCAGCACCACGCCCGGCCGCCTTTCTCTCCCCCAGTGGCGATGTTTAACGACACACCACTCACTGCACCAGGTACTCATTTGAGGCTGAGTCGACCTAGGGGAGGAGACCCAGGACCGGTTCAGATAATTATAATGATCTCACACACATTCATGCACACACGCACGCACACACTCAGACACACGCACACACACTCACGAACACACACGCACGCACGCACACACACACAAACACGCACACACTCACGCACACACACGCACACTCAGACACACACTCACGCACACTCAGACACACACTCACGCACACACACACTCACGCACACACACGCACGCACGCACACATACTCACGCACACACACGCGCACGTCTCGCCCGCTCCGCAGGCACTGCTGCTGCTGCTGCCGCGAATTCCAAGAGGCAGCGAGGAGAGCCCACGGCGAATGCCACGAGAGTGAGAAAATAACAAGGACACACACACAGACACACATATACACACACAGACACACAGAGACACAGACACACACAAACACACACAGACACACACACAGACACACACACACAGACACACAGAGACACAGACACACACAAACACACACAGACACACACACAGACACACACACAGACAAAGACACACACACAGACACACAGACACACACACAGAAACACACACAGACACAGAGACACACACACAGAGATACACACACAGACACACACACACACACACACAGACACACACACACACACACAGACACACACATACAGAGACACACACAGACACAGAGACACACAGACACACACAGACACACACACAGACAGACACACACAGACACACACACAGACACACACAGACACAAACAAACACTGACACAGACACACACACAGACACATACATAGACCAACAGACACACACACAGACAACAACAACAACAACCGCCATTCGCCACTAAGTGGCGGCGACGTCACCACGGCGCCTGTGCCAGGCTAGGTGCACTTTGAGGCCACGTGAAGTGTCGAACCCCCGCCGGCAGGAGGTCACGGGACAGACCTAGCAGGTGCCACGGGTCGACTGACTGAGATGAGTGGCCGATGCACCACCTGTGCCCACTACTGTGCCAGGCTAGGTGCAGGAGGTCCCGGGACAGACCCAGCAGGTGCCACGGGTCGACTGACTGAGACGACTGAGATGAGTGGCTGATGCACCACCCGTGCCCCCTCTACTGTGGCAACTCGTTGTGCTTTAGCCACCAGGTGCTCCGCTCGTTGTTGTGAGTGTCGCTCCTCCGCCCTCCGTTGTTGTTGCTGGAGCCTCAACGGTGCACCTAGCCTGGCACTGCCCAGCAGCAGCGACCTAGCCACCCAAACCCCACGGACCCCTGCCTAAGGCGGACCGGGCAAGCCCCTCCCGCAATGACGTGCACAGTGACGTCACAAAGGGGGAAGAGGGGGGGTAGAGCACAGCCCGCTAGAGGCGATCTACACGGCCTGGGGTTCCGTAGCCTTGGTGGTGTTGCTGGTTGCTCTGTTTCTCACTCTATATCTCCAAACTAAACCAAACTATTTTTGTGTAGTAGCCCCATAGAGACCCATACTCATAGGGACACGTACAGACCCATAGAGACCCACACTCACAGAGACACGTACAGACCCAGAGAGACCCATACTCAGAGACACATACAGACCCAAAGAGACCCACACTCACAGAGACACGTACAGAACCAGAGAGACCCACACTCACAGAGACACGTACAGACCCATAGAGACCCATACTCATAGAGACCCACAGAGACCCATACTAAAACTAAACAACGTTGATGTGTCCAGGTGTATAAGCCCCCAATGAGCTGCTGTGTAATAGCTCTTTTGTCACAAATGGTAGCAGCTCAGCTACGTGGGCTGATATTATCAGCATCATCATCACGTGGACATTCATAGCAGCAGACAAATTACTCTCTAGACGCGTGGAGATGCTGATGCTGAATGTGGAGGGGAAAACCCGGAGGAAAATCCACACGACCACGGGGAGAGAGAGACGCAGACTCCAAATATACAGCAAGCAGGCAGCGTCAGGGTCGGAATCGAACCGACGACCTCCTGCGTACCAGGCGAGGTAGTCAACATCTCATGAGCTACAGTGGCTACAGGCATCGTCAGGGTCGGGATCGAACCCACGACCTCCTGCGTATCAGGCGAGGTAGTCACCACAGTGCCCATGAGCCACTTAATATCGAGGGGTGCTCGCACCCACCCACCCACCCACTTACCCACCCACCCACTCACCAACTCACCCACCCACCCACCCACCCACCCACTCACCCACCCACCCACCCTCTCACCCACCCACTCACTCACCCACCCACCCACCCACTCACCCACCCACCCACACCCACACTCACCCACCCACCCACTCACCTACCCACTCACCCACCTACCCACGGAGGGTAGTTGTGTGGCGACTGTGCTCACCCAGAACACAGACCGTAGTAGGCACCGTGGTGGCTAGGGATATGTTAGTGTACAGGAGGTAGTGGGTTCGATCCCGAATATGACGATGCCTGCTGCTGTATATTTCGAGTCTGCATCTCTCTTTTCCTCTCCCCGTGGTCCCGTAGATTTTCTCTCTGGGTCCTCAGGGTTTTCCCTCCACATTCAGACTCAATATGCATTGATGTTATTTTGATTATTTTGACTGCTATAAATGTCCAAATGTTATTGCCGCACTTTGTTGAGCGGCTATAATTTGTGGTGGCCAAGTCGATTCCGAAAAATATGTTCATACCCTCAGTAGGGGCTTTGCCTGATAGGATGGGGAATGGTTTAGTGTTTAAATCTGTATGTGTCTGAGTGATTGTGTGTGTCTGGGTGACAGGCCCACTCTCATTGTCTACAGCATCCCACGTCAGAGAATGAGGAGGCTTACCGCAGCCTTTGCTCGGAGGTTCGGAGAGCCATGAGGTGCTGCAAGGATGGGTGGTGGTCGCGGGTTGCTGAGAAGATGGAGTCTGCCTCAATGGCCCACGATCAGAAATTCCTATTTAACTCCATCAAAAAAGTAACATGCAGTGCCACACCTATTACCATCATTAGGGGAAAGAACGGCGATCCAATCTCCGACCCCCAGGAACAGGTTTGCAGATTTGATGAGCATTTCTGTGAGGTCCTGGGGGAGGGGGAATCCCTCAGCCTGGAAAACATCATGGGACAAAGTGGGGGTGACCCTGCTGAGGCTGCGGAGCCTCAAATATTCGAGGAGGAAGTCACCCCATGTGAGTGGCTGGCTGAGGTGCCATCCGTTGAGGAAATACTGAAGGCGATCCAGAGTCTGAGACCAGGAAAGGTACCGGGTAGAGATGATCTCCCAAGCGAAATGCTGAGGAAGGGTGGCGTTTGTGCACAGACTGCCCTACATTACATCATAACAACAGTCTGGGCCACTGGACGGGTTCCACAGGATTGGAAGGATGCCCTGGTGGTCCCCCTCTTTAAGAAGGGGGACCGCACAGATTGTAACAACTACAGGGGCATCTCACTCCTCAGTGTGCCGGGAAAGGTCCTGGCAAGGATTATTAAACATCGCATTGCTATGCACGCTGAGGAGAGGCTTGCGGAGCCCCAATGCGGTTTCAGGAAAGGGCGGTCCTGCACAGATGCCATTTTTTCTGTCCGTCTGTTATAGCAGAGGTGTAGAGAATTCCAACAAGACCTACATCTCTGCTTCATTGGTCTGGTCAAGGCCTATGATACCATGAGTAGGCCTGGGCTCTGGGTTGTTCTTCGTGCTTTCCGAGTCCCTGACCCTCTGCTCACGCTCATTAAGGACCTTCATGATTGTGAGCAGGCCCGGGTAAAACTACGTGGCCGGGAGTCTGAGCCATTCTCTGTGCACCTTGGGGTGCGACAGGGATGTCCTCTGGCTCCAACATTATTTAACATCTATTTCGACCACGTAGTTCGTGAAGCCTTCAGTAGCTGTACCGGAGGAATTTCCATCTGGTACAGATACAATGGGAGGCTGATCGATGCCCGGGTGCGGTCAAGGGATGGCTCCCTATTGGTCAACCACGTTATGTATGCCGACGACCTGGTAATTGCAGCTCACTCAGAGGAGGAATTGGAGGCGCTGCTGCTTAAGCTGGAGTGTGCCACTAAGAGGTGGGGCCTTATCATCATCCCCACCAAAACTAAGCACCTGCCTGGGTATTTTATACCATCGGGAACTCCACCCCCACAACTCGGCGATGGGGCAGTTGTGGAAAGAGTGGAGAGTTTCCCATACCTGGGCAGTGTGCTCATGACCGGCTCCAGTTTAACAGCAGAGGTCTCACTCCGAACCAGTCGAGCGGCATTATCTTTTCATCGGTTGCGTAACGCTTTGTGGAAGCTACCTGGTTTGTCGCTCTGCACGAAGCTTCGGGTCTTCTCGGCCACAGTCGTTCCCTCCATTCTCTATGCTTGCGAAACGTGGACCCCCCTAATGGAACATCTTCGCCGGTTAAAAACATTTAGGCTGGCCTGCCTACGATCAATTCTGGGTTTAACCAGGCTGGATTGTGTAAGGAGCTTACAAATCTTCGAAAGATCTGGACAAAGTCCCATCTGTGAGCACCTCTGGCAGGCAAAGCTGCGTTGGCTGGGCCATGTAGCCCGCATGCCCAATCATCGCATGCCCAAACAGCTTTTGTTTGGCCGGATCCAGGGGGCTAAATGGGCGCGGCACGGGCTAGAGAGGAGATGGAGTGACGTGATACAGGAGGATGTGGAGCTGAGTGGACTTGTCGATAACTGGTACCAGCGATGTCAAGATCGGCCTCTGTGGAGGAGGCTCGTGAAGGACGCTATTGGGCAGTTGGAGGCAGTTGCCCTTCAACAACAACAAAGGGCGAAGGAGCGACGCTCACAACAATGAACGGAACGCCGGGTGGCCAAAGCACAGCAAGTTGGCACAGTAGGATACACAGGTGGTGCATCAGCCAGTCATCTCGGTGATCTGTCAGTCGACCTGTGGCACCTGGGTCTGCCCCGTGACCTCCTGACATCGAGCGTTCGACACTTCACATGGCCTCAAGGTGCACATGGCCTGGTACAAGCGTCGTGGTGATGTCACCGCCACTTTGTGGCGAATGGCGGTTGTTGTTGTTGACTGGGTGTGGTGTTTGCCTGTCTTGTACTTTGCACTCCGATCGTGGTGTTGTAACTTGCTGGGTCACGTAGCCCGCATGCCCAGCCACCGCATGCCCAACCAGCTTCTGTTTGGCCACAGAGAGGGGGTTACACGGGCAAGACACGGGCTGGAGAAGAGTTGAAGTGATGTGGTACAGGAGGATGTGGAGCTGAGTGGACTTGCCGATGACCAGTACCAGCGGTGTCAAGATTGGCCTCTATAGAGGAGGCTCGTGAAGGACGCTGCTACTGGGCAGTTAGAGGCAGTTGCCCTCCAGTAACAACGGAGGGTACAGGAGCGACGCTCACAACAATGAGCGGAGTGCCGGGTGGCTAAAACGCAGCGAGTTTTGCACAGTAGGGGGTACAGCTGGTGGTGCATCTACGGGTCATCTCAGTCAGCCAACTCATGGCACCCGCTGGGTCTGTTCTGTGACCTCCTGTCGGCAGCAAGCCTTCGACACTCCACGTGACTGCCTCAAAGAGCACCTAGCCTGGCACGTCATTGTTACTTAGTGGTGAATGGCGATTGTTGTAGTGTATAGTGGAGTGTGTGTGTTTTTTGGTTAGATTGCATAAATATAAATGTGTCGTTAAATCCGCCACCACCCGACACAGCCAATTAGTAAGTTGTGTCATCTAAATAGAACGTGCCAATTCGTTACTAGTACAGCACTAGTGTACAGCACTAGTGTATAGTGTAGTGTAAAGTGTAGTAGTGTATAGTAGTGTAGTGTATAGTGTAGTGTAGAGTGTAGTGTAAAGTGTAGTGTATTGTAGTGAAGTGTATAGTGTAGTGAGTACAGTGACGTTTCGCCAGTGATTACAACCGGCACCATCAGGCGACAGCCAGAGTTGTGGAGAAATCCTCGTCCTGTTTCGTTCCTTAAGTAGAGCAGGTAGATGTGTTGCCGACACTTGTGAGCCCTTCACGTACAAAGGGGAGGGGGGATTTATGTTCATAAATTAATGTTTATCAATGAACATTAATGCTAATGGTAGTGTAGCGGTTAGCGCTACGCTACCAACCCAGCGACCCGAGATCGATCGCCGCTCACGGCCAACACTAGTGGGGATTATCTGAACCAGTCCTGGGCCTCCCCTATGTCGACTCAGCCTAAAATGGGTACCTGGTGCGGCACTTAAAAACGTCATCACTGGGGGAGACAAAGGCGGTTGGGCGTGGTGCTGGCCATCCAGCCCCATGTGTACGGCTCCGGCCTTCATAGGTGCTCCATAAGAACACTTAGCCTAACAGTCTATCTAACGCTATACAGGGGGTCTTTGTCTTTATAGTATATGGTGTAGTATGTATGTGTATATCTAGTGTAGTGTATAGTGTAGTACATATGTATGTTGAACTTCTTTGGCACCGCATGTAAATAACCGTGCTAATTGCGTTTGGCTACTTGTGGGGAATGGACAACAAACTAAACATAACAACAACAACAAGCAGCAGTTCTAAATAAATTCGCATGCCAGCAAGCCAAACTTTTTTTTTAAATGATACGGCATGAAAAAATGATGATGCGGGCAGAATTTTTGGAGGGGTTGGGGAGGGGAGGGTTGGAGAAAAAATGTGAAAAATAATGATTTATGTGACATGACGGTTACCAACAACAAGTTCAACTGTGTCGCACCTCCCCCCTTCTCCCCGTGACATCACCGTAGCTTATAGGGCAGGCATAGCTCGCAAAAATGTGCCATTGGCTGAAAAAAAAGTCGCCTATCATTATTATTTTCTTTCTCTCTTTTCGGAATGCTCGGGAGGTAACATCGGAAGGACGCCAAGAAGGGCGTCTATACAATTGCCTTCATCAGCTTAGTGTCCAGACTTTACCCCTTCTCTGGGACACAAAGATGCGGTTCTCGTGAGTGCCCTTAGAGAAATGAACTCCCCAAACAGTGCAGGATGGTGGCCATTTTTTGGAAGAGTGGCGGCCATTTTTGTTGCAAGAGTGGCGGCCATTTTTTTATGAAGAGTGGCAGCCAACCAAGTGCATGCGCGAGGGTCGGTGCCCGTGGCGCGTCACGAAAGCGTCACGAACGCCGGTGACCTGAGTTCATCGCAAACGGAATCCACCCCACCTCCCCTTCCCCTCCCCTCCACGTAAGCCTCACGAATAGACCTTTTGGGGAGGACAAGCGCTGATCATGAGTGAGCAAGCGAATAGCTTCCACGAAATGCCACCAAATGGCGCACGGGCGGGATGGACTTAGGTCATGCAACCACGGTCCCCGGCCGCCTTTGTCTCTACCAGTGGCGATGTTTACTACACACCGCTACCCCAGGTACTCATTTGAGGCTGAGTCGACCTAGGAGGGGAGTCCCGGGACCGGTTCAGATAATCGCTGTCACCAGTGTTGGTGGTGTCCGTGAGCGAGAATCGAACTCGGGTCTCTGCCGGAGGTTCGTAGTGCAGCGCTTACCGCTACGCCTCTGCTCTCTGCAGTAACCCAAAAAAGATCCCTCATATAGCCTGTGACAGACTGTAGGAGCAAGTGCTGTTAACGAGTAGCAGCACCTATGAAGGCCGGAACGGTACACGAGGGGGTGCGGCGGCCAGTAACCACGCCCCGCCGCCTTTGTCTCCCCCAGTGGCGATGTTTACTACACCACACCGCCACACCAGGTATTCATTTTAGGCAGAATTGACCGAGGGGAGGAACGCCCAGAACCGGTTCAAATAATCGTCACCGGCGTTGGTCGTGAGCAGGAAACGAACTCGGGTCTCTGCCGGGGTTCAAAGCGCAGCGCTAACCACTATGCCACCGCTCCCCACACGCGCACGAACAATGGAACTACACCACCCGCACGCGCACGCTGCAGTAACGCAGAGTGCTGCGCATGCTGTTTCCAGAGCCCCGGGCCAGGAGAACAAACAAAACCTGAGCGATTAACCCAACCCAGCCGTTCTAGCCTGCAGTGGCGATGCAACTCTCTCTCTCTCTTTTTTGCCTGCTCTCTTTCTTTCTCTCTTTCTTTTTCGAGAGAGAGAGAGAGCCAGCGACAAGAGCGACAACTTTAGCCTTCACAAAGGCATGGTGACCCAAAGCACCATCTGCTATGCCTCTTTCCTGCTCTACAGCTGTGCCGTACCATGCTGAGCTGTGCCGAGCCGATCCGAGCCGTGCCGAGCCAAGCGCTGACTCTGCAGGCACAGAGCCGTGCGCTATCTGACATCACGCGTCACACATCAGACAAAGATCCCCCCATATAGCCTGAGCACGCTGCTGTCAGCAAGCATGTCACACACGACAAAGTGTGAAAACAAATGATGCATGCATTGTCAGTTGTAATTACAGACTCAACGGCAATGTAGGGCGAACTTCTTTGGCACCGTACGTAGCCATATAGACCGGTGTCTATATGGTGTCTGGACATCTAGTTTAATGATTTTTAAACGGTCTGCTCATGCGACGTCATTTTGAAAATGGCCGCCACTCTTAAAAAAAAAGTGTCCGCCACTCAAAAGAAATGACCGCCACTCTTTAAAAAAGTTTCCGCCACTCTTCCAAAAAACAATGGCCGCAACTTTTCAAACAAAAAATGGCCTGCCACTCTTCATAAGAAAAATGGCCGCCACTCAAAAGAAATGGCCGCCACTCTTTAGAAAAGTTTCCGCCACTCTTCCAAAAAACAATGGCTGCAACTCTTCAAATGGCCGCTATTCTGCACTGGGGAGGATTTCATTTCTCCGAGGGCACTCACAAGAACCGCATCTTTGTATCCCAGAGAATGGGTAAAGTATGGGCACCGAGCTGACGTGGATCGGCTGCGGTGTGGCCCAAACGCAATGTCAAAAACGACCTCCTTTGCATCCATTGCATCTGCGATCAGAGCGGAGTTCGAGGGAGGCTGCCATCACTTTGTGGATGCGTTGCCCCCTCTTTGATGGTGCCACGGTGGCCTTCTATGCAGGAGGTCTTGGGTTCGAGCCCTGACGATGCCTTGTGTGGTATATTTGTAGTCTGCGTGGTCTCTCTCTCTCTTCCAGTGACTTGGATAGGTTGATGGGTTGGTGGGTGGATGAATAAGCGCGTGAGTGAGTGAGTGGATGGGTGGGTGGGTGGATGAGCGGGCGGGTGGGTGATCGAGTTATAGGGTGGGTGAGTGGGAGGATGAGTGGGTGAGTGGGTGAATGGATGAGTGGGTGGGTGGGTGAGGGAGCGAGTGGTTGAGCGGGTGGGTGGGTGATCGAGTAAGTGGGTGGGTGAGTGGAAGGATGAGTGGGTGAGTGGGTGAGTGAATGAGTGAGTGGATGGGTGGGTGGGTCGATGGGTGGGTGGACGAGTAGCACAAGCTAGATTACAAATCAATCTTCAACTCGATCAAAATAACAACTTGCAGTGCAACATCTCTCACCGTCTTTAAGGAGAAAAGAGTGATCCAATCTCCTACCCACAGGAACAGCTTCGCAGGTTTTGCTGATAACATCCAGATAAATGGCATGGGGCAATTAATGCGATTTGAACTTAAATACTTTATGTATTTGAGGGACACGCCAAGGGGGTGAGGTGTTAACTATCTCGCCTGGTGTACAGGAGGTCATGGGTTCGATCCCGATCTTGACGATACCCGCGGCTGTATATTTGGAGTCTGCGTTTCTCTCCTCTCATGGTGAGATGTTGACTACCTCGCCTGGTACGCAGGAGGTCGTGGGTTTGATCCCGATCTTGACGATACCCGCGGCTGTATATTTGGAGTCTCGCCTGGTATGCAGGAGGTCATGAGTTCGATTCCTTATGATGCCTGCTGTGGTATATTTGTAGTTTTCGTTGTCTCTCTCTCTCTCCCAGTAACTAGGAGATGTTAACTACCTCGCCTGGTATACAGGAGGTCGTGGGTTCGATCTCGACCCTGACGCCTGCTGTATATTTGGAGTTTGCGTGACTCTCCCTGCGGTCGCGTGGATTTTTCTCTGGGTCGTCCAGGTTTTTCTCTCCACATTTAGAATCAATGTCACGTGGTGAAAGTAAACCCGGGTCTCTGCCGGGTTTGTATCGCAGCGCAAACCACTAGCGCCACCGCTCCCCACACGAGAGAGGCAGACACACACAGACACACACACAGACACACACACAGACACACACATTCACCCAGACACACACAGACACACAAAGACAAACACACATAAAGACAACAACAACCGCCATTCGCCACTAAGTGGCGGTGACGTCACCACGACGCTTGTGCCAGGCCATGTGCACCTTGAGACCACGTGAAGTGTCGAACGCCCGCTGACAGGAGGTCACGGAGCAGACCCAGGTGCCACGGGTCGACTGACTGAGATGACCGAGTTGACTGGATGATTCACCACCTGTGCCCCCTACTGTGCCAACTTGCTGTGCTTTAGCCACCCGGCGCTCTGCGCGTTGTTGTGAGCGCCACTCCTCCGCCCTCCGTTGTTGTTGGAGGGCGACTGCCTCCAACTGCCCAGTAGCGTCCTTCCCAAGCCTCCTCCACTGAGGTCAATCTTGACACCGCTGGTACCAGTCATCGGCAAGTCCACTCAGCTCCACGTCATCCTGTACCACATCACTCCATCTCTTCTCTAGCTCGTGCTGCGTCCGTTTAGCCCCCTCGATCCGGCCGAACAAAATCTGTTTGGGCATGCGGTGGCTGTGCATGCGGGCTACATGACACAGCCAACGCAGCCTTTCCTGCCGGAGGAGCTCACCGATGGGACTTTGCCCAGATCTTTCAAGGATTTGTGAGCTCCTCACATAATCCAGCCTGGTTAAAGCCAGGTTGGATCGTAGGCAGGCCAGCCTAAATTTTTCTAACAGACACACACACACAGACACACGCAATCACCCAGGCACACGCAGATACAACACTAAACCATCCCCTATCCTACCAGGCAAAGCCCCACTGAGGGTATGGACTGATTGTTCAGAAACGACCTGGCCATCACAAATGATAGCCACTCAGCAAAGCGGACCCATCATAATTTCAGAAAAATCTGAATATTTAGACTGCAAGGGGGAGGAATCAACAAAATAAACAACAACACACGGAACTCACAAACATGACAGGACTGTAATGTATAAGCCAGGTAAAGACAATCACCCAGACACAGACTGCGACGAACACGAAACCATCTCCCGTCGTACTAGGCACAGCCCACACCGACAAAAGAGCAACACAGCACAATAAATTTCAGCTTAGAGAGAGACCCTTGGGGGAGAGAGAGTGGAGAGAGAGGAGAGAGAAACAGAGACAGAGAAAAGAGACAGAGACAAAGGAGAGAGGCAGAGAGACAGAGAGGAGAGAGACAGAGAGACACACAGAGACAGCGAGAGAAACAGAGAGGAGAGAGACAGAAAGGCACACACAGAGACAGCTAGAGAGACAGAGAAGAGAGACACAGAAAGAGAGAGAGACAGAGAGAGAGAGGGAGACAGAGAGAGACAGAAATCCGAGAGAGGAGAGACAGAGACACACAGAGACAGAGAGAGGAGAACTAGACAGAGAGATACACACACACACACAGACAGAGAGAGACACATACAGAGAGACGGAGAGAGAGACACACACACAGAGACAGAGAGAGACACACACACAGAGACAGAGAGAGACACACACAGAGATACAGAGAGAGAGAGAGACATACACACATTTACAGAGAGAGACACACACACAGAGACACAGGGAGAAAGACACACACAGAGACAGAGAGATACACACAGATACATAGAGAGATAAACACACACAGAGAGACAGAGACACATACACACAGAGACAGAGAGAGGAGAAAGACACAGAGAGATACACACACAGAGACACACAGAGAGAGAGAGACACACACACAGAGAGACAGAGAGAGACACAGAGAGACAGAGAGAGACACACACACAGAGACAGAGAGAGACACACACAGAGATACAGAAAGAGACATACACACAGATACAGAGAGATATACACACAGAGACACAGGGAGAAAGACACACACAGAGACAGAGAGATACACACAGAGACAGAGAGATAAACACACACAGAGAGACAGAGACATACACACAGAGACAGAGAGAGGAGAAAGACACAGAGAGATACACACACAGAGACACACAAAGAGAGACACACATACAGATGCAGAGAGAGAGACACACAGAGAGAGAAAAACAAAAAGACATAGAGAGAGGAGAGACAGAGACGTGGACATCTCAAAATGTCAACTTCATTCTTGAGAAATCTGCTCGGTCAGCGAATACCGCGCGGATTCCTCTCACGCCCAAGCGAGGCCGCCATCGTCACCACCACAACCACCACCACAACCACAACCATCACCACAACCACCACTACCACCATTACCACCACAACCACCACAACCACCACCACAACCACCACCACCACAACCACCACCACAACCACCACTACCACCACCACCACCACCACCACCACCACAACCACCACAACCACCACAACCACAACCACCACAACCACCAACACAACCACCACCACAACCAGCACAACCACCACCACAACCACCACCACCGTCACCACAACCACCACCACAACCACCGTCACCACTACCACCACAACCACCACAACAACCACCGTCACCACAACCACCGTCACCACCACCACCACAACCACCACCACCACCACAACCACCACCACAACCGCTACCACCGTCACCACCACCACAACCACCACCATCACCGTCATCACCAACATCGCCACCACCATCGCCACCACCACCGTCACCACCACCATCACCACCACCACCAACGTCACCATCACCACCACCAGGCTCGCTGCGTGGCTGGCAAAGAGCCTCGGGGAACGGTGGTCAAGGGACAACTCACATAGTGAAACTACCTCGTGTGTAGGTGTGTGTGTAGATGTGTGTGTGTAGGTGTGTGTGTAGGTGTGTGTAGGTTTGTGTGTATGTAGGTGTGTGTAGGTGTGTGTATGTAGGTGTGTGTAGGTGTGTGCAGGTGTGTGTGTAGGAGTGTGTGTAGGTGTGTGTGTAGGTGTGTGTGTGTAGGTCGGCCGGATCGAGGGGGCTAAACGGGCGCGGCACGGGCTAGAGAAGAGATAGAGTGATGTGGTACAGGAGGACGTGGAGCTGAGTGGACTTGCCGATGACTGGTACCAGCGGTGTCAAGATCGGCCTCTGTGGAGGAGGCTCGTGAAGGACGCTACTGGGCAGTTGGAGGCAGTCGCCCTCCAACAACAACGGAGGGCGGAGGAGCGACGCTCACAACAACGAGTGGAGCAGCGGGTGGCTAAAGCACAGCAAGTTGGTACAGTAGGGGGCACAGGTGGTGCATCATCCAGTCAACTCGGTCATCTCAGTCAGTCGACCCGTGGCACCTGGGTGTGCCCCGTGACCTCCTGCCAGCCGGCGTTCGACACTTCACGTGGTCTCAAGGTGCACATGGCCTGGCACAAGCGTCGTGGTGACGTCACCGCCACTTAGTGGCGAATGGCGGTTGTTGTTGTTGTGTGTGTAGGTGTGTGTATGTAGGTGTGTATGTCGGTGTGTGTGTGTAGGTGTGTGTGTAGGTGTGTGTGTGTAGGTGTGTGTGTAGGTGTTTCCAACCGGGACAATCACAGCAATAAACAATTTTTTGCCCACTTCAGCAATTGTTTCTTGCTGTGGTTGTCCCACCTGATGACGGACACTTGTGTTGCGCCCGAAAGGTCGTGATTTTATTTATTTCATTTTCTCCCTACGTGACTTTACCGAAAGAACTAAAGAGTATGGATCCCTGCAGTCACGAAAACTTCAAATCTAGATTAATAGAATACGACGTTTCAATTGCAACACAAGCAATCGTCATCGGGTAGAAAACAAACCGAGTGAACTTAGAAATACAATGCAATCCAACACAAATCATATAAATTAATTCAACTACGATGGGTATCCATTGTAATTTCCATTGTAATTTCCATTGTAAATCCATCGATGATCGATCAGGGAACAGGGTGGTGTGTGTGTCTGTGCAAGCCCCAGAGGGTCATTGTACTCTGTGTGTGTGTGCGTTCGTGATGATGGTTGTGGTGGTGGTGGTGGTGAAGGTGTTAGTTGCCTTTTTGGAAGATGCCAGAGGCGATCTGTTAAAAAAAAACTCATTGCGTAGTGGCATTTTTTTTTACAGAGGGCAGGCAGGGTGGCCCTTCAAATTCCTCACCTGTCTGTGTCTCTCAGGTGTGTGTCTCTCACTCACTACGGGGTGGCACGTACACACACAAACACAAAGGGTGACTACCAGAGACACACACACACACGCACGCACACAGAGGGTGCCCACCAGAGACACACACACACGCACACAGAGGGTGACTACCAGAGACACACACACACACGCACACAGAGGATGACTACCAGAGACACACACACACACACAAACACAGAGGGTGCCCACCAGAGACACACACACACACGCACACAGAGGGTGACTACCAGAGACACACACACACACGCACACAGAGGGTGACTACCAGAGACACACACACACACAAACACAGAGGGTGACTACCAGAGACACACACACGCACACAGAGGGTGATCAGCAGAGACACACACACACACACAAACACAGAGGGTGACTACCAGAGACACACACACACGCATACAAACAGAGGGTGACTACCAGAGACACACACACAGAGGGTGATTACCGGAGACACACACACACGCACACAAAGGGTGATTACCGGAGACACACGCACACAGAGGGTGATTACCAGAGACACACACACACACGCACACGCACACACACAGAGGGTGACTACCAGAGACACACACACACGCACACAGAGGGTGACTACCAGAGACACACACACACACAGAGGGTGACTACCAGAGACACACACACACGCACACACACAGAGGGTGACTACCAGAGACACACACACACGCACACACACAGAGGGTGACTACCAGAGACACACACACACACGCACGCACACAGAGGGTGATTACCGGAGACACACACACACATGCATACACACACAGAGGGTGATTACCGGAGACACACACACACACAGAGGGTGATTACCAAAGACACACACACACGCACACACACACAGAGGGTGACTACCAGAGAAAGAGGCACACAGACACACGCCTACACGCACAGAGGGTGACTACCGGAGACACACACACACACGTTCCTACACACACGCGCCTACACACACACGCGCCTGATTACCGGAGACACACAATCGCAGACACACACAGAGGGTGATTACCAGAGACACACACACACACGCACACACACACAGAGGGTGACTACCGGAGAAAGAGGCACACAGACATACGCCTACACGCACAGAGGGTGACTACCGGAGACACACACACACACACACGTTCCTACACACACGCGCCTACACACACACACGCACACGCCTCCGCACACACACGCCTCCACACTTACACGCCTCCACACACACACACGCACACGCCTCCACACACTCTCACGTACACAAAGAGGAATAGCAGAGGGGAAGGTCTCACATAAGTGAACAGGAGAGTCGAAGGCAGCACGGGGAACCGCGATTCAGCACGTGGCTCAGACCACCACCACCATCATCGGTCAACTGGGAGAGGCATTGGCCCCATCAGAGCAGGGCACATTTGGCAATTTCATGCCCTCGCGAACGAGTGGCTCACATCCTCCTAAGTAGATCGGAAAACACTTTTTTCGGGGGGTTTTTTGGTCTCCGTTTTGGTTTTTAATCATTGCAAATTAGCGGCGGCCGGAGGGGGGGGGGGTAGAGGGGGACAGAGAGAGAGGAGAGAGACGTGTGACAGCTCGCTCGGTTCAATTCGCGTCGTGGATTCATCTCGGGCTGCAGAGGCAGCGCCTAATGTTGTCACAGAGGGAGGTCTACTAAGTGTGTGTGTGGGGGGGGGGGGGGAGGGAGGCCACCACGCCATTTGTTCCTCCTCTTCTTCTTCTTATTATTCTACACCTCTCACTTCACAACTCCAGCGTCTTCACGGCCCAAGAGGAGGACTGTCGCCACTCCGAGGAGCGGCGATGGTGACGATGGCGGTGGTGGCTCACCTGGGCATCATCCTCACGCTCGCAGGTGAGGAGGAGGGTGGGGGGGCGAGAGAGACTTGCACGGTGCTCTCGCGGCAGGAGGAGGAATTCCCGATGAGCCGTGGAGATCTTTAAGTCGGAGAAAGTCGTCGCGGTTACACCACAACAATGACAACAGCAGCTGCAGCATAGAACTCACAAACGCGATATCAGTGCAAAGTACTAGATGAGTAAATACACAATCACACAGAGATACACACAGACACACATAGATACACACACAGATATACAGATATACACAGAGACACAATCACACAGAGATACACACACAGACACACCCATAGACACACACACAGACACACACACACGATACACACAGACACACACAGACACACAATCACACATAGATACACACACACACACAGACACACACGCAGACACACAATCACACAGACACACACAATCACCCAGATACAACACTAAACCATCCCCCATCCTACAAGGCAAAGACCCCTACTGAGGGTGTGAACTAATTGTTCAGAAGCGACCTGTCCATCACAAATGATCGGCGCTCAACACAGTGCGGCGATCCCATTTGAGGATAACACTGTGTGTGACAAAACATTCTTAATTTGTTTTGTCCCTGGGTAGTAAGTGTTATTTCCTAATTGTTTATGCCTAAAAAGTACAGAAAGTAGCTATTGTTTCCCACAAACTTTGCTTTTGTGACCAGGACATTGATACTTTTAAATGTATCTAATTTTCACTGTGATAACGTGGTGTGCATTTGTGTCATTCCTGCACCTAAAGTCCTGGTCACAAAAGCAAAGTTTGTGCGGAATAATAGCCATGTTCTAAACTTTTTAGGCATAAGCAATAAAAAAAAAATAACACTTTGTGCCCAGGAACACAAATTGTGTTACGTAGCGAAATCAGAATCATTGTGTTTCGACTGGCAGGAGAAGGAAAACCTGATTAGCTATACAGCTCTTTAATCAATCACGGATGTTGTCCAGGTCGAGGGCACGGGGGCACTCACCACGTCACAACACAATTCTCACAAAAACTTGATAGCAGGGAAAAGTACAAGGCAGCTAAACATTTTCTTGGTTCTTTCGGTAAAGTCACGTAGAAGGGAAATAATAAAATCATAAAAATAAAACATAATAAAATAATTCTCACGACGTTTCGGCCACAACGCAAGCAGCCGTCCTCAGGTGAAGAACACGCTGCCAAGCTTGGTGGTGCCCATTCAGACGCTGTCTTTCCGACAGACCTGTTCTTCACCTGAGGACGGCTGCTTGCGTTGTGGCCGAAACGTCGTGAGAATTGTATTTTATTATGTTTTATTTTTATTATTTGATTATTTCCCTTCTACGTGACTTTACCGAAAGAACCAAGAAGATGAATCCCTGCAGTCACGAAAGCTTTAAATCGCAGATAAACAAGTCACTTACAAACAAATACTCACACACGCAGCTCAGCTGTGCCTTTCTTAGCAGGTGCAAGCCCCACCGAGCTGCTGGGTAGTGGGGCTTCGCAGACGATAGCAGCTCAAGCATGTGGCTGAAATCATCATCATCATCATTACGTGGCTGAAATCATCATCATCACGTGGCTGAAATCATCATCATCACGTGGCTGAAATCATCATCATCATCACGTGGCTAATATCATCATCATCATCACGTGACTGATATCATCATCACGTGGCTGATATCATCATCATCCCGTGGCTGAAATCATCACGTGGCTGAAATAATAATAATAATCATCATCATCATCATCATCACGTGGCTGATATCATCATCATCATCATCATCACGTGACTGATATCATCATCATCATCATCACGTGGCTGAAATCATCATCATCATCACGTGGCTGATATCATCATCATCACGTGACTGATATCGTCATCATCATCACGTGGACGTTCACAACAGCAGACAGACACTCTGCACGTCTATGGGTCTATGTGTGATGAGTCTATGGGTCTCTATGTAATGAGACTATGTGTCTCTGTGTGATGAGCCTATGGGTCTCTGTGTGATGCATCTATGGGTCTCTGTGTGATGAGTCTATGGGTATCTGTGTGATGAGTCTATGGGTCTCTGTGTGATGACTCTATGGGTCTCTATGTAATGACTGTGGGTCTCTGTGTGATTAATCTATGGGTCTCTACGTAATGAGTCTGGAGGCTAAAATTAAACAATGTTTATGTTTTGATTTAAAGCTTTCGTGACTGCAGGGATTCATCTTCTTGGTTCTTTCGGTAAAGTCACGTAGAAGGGAAATAATAAAATAATGAAAATAAAACATAATAAAATAATTATCACGACGTTTCGGCCACAACGCAAGCAGCCGTCCTCAGGTCAAGAACACGCTGCCAAGCCTGGTGGTGCCCTTTCAGACGCTGTCTTTCCGACAGACCTGTTCTTCATCTGAGGACGGCTTCTTGCGTTGTGGCCGAAACGTCGTGAGAATTATTTTATTATGTTTTATTTGTATTATTTTATTATTTCCCTTCTACGTGACTTTACCGAAAGAACCAAGAAAATGTTTATGTTACCAGGTGTGAGGTCCCACTGAGCTGTGTAGACTTTTTTTCAGAAGCGACGTGGCCATCACAAACGAAAGCGGCTCAACCACGTGGGCCGATATCATTTCAGAATAATCCGAATCATTGTATTTAGACTGCAGGAGGAGGAATCCCGATGAGCTATACAGCTCTTTAATCATAGTTGTCCCGTTAGGGGACACAGGTCCGTCAGAACGTTACAACAACAACAACACTGACTGCTCACAAACACGACAGACACACACAGACACACACAATCACCCAGACACACACAGACACACACAGACACACACAATAACCCAGACACACACAGACACACACAATCACCCAGACACACACAGACACAGACACACACATACACTCACAATCACCCACACACACACAGATACACACAGACACACACAATCACCCAGACACACACAGATACACACAGACACACACAGACACACACAGACACACACAATCACCCAGACACACACAGACACATACAGACACACACAATCACCCAGACACACACAATGACCCAGACACACACAGACACACACAATCACCCAGACACACACAGACACACACAATCACCCAGCCACACAAAGACACACACAGACACACGCAGACACACACAATCACCCAGCCACACAAAGACACACACAGACACACGCAGACACACACAATCACCCAGACACACACAGATACACACAGACACACGCAGACACACACAATCACCCAGACACACACAGATACACACAGACACACGCAGACACACACACTAAACCATCCCCCATCCTACAAGGCAAAGCCTTCACAAATTATAGCCGCTCAACACAGTGGGCCGATATCATTTGGAACATTTATAAGTGGCCATAATATAATCGAAATAGTCTTAATGCATGGAGAGTGTAGTGTATGGTGTAGTGTATAGCGTAGTGTATAGTGCAGTAGATAGTGTGGTGCATAGTGTAGTGTGCGACCAAACACTCCAATCCCTTACCTCCTCATTGGTGACGGAGCAGTTGTGGAGAGAGTGGAGAGTTTCCCATACCTGGGCAGTGTGCTCATGACCGGCTCCGGTTTGACAACAGAGGTCTCACTCCGAATCAGTCATGCGGCATTATTTTTTTTATCAGCTGCGTAAAGCTGTTGTGTGGAAGTTACCTGGTCTGTCGCCTGCACGAATCATCGGCTCTTCTCGGCCACATGTATGCCCTCCCGTCGCTATGCTTGCGAAATATGGACATCTTTGCCGGTAATAAATATTTAGGCTGGCCTGCTACGATCCATCCTGGCTTTAACCAGGCTGGATTGTGCGAGGAGCTCACAAATCCTTGAAAGATCTGGGCATCGGTGAGCTCCTCCGGCAGGCAAGGCTGCGTTGGCTGGCCCATGTAGCCCGTATGCCCAGCCACCGCATGCCCAAGCAGCTTCTGTTTGGCCACATAGAGGGGCTAAATGGGTACGGCACGGGCTAGAGAAGAGATGGAGTGATGTGGTACAGGAGGATGTGGAGCTGAGTGGACTTGCCGATGACCGGTACCAGCGGTGTCAAGATCGGCCTCAGTGGAGGAGGCTCGTGAAGGACGCTACTGGGCAGTTGGAGGCAGTCGCCCTCCAGCAACAACGGAGGGCAGAGTTAGCGACGCTCACAACAACGAGTGGAGCGCCGGGCGGCTAAAACGCAGCAAGTTGGCACAGTAGGGGGTACAGCTGGTGGTGCATCTACCGGTCATCTCAGTCAGCCAACCCATGGCACCTGCTCGGTCTGCCCCGTGACCTCCTGCCAGCGAACCTTCGACACATCACGTCACGTGGCCTCAAAGTGCACCTAGCCTGGCAATGGCGCCGTGGTGACGTCACAGACACTTAGTGGCGAATGGCGGGTATTGGTATAGGTGTGTATATTGTAGTGTATATAGTGGTGTATAGCGTAGTGTATAGTGTAATGTATAGTGGAGTGTTTAGCAGTGTAGAGTCGTGTATCGTAGTATATAGTGTAGTATATAGTAGTGTATAGTGTAGTGTATAGTGTTTAGCAGAGGTGGGACAAAGTCATTGTTATGCAAGTCCAAGTCGAGTCGCAAGTCATCAAATTCATGACTCGAGTCTGACTCGAGTCCAAGTCACATGACTCGAGTCCACACCTCTGGTGTTTAGCAGTGTATCGTAGTGTGTAGTGTAGTGTAAAGTAGTCTATAGTGTAGTGTATAGCAGTGTGTATATTGTAGTGTATAATACAAGCAGCCAAAACTATCACGTAAATAGTCTCAACGCACGCTTTCCAAACGTGGAGGGAAATATAGAACTGGAGGTCCACGTGGGTGATTCCATTTTTGCGATCATTGCCAGCGGATGGACGGACGGACGATTGATTGCTTGTGGGATATCTCTGTGGGCCTCGTGTCACCAACTCGGAGTTCGCCCACGGGCCCCTTGGCAAAGTTTGACCCTCCCCCCAGACTCAAGGATGTCTCTGCTCGGCCAGACGGACACACACAAGGGGGCGCTGCGGAGCGGAGAGTGATCACCTTTTAGGGACGCGCAAATATACAAAGATCAATCTTGATTTGAAGCTTTCGTGACTGCAGGAATCCATACTCTTTGGTTCTTTCCGTGAAGTATACAAAGATCCCGCGTGTAGCCTTCACGGATTGTTGGGGCAAGTGCTGTTAGCGAGCACCTATGAAGGCCGGCACGGCACACGAAGGGGTGGGTGGCCAACACCACACCTGGCCGCCTTTGTCTCCCCAGTGGCGATGTTTACACACCCCGTACTAGGTACTCATTTGACGCTGAGTCGACCTAGGGGAGGCCCCGGACCGGTTCAGATAATCATCACCGGGTGTTGGCCGCGAGCGGGAATCAAACACGTGTCGCCAGGTTCGTAGCGGCAGCGTAGCACGAACCGCTACACCACCGCTCACGAGACGCACAGGCACATACAGACAAACTAGCACGTTTGCTTGATGACTGCACAATATATTTTTCACTGCGATAATGTAATATATATTTATTCATGGCCCCTTACCTGCTATCAGCCTCAGAGCCCACCGCTCTCGCGAACTTAATTGGGCCTTGGGTATCCTCGTTCCATCGACTGCTGCCACTGCTGCTGCTGCGATGATTTTGCATTGGCACTGCGCATCCGAGAGAGAAAGACGGAGAGAGACGGAGAGAGAAGGATCTGGCCGGTTGGGGGCAGTAGAGAAACGCAGTGGCTGGCCTGGCCTGAGTGCACCTTAAGCTGATGCGTGGTGGTCATGAAGAGCCATACTCTTGGGTGTAGATGCCACTGGTTCTTCACGTTCTGCAGATGTAGATGCCACATGTTCTGTAGATGTAAATGCCACTGGTTCTTCACGTTCTGCAGATGTAGATGCCACTGGTTGTTTACGTTCTGCAGATGTAGATGCCACTGGTTCTTCACGTTCTGTAGATGTAGATGCCACTGGTTCTTCATGTTCTGTAGATGTAGATACCACTGGTTCTTCACGTTCTGCAGATGTAGATGCCACAGGTTCTTCATGTTCTGCAGATGTAGATGCCACTGGTTCTTCACGTTCTGCAGATGTAGATGCCACTGGGTTTTCACGTTCTGCAGATGTAGATGCCACTGGTTCTTCACGTTCTGTAGATGTAGATGCCACTGGTTCTTCACGTTCTGCAGATGTAGATGCCACTGGTTCTTCACGTTCTGCAGATGTAGATGCCACAGGTTCGTCACGTTCTGCAGATGTAGATGCTACTGGTTCTTCAAGTTATAGAAATGTAGATGCCACTGGTTCTTCACGTTCTGTAGATGTCACTGGTTCTTCATGTTCTGCAGATGTAGATGCCACTGGTTCTTCACGTTCTGCAGATGTAGATGTCACTGGTTCTTCATGTTCTGCAGATGTATATGCCACTGGTTCTTCACGTTCTGTAGATGTCACTGGTTGTTCACGTTCTGCAGATGTAGATGCGACTAATTTTTCATGTTCTGCAGATGTAGATGCCACTGGCTGTTCACGTTCTGCAGATGTAGATGCCACTGGTTCTTAACGTTCCTCAGATGTAGATGCCACTTATTTTTCATGTTCTGCAGATGTAGATGCCACTGGTTGTTCACGTTCTGCAGATGTAGATGCCATTGGTTTTTCATGTTCTGTTGGCGGGTTTATGCGTTGCTGCATTGATGGGTAAGTTGGTTGGTGGGTGGGTTGGTGCGCTGGTGTGTTGATTGGCGGGTGGGTGGGTTGGTGGGTGAGTGGGTTAGCGGGTGATTGGGTTGGCGGGTGAGTGGGTTGGCGGGTGAGTGGGTTGGCTGGTGGGTGGGTTGGTGGGTGTGTTGATTGGCGGGTGGGTGCATTGGTGCCTGCGTGCCGACGTCCGTCTAGCACAGTGACGGGGCCACCTCCGCCTCAGGACGATTCGGCGTGGTCCTTGTGAGCGAACCCCTCCGGCCACCTCAGCGGGCAGCGCGAACTTCAGCACATTTCGTGCATTCATCACGGACATCCCCCAACCACCCCTCCCATGGCCGTCAGTAGCAGGGGCGTTGGTTCGCGTGTGCCCAGGGCAAGTCACGCCGTGTACGACCCCACAAAACTGAGCCAAAACATATTTCATCTGACGCACGGCGTGTACGTTTGAACTTATTTGGCACCTGTAGTATAGTGGTGTAGTGTTGTGTATAGTAGTGTAGTGTATAGTAGTGTATAGTGTCATGTATAGTAGTGTATAGTGTAGTGTATAGTAGCATAGTGTATAGTGTAGGGTATAGTGTAGTGTAGTATATAGTAGTGTATAGTTTAGTATATAGTAGTGTATAGTGTAGTGTAGTATACATCGTAGTGTATAGTGCAGTGTATAGTGTAGTGTAATATATAGTAGTGTATAGTGTAGTGTATAGTGTAGTGTATAGTGTAGTGTGTAGTGCAGTGTATAGTGTAGTGTATAGTGTAGGGTATAGTGTAGTGTATAGTGTAGTGTATAGTAGTGTATAGTGTAGTGTATAGTGTAGTGCATAGTAGTGTATAGTGTAGTGTATAGTAGTGTATAGTGTATAATGTAGTGTATAGTAGTGTATAGTTTAGTATATAGTAGTGTATAGTGTAGTGTATAGTAGTGTATAGTGTAGTGTATAGTAGTGTATAGTGTAGTGTATAGTAGTGTATAGTGTATAATGTAGTGTATAGTAGTGTATAGTGTAGTGTATAGTAGTGTATAGTGTAGTGTATAGTGTAGTGTATAGTAGTGTATAGTGTAGTGTATAGTGTAGTGTATAGTGTAGTGTATAGTGTAGTGTATAGTATAGTGTAGTGTATAGTGTAGTGTATAGCGTAGTGTATAGTGTAGTGTCGTGTAGTGTATAGTAGTGTATAGTGCAGTGTATAGTAGTGTATAGTGTAGTGTATAGTGCAGTGTATAGTAGTGTATAGTGTAGTGTATAGTGTAGTGTATAGTAGTGTATAGTGTAGTGTATAGTAGTGTATAGTAGTGTATAGTGTATAATGTAGTGTATAGTAGTGTATAGTGTAGTGTATAGTGTAGTGTATAGTAGTGTATAGTGTAGTGTATAGTAGTGTATAGTGCAGTGTATATAGCATCTGAAAGCGCCGCCCGATGATACGGTGACCACCGTCTTTGTTCGACGTCCAGCAACCAATAGCCAATAGCCGCTGCTGCTGTGAGGATGATGAGCGGAGTTGGCGTGACGACGATTTATGGCCCCTTGACGAGATTGGCAGCAAAGACGTTGGAACGATCGTGCCTCATCTGTGACACTGCGGCGACCCCCCAAAGCGCGGAGCCCGGGGGGGCCACCCCCACGCCCCCCCCCACTTAGGGTACGGCTCTGCGTGACTACCACGCATCAGCTTTGGAGTTGTGCATAAATGACGTCATGCATCTGGGGGGGGGGGGGGTTGTCAGACATTTGTGACAATGTGTGACGTCACATCAAAATGCGCAACTTTAAATAAATATAGACAACACGTTCTACTTAATTAAATTGAATTTTTAATAAATGTTTGATCCTACAACATCAGAGTGCAGCGGCACATTAAATACGAACTACAATGACACTAGTTTAAAGCGATTTGAAGCATGTTTTATATATTTTTATGGGGGGAGGGGCAGAGCTTTGTGACGCCATTTTTGAGGGGGGGGGGGGGGTTTGACTTTTTGTGACGTCGTGTGACCAGGGGGGGGGGGGGGGGTGTCAAAAATCGTCCAAAATCGCGTGACGTCATTTATGGACGGTCCCTTAAGGTGCACTCAGGCCAGGTCAGCCACCGCCAAGGCGATTGCGTTTCTCGACTGCCCGCAACCCGCCCGATCTGTCACTTTTCGTCTCCCAGTGCCGATGGAAAAGCATCGCATCAGCAGCAGTCGATGGAACTAGGATGTTAATTCGCGCATGCCCAAGGCCCGATTAAGTTCGTGAGGGGGGGGGGGGTCTTGAGGCTAATAGGAGGGAAGGGGCCATAAATAAATATACATGACGTTATAGCTACGAAATATATTCTGAGGTTACCAAGCACATTTACTTTGTCTGTAATGGGCCTGTGTGTCTCAGGAGCGGTGGTGTCGCGATAAGCGCTACGATACCCGGTGACACGAGTAACCGCTCACTGTGAACACCGGTTCTGGGCCTCCCCTAGTTCGACTCAGCCTCAAACGGGTACCTGGTGCGGTGTGTCAAAACGTGGCCAATGGGGAGACAAAGGCGGCTGATGGATTTATATTGGTCACGAAAGCCCGACTACGTATCAAAGTGACGCATGGAAGGTTGCCTGCATGATGTGGTTTACGTGGCAGGGCAGCAGAGGGCCAGTTCGGCGGAAACCACCGTTGTACCATACCGCCTACGCTCCCCGCCTTTAACCAAACCCACGCTGGATAAAACTTTATTCCAAATAGTTTTGTTTTTGGAGGGACTTCGATCGCGTGAATATAAAATGTTTTGTCATATTTAAACCAGCCACCACAGCCCAATTAGTGAGAGGTTTGTCATGTGAACAAACACGTGGTGCCAATTCGTGACTAGTACAGCACTAACCGGTTGTTGTGTTGGAAAGTGAACCGATTCGTTACAAGTACAGCACTAAACCGGTTGTGTGTTTGAGTTGTGAACCAATTCATTACTAGTACAGCATTGAACCCGACTGCGTGTTGGAGAGTTAAACCCACTACCGTCTACAAAATGGCCACCAAAGGCCACGTGTTCTAATTCGATCGACCACCCCACCGCCACCCCTGGCAGAAACCCGAGCGGGCGTGGCGAGAAGAAGCAACCTCATCCAGTCGGTGGATTAGTGGAACGCGCTTGCAGGACGCCCGCCCCATTTACTTGCGCGCCTTTCAAATTTTGGCTTTCTAACGCTCCGTGCTCTCCATCCTCTCATTCCCAGCTGCGGGAGTCGGGGAGCGCCAGAGGCTCAGAGGTAAGAGTGGAACCCCCCTCCCCCCTCCGTGTGGACAAACAATTGGCAATTCATTTAGGAGGTTCGGCATGTGGGGAGAGAGGGAGGAGGGGTGGGGATGGTTTCTCCTATTCTTAGTTTTTTTCGGTAAAGTCAAAAAAACCTAAAAAAAACCCCTAAGAATATGAATCCTTGCAGTCACGAAAGCTTAAAATCTAGAATGGTTTCTCCTCTCTCGTCCACGCGTCTTGTCCGTACTGGTTTCTAATTTTAGTTTTTGCCTAGAGCAGTGGTATAGGTTAGTATATAGTAGTGTATAGTGTCGTGTATAGTAGTGTAGTGTATAGTGTAGTGTATAGTGATGTAGAGTGTAGTGTATAGTGTAGTGTATAATGTAGTACATAGTACAGCGATATTTTGGCTTTTGTCCACTTGACTTTCTTCGCTTCACTCTTATTATTTGCATGTACGTTTTTCGCTGGCCAAAATAAATTTGCAAGCTAAATAAAGGCTCTGCTTTGACATTCGTCCATGCTCTGGTCCCTAACCAGACGAAAGTGCAAAGTACTCCTGTAGTGTATAGTGTAGTGTATAGTAATGTATAATGTAGTGTAGTATGTAGTGTATAGTAGTGTATAATGTAGTGGTAGTATGTAGTGTATAGTGTAGTGTATAGTATTGTATTGTATAATGTAGTGGTAGGATGTAGTGTATAGTGCATAGTAGTGATGTACCCCAGGTTAAGAAGAACCACTGGCCTAGAGCGTTCCGCTAGCCTCCCACTTGCAAACGTCACTTGCACCGCGAGGACATTCACCGCATCGCCCTGTTATACAATTCTGCTGCCTGCCGCTGATTTCAAAAGCGACCTGGCCACAAATGCATGGCCAAATGAGGTTGGCTAGGGAGGTGCTAACTACCTCTCTGGCCGTGATCGCGTGGATTTTTCACCGGCTACTCCGTTTTTTTCCCCCCCTCCACATTCAGAATCGACGTCACACATTTCGAGTAATTTGGCTGCTGCTATAAATTTGCACGTGATGATGATGATATCAGCCACTTCGTTGGGTTATCATTTTTGATGGCCAGGTCGCTTCTGAGAAAGAGCTCCATAGCTCAGGGGGACCTTACACCTGGTAAAAATAGTTGAGCTTAATAGATTGATAACGCTGATTCCTCATGTCCGCCGCCCTCAGTATCACCAGGTTCCTCATCCTTGTGCCCGGAGGGAGAGGAGTTCCGGCACTGCGGCTCACCGTGCGAGAAGAGCTGCTCCAACCCCGTTGGAGAGATCAGCTGTGATGAGGAGTGCGTGCCGGGCTGCTTCTGCCCCGAGGGTACGGCTCACTCACTTGCTCACTTACTCGCTCACTCACTCAGTAACTCAGTCACTCACTCGGTCACTCACTCACTCGGTCACTCACTCGCTCACTCAGTCATTCACTTGGTCACGAACTCAAGTTGTTCACTCAGTCGTTCACTCAATGACTCGCTTGCTCAATCACTTACTCGCTCACTCACTCAGTAACTCGGTCATTCACTTACTCACTCACTCACTCGGTCACTAGCTCAATCAATCACTCGGTAGCTCGCTCAATCGCTGGCTCACTCAATCACTTACTCAGTCACGTACTCGGTCACTCACTTACTCGCTCACTCACTCAATCGGTCACTAACTCAGTTGCTTGCTCAGTCACTCGCTCACTTACACGCTCACTCAATAACTTTGTCACTCACTCGGTCACTAACTCACTCACTTACTGGCTCACTATGTCACTCACTCGCTCACTTGCTCAATCACTCGCTCGCTCGCTCGCTCACTCACTCGGTCACTCACTTACTCGCTCACTCACTCGGTCATTCACTTACTCGCTCACTCACTCGTTCAGTCACTTACTCACTCACTCAATCGCTCACTCGCTCGCTCAATAATTTACTCGCTCACTCACTCTCCGACTCCATCAGAGAGATTAGTTGTCACGAGGAGTGAGTGCTGAGCTGCTTCTGCCCCGAGGGTAAGGGTGGGTGGGCGGGCGATCGGCGCCCGCTCACTCGGTGGCTCGATTGGCGTGGGGCGACCGACCGTCAGGGGCGGCACAGCCGCTTGGGGGCGCGCGGGAACATTCAGTGACGTCCGTCTCGGTGCCCTTTGATGTTTGACCCGAGGGGGTAGCAGCATCACCCACTCACGGTCACCAGGGATGCGTGACCCAGGGGGCACAATCACACCGTGTGGGCTCCCCAGCCTCCCCCCCACCCCCTTGACGGCTTCAACCCAATCAGAAAGTATTATATCTGATGCCGTGACGTCGAAAAGAGGGTCGCCCCCCAAAGCGCGGGGCCCTGGGCAGTCCCCCGATTCGCCGGCTGTGTATCCGTGTCACTTCTGAACCTCCCCCCCCCAACCCACTACGTGACATCTGTAACAAGGAGTTGTCATAGCTTCTTCAGGTTGCTCCTCTGCCTCCAGCCCAAACGCAGATGGCTCCTCTGCCTCCAGCCCAAACGCAGAGATTCTGATCGTGACATTGGGGCATCTCTGCCGTTGTCTCGGTCCCGCGCGTGCCAGGCTCGGTGCGGAACGACCACGGGTCGCGGGAGTGCATAGCGAGGCGCCAGTGCCCGTGCGTGTACAGAGGCGCCAAGTACCAGCCTGGGGACACCACGCATGACGCCCTGGGCTCATGGTGAGAGGCCTTCACCACACGGATCTTCACCACACGGATCTTCACTCCACGGTCTTTACTACATGGGTCTTTACTCCACGGTCTTCACGACAAGGATCTTCGCTACACGGGTCTTTGCTACATGGGTCTACGCTACACGGACCTTCACGACAAGGATCTTCACTGCACTGATCTTCACTGCACGGGCCTTCAGGTGTATGATGATGGTGGTGCTGATTATTACGTTGACAATGATGATGCTACTGTCGATGCCGGTGGGTGGTGATGGATGTATGATTATGATGTTGACAAAGGTGGTGTTGATAATGATGAAGGCGTGTGTTATGATTGCGATGATGGTGGTGGCGATGATGATAACGATGATGTTGACTCTGGCGACGACGATGATAACGATGGTGGTGGTGGTGGTGATGATAATGATGGTGGTGATGATGATGATGCCAATGATAATGACGATGATGGCGACGACGACGACGATGATTATGATAACGATGATGATGGTGATGACAGCAATGATGGTGGTGATGATAATGACGATAATGACGATGATGGCGACGACGATGACGTCAATCGCAACGCCCCATTGATGAGAGACGACGTCGCCGCAGCACGTGCACGGGCGCCCACTGGCAGTGCCGCGCGTGGCCCCGGGGAGGAGACTGCTCCGTGAAGGGCGCGGGCCTCCTCACCTCCTTCGACCTGGCGTCCCATCGCCTCCTCACCGAGGGCGACTACATCATGGCAGCGGTACGCAGAGCCCGGGCACGCCCCTGCCCCCAAGAACACTGTGGAGATCATACAAACTCCACTCAGTCTCACTCTCGAAAGTGTGAGTGGAGTTTGTATGATCTCCCCCTGTTCTACAAAGTGAGTGAGTGGAGTTTGTATGATCTCCCCCTGTTCTACAGAGTGAGTGAGTGGAGTTTGTATGATCTCCCCTTGTCCTACAGAGTGAGAGTGAGTGGAGTTTGTATGATCTCCCCTTGTGATATAGAGTGAGTGGAGTTTATAAGATATCCCCTTGTCCTACAGAGTGAGAGTGAGTGGGGTTTGTATGAATCCACCAGTCCTACAGAGTGAGTGGAGTTTGTATGATCTCCCCTTGTGCTACAGAGTGAGTGGAGTTTGTATGATCTCCTCTTGTGCTACAGAGTGAGTGGAGTTTATAAGATCTCCCCTTGTCCTACAGAGTGAGAGTGAGTGGAGTTTGTATGAATCCACCAGTCCTACAGAGTGAGTGGAGTTTGTATGACCTCCCCCTGTTCTACAGAGTGAGCGAGTGAAGTTTGTATGATCTCCCCTTGTTCTCCAGAGTGAGTGGAGTTTGTATGATCTCCCCCTGTTCTACAGTGAGAGTGAGTGGAGTTTGTATGATCTCCCCTTGTGCTATAGAGTTAGTGGAGTTTATAAGATCTCCACTTGTCCTACAGAGTGAGAGTGAGTGGGGTTTGTATGAATTCACCAGTCCTACAGAGTGAGTGGAGTTTGTATGATCTCCCTTTGTGCTACAGAGTGAGTGGAGTTTGTATGATCTCCCCTTGTGCTACAGAGTGAGTGCAGTTTATAAGATCTCCCCTTGTCCTACAGAGTGAGAGTGAGTGGAGTTTGTATGAATCCACCAGTCCTACAGAGTGAGTGGAGTTTGTATGACCTCCCCTTGTTCTCCAGAGTGAGTGGAGTTTGTATGATCTCCCCCTGTTCTACAGAGTGAGCGAGTGAAGTATTGTATGATCTCCCCTTGTTCTCCAGAGTGAGTGGAGTTTGTATGATCTCCCCTTGTGCTATAGAGTGAGTGGAGTTTATAAGATCTCCCCTTGTCCTACAGAGTGATAGTGAGTGGAGTTTGTATGATCTCCCCTTGTGCTACAGAGTGAGTGGAGTTTGTATGATCTCCCCTTGTGCTACAGAGTGAGTGGAGTTTATAAGATCTTCCCTTGTCCTTCAGAGTGAGAGTGAGTGGAGTTTGTATGAATCCACCAGTCCTACAGAGTGAGTGGAGTTTGTATGACCTCCCCCTGTTCTACAGAGTGAGCGAGTGGAGTTTGTATGATCTCCCCCCTGTTCTACTGAGTGGAGTTTGTATGATCTCCCCTTGTCCTACAAAGTGAGAGTGAGTAAAGTTTGTATGATCTCCCCTTGTTCTACAGAGTGAGAGTGGGTGAAGTTTGTATGATCTCCCCTTGTCCTACGTGTACATAGCCTGGCAAAACGCCGTGGTGAATGGTGCTTGTGCCAGGCTTGTGCCAGACCATTCGCCACTAAGTGGCGAATGGCGGTTATTGTTATTGTCTGTGTGTGATTGTGTGTTTGTGTGCAGACATCCGTGTGGAGTGTGCAGGTCTTCACACGGGAGGCAGACTGGGGTTTGCCACAGCTGGATTCTGTGGCTCTCCTTACGCCCTCGGTAAGAATCCAACCCTAACCCTGAACCCACGGGGCTGCCCTGCCCCCGACCGTGCATTTAGCGGTTGACAAATCGGCAGGAATGTTGTTTATGTGCCAATGCCACTTGTTCCGTTTTACTTTATACTCATTTACTTACAACGACTTGCTTACCCCTTCTCTATTTTGCACTCCTCTCTCGTGTTTGTCGTGTGATTGTTGCTGTAATGAGCCCACCCCCTCAGTCCCTACTTCTTCTTCTTCTTCTTTCGTATGGCAACAGTTTTTATTTTTTGTTAATGATCGTCAAAAATGAATACAAATGTTCCTCGTCCAGTCTAACGATGTGGTTGAAGAAGTGTGGATTTCAGCGATACCGCCAGATGTGCCCCTACTGGGCTTTTGTGACAAAGAGCGGATTCCTCCTCGCTCTCCTCCCACTCCTCCCTTCTCCTCCAGTCTAAATAAAAATTCCGGTTTCTATAAGTCTCTGTGTCTCCAGGTGCATTTAACTTTTTTCGCACCATCGAACACACGCGGTTAATCCGCAGATCGGATGAAGCAACAACCAGATTTGTGGCTTCCGCCTGATGCTGCTGCTTGTTCTTGTAATTACTGGCGAACCGTTATGGCTACTCGAATTATAAATGTTGTAGTGGGTTTACTTTCCAACACAGCCGTTTTAGTGCTGTACTAGTAACGCATTGGGTTACTCTCCAACACGCAACCAGTTAGTGTTGTACTAGTAACGAATTGGTTCACTCTCCAACACACAACCAGTTTAGTGTTGTACTAGTAACGAATTGGTTCACTCTCCAACACACAACCGGTTTAGTGCTGCACAGTAACGAGTTGAGGTGCGTGATGCCCTTTCTGGGGGTGTGCGAGACGTGGCTAGATTATTTCTTGAAAAGCTAAATCATCGAAACACCCAAATTAAGCATAGGGCACGTTAGGTTACAACTTAATTTGTTTGCATCAAGCTCTATGTACCTATTCACATTGTTACATTTTGTTTGTAAAGATTGAGAACCGAAAAGGGGGGGGGGGGTGCAGCAACGCTGGAGGAAGAGGTTCAGAGCGACGTGGTGGTGTAGATCAACCACCTTGCCTTACCTCTCATCCCACCTCACCACCACCACCCCCCCTACAGGACTCGCTGGAGTTCGGGAGGGACGGCCTGGTGTTCAAGGAAGAGAGTTTGCTGCAGCTGCCGTATCGGTCAGGTGAGTGACAAAGGGAGCAAAGTGCTCGGTCCGGCCATTGCTGGGGATCGCCAGTTTTATTTTGGTGATTTCGAAAACGTTTTGGTTGAGCCATATTTGTTTGTTGTAGTATAGAGTTAGACTGATAACTTTAAGCTAAATTGTCTTATGGTTGTTGTTGTTTGACTTGCATCCCACTGGGATTTTTCACACAGCGTTGATATACGGTGCTTTTTTCTGGAAGACTTTGCTGTTTTTTCCTGAAATTTTCTGTTGCGCGTAGTGACTTTAAGATGTTCCTTGTTCATGTTTTTGTTTGTTGCGGTTGCACCCGATTCAAGAGTCGCATGGCTCACAGGGCTATACCTAATAAATGAAACTGAAACTCGAAAAACCTGAAACTGAACTGCCGACACCTCAATTGCCATCAGCCACGCTCCATTTTATTATGTTCATTATTCCACCAGGTGTAAGGTCCCTCACTGAGCTGCTGGTTGGTAGCTTTTTTCCAGAAGCAGAACTGGCCACTACAGATGATAGTAGCTCAACCAGGCGGCTAATGTCATCATCACGTGGACATTCATAGCAGCAGCCTAATACTCTACACGCATGAAGATGTTGATTTTAAATGTGGCGGGGGAAAAACCGAAGGACCCGGAGACAAATCCACGCGACCACGATGAGAGAGAGAGACACGCACACTCCAAATATACAGCAGCAGGTATTGTCAGGGGTCGAGATGGAATCCACGACCTCCCGTTGGTACGAAAGCAAGCGGCTGGGAACCGTGTAGGATTATTCCAAATGAAGATGGCGGAGGAGGGGGCCTGGGTGGGGTGGGAGTGATCATTTCGAAAGCGGGAACGCAACCCTCTTTTTCCCACGAGGTCTATTATTCTGTCAAATGCGGGCTTTTGCCCGGGAGCTTAACCCCCTCCCGCATCCTCACTCTCACGCATGGAGTTGACACTCGCTCCGTCGCAACACGGAACACTCGCTCTGTCGTAACGTGGAATGCTCCCTCCGTCACAATGCGAAACGCTCGGTCTGTCACAACGCGGAACGTTCGCTCGGTTATAACGCTGAACGCTCACTCCGTCACAACGCAAAACGTGCTCCGTTGTAACGTGGAGCGCTCGTTCCATTGTAACGCGGCTTCTGAGCTGTCGACGACGAAGCACTTTATTGAGCTGCGCAGGTGAGCGGTACAGTGATACGGTGACGCGGTGGCGCAACCTCAGTGTGTGTGTGATTAGTACACCGTATCTCGCCGAACTTTATCGTCACATTATTTATGGGAAAATTGGTCTCTCCGCTTCACGCACTTTTCAGGAACGACGCATCTACTACTACTGCACTAAACAAGGACTGTATTTTGATATTTACCTTGCCCCCCCCCCCTGCCCCCTATTCCTTCACGCATCCTTGTGCTCGGCGTAATCTCCAGACTACCTGAAGGTCTTCCGCCAGAGCTCGGACTACATCCAGGTGATCACGCACTTCGGGCTCAAGATCCAGGTCCAGCTCCAACCGATCATGCAGGTCTACTTGAGCCTGCCGGACGCGATGCAGGGTCACGTCACGGGTACGTCGTTCAATGCGGAGCCACCATCGCAACCAATACCTCGCCGTACTGGGGCAAATCAGTCCGGTCAAATATTCACTTCCTTCCCCTTAATGGGGGGTACATGGTGTTAATGACACAACACGTGGGTTTTATTGTAAAAAATTGGTCAAAGTAGGAGAAATGAAAGTCGAAAATGAGTTTGTGCAACAGCATTATCAGTACGGGTTAGTATGGCATTAGAGTACAAAGGCTTTACATGTAAACCCTCCACCTAGATCATGTATGTGTAGTAATTACTCAGGAGGCTTGACGACGGGATCGGAGGCACACTTATTTATTAACACAACTTGTATACAGTTAGCGAGTATACACAGGACCTAAGGGGTAACGTCCCCTTACTCGGCTAACAGGGAGACACAACATCTAAGCCCCGCTAACCTAAGCCCAAGTCCTCCACTAGGGAGCTAGGGGAGGCTACCTGTCCCAGCCCTGGTCAAGCTGGGATCCGACCCCCTGAGTTCCCAGACCTGCTCGTCAGTCTGGGCTCTCGGGGCCACGCCACCGGCTTGCCCTGGTCGGCCCTGATAAGGACAGCGAGCCAGGGCAGCTCCGGGGCCTATTCTAGCTGGTCTTCCGTCTTCGCTGGTTAAAGCTGGTACCTCCACCTCGAGCCCTCCGGCTCACCCCCTCTTATAGTCCGCGGCCCCCCCGGGAGGGGCCCGTGGGGGATGCAGGTGCGGACGTCGGTGTGGCCACCTCCTATGTGTACGGCCCTAACCACGCCCCTTGTGTTTGTTTGCCATCCGCTCCCATACACAATTACACCTCTACATCACCCCCCCCTGTACAGCTCGCAGCCGTCCCCGGCTGCAACAAAACCAGAATAAAGGTGCATGCCTCCCCAAAACCGTGTGTGCCTCGCGTAAATTTAACAAGAACGATAACAGTCATAACAACAACAACAACAACAGGAACAGGTAGAAGAAGAAAGAGAAAAAAAATAACCCGGCGCACCCTCCCGAATAAATACCCCATTCCGCAAACCCAACATATATACACGCGCTCCGGATGCCCCTCCCCCACTGTCCGCAAGGGCCCCCCAACGGCCGACCTCACAATAGTCTGCGCGTTTTGGCGCGCGTTCTCGCGGCGGGCCCGTCACAAGGGCTCGACCCGGCACGCTCAGTGGTGGTTGGTGACGGTCCGGGTGCAAGAGAGTCTGGCGTCGCTGCCGAGTGACCCCCGACCCCTCCGGGAGGGGTTGGCGGGCGTGGACCCGTCACTCCTGTTGCACCTGGAGATGGAACAGTTGATGTCATGTCAGGCGAGAGCAGCGACGTCGGGGAGTCGGCGGACCCCTCACACGTTTGGCCATGCGTGTGTGTGTGTGAACCACGGGCCGGCGCAATGAACGGTTTCAACCTTGAGGGGTGCACGTACCACCGACGCCTCCCCCATTTGACGCGAACACATTGCGGCCGTAAGACCTGTACGACCTCCACTGGCCCCCGCCACGGCCGTACCAACTTTGACGAGGTTGCCAGTGGCACCTGGGGACAGTGCAACCATGCCCTGTCCCCTGGTTTCCATTTGAACACATGTACCCGCCCCAGCCGAAGCCTCTCGTTCGCCTTCTGGCGGAGTTCAGAATTTTGCACGGCCGCTTCCCGCGCCTCAGACAATTTGCTGATGTTAAATTTAACGTGTTCGGACAAGGTAGACTTCGCCTGAGGCGCCGAGAGCTTCAGCTGGGTCGTCACAGGGGGGTTAGCCTCGCGGCCATACATTAAAAAGAAAGGGGAAAATCCGGTGGCCGCATGGGGAGCCATCCTGTAGGCCTGCAACACACCGGCTATGCGAAGGTCCCAATCTGTCTGGGATTCGGACACCTGTTGGGACAGCATAGACGTGATGGTCCGATGTAGCCGTTCCACCATCCCGTCAGTTTGAGGGTGATACGGGGAGGTCCGAATTTTCTCCGTACCCAAGAGGTCGCACACCTCGCGGAGGAGTTTTCCCGAAAAATTCTTACCCTGGTCAGTAAGCAGCCGTTCCGGAGCACCTTTGTCGAGGACATAGCCCTGGACAAAGGCCTCCGCGATGGCTGCTGCCGACTGGTTGGCCAGGGGCCAGGCCATAGGCCATCTCGTGAAGTATTCGACCCCTGTCAATAAATACCTATTCCCCCTGGGTGTAGCGGGAAATGGCCCGAGTATGTCTAGCGCAACGAGCTCGTTAACCCGGGAAACCTTTATGGACTGCAGCGGAGGGTTGGACCCCCTAGCTGGTGGCTTTCGCTGCGCGCATTGCGTGCACGACCCCAGGAGATCCCCCACGTCCTTTGCCATGCCCGGCCAGAAGAAATCGAGCTGGAGCGTGGCAAAGGTCTTGTGAACCCCCAAGTGCAGAAGCCGCTCATGAACAGCCCATACCACCTTACCCCTCAATGCTGCAGGCACCACGAGCTGCTGGCGGCGGGTTTTTCCGTCCCAGTGCATTAAAAGACCCTGGAACAACCCCCACGAGTCAATGTTCGCCACCCCCTGCCCAACCCCCCCTGCGCGACGGCGCAGAGCGAGCAGGGAGGTGTCCTCCATTTGGAGGCGTCCCCATTCCGCGACCGACAACCCCAGCAACGAATCCCTCCCTTCTTGCTCGATAGGACCCGAAGCCAAAGGCGCATCGGCGGCGGCCACGAGGACCGAATCGGTGGTGACGTTCGGGGGCCTACAACGCCCCGAACCCAGGAGGCAAGCGCACTCTGAAGTGGGTGGCAACCGTGACAGGGCGTCAGCGTTCGTGTGGCGGACGCCCTTACGATATGTGGTGACAAAGTCGTAGTCCTGGAGAATCTCCAACCATCGAGACAACTGGCCCGATGGTTGTTGAACCCGCAGAGCGTACTGTAGGGCCGCATGATCTGTACGGACGGTGAAACGCCGACCATACAGATATGGGCGGTACTGCTGAATGAAATAAACAATTGCCAATAATTCCCGACGGGTAACGCAGTACCGTTGTTCCGCTGGAGACAGTACCCGACTACCGTAAGCCACCACATGCTCTACGCCCCCAATGAGTTGGGACAGCACGCCCCCGATGCCCGTGTTACTTGCATCTGTATCGAGCAAGAAGGGTTGTGAGAAGTCGGGGTAATTCAACGGCGGAGCCCCCACCAGGGCATTCCGGAGGGCGTGAAAAGCAGCCTCCTCCTCCAGCCCCCAATGAAACCTGACTCCCTTGGACGTCAAGGCATGCAATGGTTTCGCGATCGTAGCGAAGTCAGCCACAAACCGTCGATAGTACGACGCGAACCCAATGAAACTCCTGACCTCTCCCACCGAGGTGGGAGTCGGCCAGGAGCTGACGCATTCCGTTTTGGCGGGATCAGTGGATATCCCCGAGCGCCCAACAATGTGACCCAAATACCGCACCGATTCGCGGAGCAAATGGCACTTCTGCGGTTTAAATTTTAAATTGGCAGCCCGCATTTTGAGAAAAACAGCACGCAGCCTCTGGAGGTGTTCCTCGAAGGAATTGCTAAAGACGATGACATCGTCCAAGTAAATTAAACACGAATCCCATTGTAAGCCTGCCAAGACCAGTTCCATTAACCGCTGAAAAGTTGCCGGCGCAGAATGTAAGCCCATCGGCAAGCGGTTAAATTGGAAGAGACCTTGCGGTGTCCGAAAAGCAGTTTTAGGTTTTGATTCGTCATCCAGAGGAAGCTGCCAGAATCCAGATAGTAAATCGAGGGTGGAAAAGAATCGCGCCCCCGCCAAGGCATCGAGCGACTCATCCATTCGAGGAAGCGGGTACGCATCTGCCACAGAAATTTTGTTCAATCGCCGAAAGTCGACACAAAACCGCAGTGAGCCGTCGTGTTTTTTCACCAAAACGATCGGTGCGCCCCACGGGCTGTTGGAAGGGGAAATGATATCGGCGGCTAGCATGTCATCAACAGCCGATTTGACATGATCCTTTTCGGCGGGACTGAGCCGAAAGGGATTTTGGCGGATTGGCGCGCTGTCACCCGTGTCAATATGGTGTCGCAGCAATTTAGTACAACCAATATCAAATTTGTGTTTACTAAAAACGTCGGCAAATTCTTTCAGGAGAACTCGCAGCTGCGCACGCTGCGTGTCGGACAGATCCACAGATCCCGCGCAAAGTGCATCCAGCCATCCGTCATCACAGTCCGAATGCGGTCGCGACGGAGGATCGGTGGTTACCTGACCCACGAGTGGTTCCTCATAGGGCGCCGGCGTTGCGTGTGCAAGCACGGTCCCTTGAGGAACCACGGCCGTTCGCGATCCTACATTAAGGACTGCAATGAAGGGGTCCCCATCCCCGTTCACCATGGTCTGAGCCGCTAGCAAATCGGGTCCATTGACCCCGGCCCGAGATGGTCCCAACAAGACCCCCCGATCCGCAACCCCTTTAGCAAACGGCCGACGCAACCTAAGAGGGACGAGCATCTGAGCCCCCGGGGGTACGCGCACAGTTTTTGTCACGAGCGCCTGCACGGTGGCAAACGCCCGACGCTCCGTGGTGGGGGAAGACAAAAATGTAACACGTCGGCCCGATGGGAGCTCGATGCACCCCTGGTCAATCAAGATACGGATGGGCATTTTGGCCAAGAAATCCGTCCCCAACAGGCACGGAACCGCGAGTGAGGAGGAAACCAAAACAGGCCCGGATAATTTAATGTCTCCAATGCAAATTTTGGCGCGGATTTGCCCAATAATGCCCAGCGAGCCCCCGTTAGCAGCATAGCATGGCACGTCAACAGGGAGCAAGGGACGACTTTGAACGGGAAGGATGTTATAAATCAAATCAGATATAATGGTCGCCGATGCCCCTGTGTCAATTAAAATCCGCACCTCTACCCCATCAATATGACCGACCACAACCGATGATCCCGCCGACGCAGCAACGACACGATGGGTGAGCTCCGACCACTGACCCGGTTGGAGCGCTCGCCGCATTTCAGAACAATCGCGCGCGATGGGCGGCGATTTTCGAACCCTGTTCAGTTGAGCGCGTGAGTGTGTGTCGGATGTGTGCATGGGCCAAACGTGTGAGGTGCCACGACTCGCCGTATTTCTCTGCTGGAGCTTGGGTGGAGACGGCGTGGCGTCCTGACGAGGTGTCGCTCCGCGCTGACGGGGAGCCCGGCATCCTGACGCAACGTGGCCTTGCAGGCCACAGTTGTAGCAGCGTGTGAGCGCCCCAGATGGCCTGGGCTGCTCCTGGCGGCTCGGTCCATTCCGAGCCTGCGGTGCCGCCGATCTCCATTCCCCCCGCCGCTCCACCTCGCAGACCTCCTCTGATGGGAGGGCGGTGGCCGCCATGGCATGGCCGGCCACCCCCTTGGCAGCCTTGCGACGCAGGGACCGCAAGCCCCCGTGGATGTGGCGCGCGACCAGCAGGGACGACATCTCTCCGTCGTCTTGAGCCAAGACGGCGATGTCCAGCTCATCGGCGAGTAGCAGCAGCTTTTCAGCCACCATGGCGTCCACTCCCTCCTCGTCCATCCGCGGGAAAGCTGCCTTTGCCAGGGCCACGAGAGCCGTTCGGAAGGCCAGGGGCGATTCGTTGGCGCCCCGATGCCGATCGTGGAACAGCTGCCTGCAGTCCGAAGGCGGCCCATAGACGGCTGACAGCAGCTGCAGCGCCAGGTGCAGCGTGGCGCGCTTTTCCTTAGGCGCCGAGGTGAGGGTAGCCAGGGCGTCGTCGTCCAGCATCGCCGGCAGCGCGCATAGTGCCTCGGCGTCCGTCCAGTTCGCCATCTCTTGATGAGCGATGAACCGCCTTTTGAAGCCGCCCCAATCTCCAGCCGCTCCCACGAACTCCTTGAGAGGCGGCAGTCGCTGTTGTAAGGCGACGTCCGTGGCTGCGGATCTCGCTCCCTCGTTCCCAGCCGACGTTACAGTGTGGGCGGGCTGTGAGCATGGCATCGCCGGTCGCTCCGTTGTTGACGCGCTGGCCGGCGTTGATGATGTCACGGCTCGTGCTTGGCCCTCAGCAGTCACCTGACGCAGGCCGGCCCCGCCCTCTGCTCGCACTGTAGTGATGGCGGGAAATTTAACCGCGAGCCGCGTCGGGGTGGCGGGAAATGCCGGCGTGCGTCGGCTGCTGCCGTCTTCCCGCGCAGCCCCTCCAGCTCCCAGCCGCGTGATCTCCTCCAACACGGCGGCCGCGGCGTAGAGCAGCTCCGCCAGGCGGGAGTGAGCCAGCCGAAGTCCCTCGGCCGACGCATCCCCCCCCTCCTGTCGTAGCGGCGCGGGTGTACTCGGCCCCGGCTGCTCCGATCCGACCTCGGCCATCTCTGGTGGTGATTCGGCCGCGGTGTCCTCCCTCTCCGACTCCCTGGTACGTGTCGTCCCTCGTGTGTCCATCTTTGGACGTTTTACTTCTGACACCAGATGTAGTAATTACTCAGGAGGCTTGACGACGGGATCGGAGGCACACTTATTTATTAACACAACTTGTATACAGTTAGCGAGTATACACAGGACCTAAGGGGTAACGTCCCCTTACTCGGCTAACAGGGAGACACAACATCTAAGCCCCGCTAACCTAAGCCCAAGTCCTCCACTAGGGAGCTAGGGGAGGCTACCTGTCCCAGCCCTGGTCAAGCTGGGATCCGACCCCCTGAGTTCCCAGACCTGCTCGTCAGTCTGGGCTCTCGGGGCCACGCCACCGGCTTGCCCTGGTCGGCCCTGATAAGGACAGCGAGCCAGGGCAGCTCCGGGGCCTATTCTAGCTGGTCTTCCGTCTTCGCTGGTTAAAGCTGGTACCTCCACCTCGAGCCCTCCGGCTCACCCCCTCTTATAGTCCGCGGCCCCCCCGGGAGGGGCCCGTGGGGGATGCAGGTGCGGACGTCGGTGTGGCCACCTCCTATGTGTACGGCCCTAACCACGCCCCTTGTGTTTGTTTGCCATCCGCTCCCATACACAATTACACCTCTACATATGCAAAGTGTGAATGCATGGTACTGTATTATCCCATGTTGTAGCTGCTCACCCCAATCTATAAATGCTCTGATAGTCCGTTGTCTATGTGCTGTTTGCCTTTTGGTGTTCTCTGGTCCGATACTGGTGAGACTAGGCCCTAAAAAATGCTGTCTTTTGTGTAGGCCTATCAGTTTCAAAGACAATGCCATAAATTATGAGAACCATGTTTGTTTGCATGTTCCCCACAAGTACTGTATGTGGTTAATGCACGACATAATTCCTTGCAAAAGACTTATATCTGGTGATTGAACATCTTAACACGTGTTTTATTGCCAGAAAGGGTAAAATCTATTCTTATTTTTTATACGATACTGGCAAAAAATGTCTCCCGTGATATCAGTGAGTAGTTTGCGCGCCCTAGGGTGTAGATTTAGTGCTCAAAATGCGTAATTTGGCCATTAACTAGCCAATCGGATTCTACGGACACCCCTACCTGCCCCCATTAGTGCATTAAACTGAGGGTTCGCTGTACACGTGACCGCCGCACCTACAATCTAATTGGATCCTGAACGACGGCCGGAAGTCGAGCCGTCGCCATAGGTGGAACCCTTATTTCCCATAGGTGGAACCCTTATTTCCCATAGGTGGAACCCTTATTTTCCATAGGTGGAACCCTTATTTCCCATAGGTGCAACGTTATCAATTGGGGGTTCCATTCCCAGAAACCCGTCACGTACCATGAAAATACCAAAACTGACCACGAAAACCAATGAAAATAACCATAACTTTTACCAAAATGTATTTAGCAAAAACAAACACTTTACATTGGAAAATCCTCAACTACTTTTCTGCACGTGCATCACGTTTCCTCCTCTCAGACGAAGCAAAAGGTGAAAAAAAAAGTTTTACAAACAAATGAAGAGCATTGCGAAAGAGATGCCGCCTGTACACTACTATACACTACACTACTATACACTACACTACGAGTCTGCCCATGACATGTCGCCTGTACACCACACTACTATACACTACAGTTTGTGCATGACACGTGCAGGCTCGTCGCCAATCGACTCGGCGTCGGTAGCAGTCGTTAGATGCGAGTTTTGGCCGTGAACCGTGGGGGTCTTACTGCCTATAAGGTCGTAAAAGCGGGGGGGGGGGGGATGCGCAAGTTGGGGGAGGGAGGGTCACCTGTACTCCTGCGAGCCATCAACGAGCGAGCGACGGGTAACAACGCGCTCGGTTCCCGACGAACTTCACCCCGGCGCTCCCGTGCGGTCCCCAGGACTGTGCGGCAACTTCAACGGGGAGGAGGCGGACGAGCGTGTGACGCCGCAGCGAGTGCCCGAGGCGAGCGAGGCTGCGTTCCTCTCCTCCTGGAACCTCCTGCAGGGAGTCTCCTACCACCGCTTCACCCACGCATCCAAGGCGTGCGCGGACGGTGAGGCACTCGACCCCCGCACCCCACCACCCCCCGCCCGCCCCCTCCACTGGTCGTGCCGGTGGAGGGGTAGGGTGTTCAACTTGGGGTACTGGGGGGGTGGCAACTCTAGGGGGTTAGGTGAGATTCCTCCAGGGGATACTCGTGACATGTGTAGGGGGTACTTGTGATATCTCTCGGGGATACCTGTGACATCTTTAGGGGGTATAAAAATGGGGGGGGGGGGGTGGGGTAGGGGGGGAGGGCGACAAGGTGCCTCTTTGCTGGCCAAAGCAACCAAATAACCCAAGGATGGTGCCGTTTTGTCTTCGCAGACGAGCTCAAGCGAAGCTGCCACGACGAGATCTTCTCAGACGTCTTCCGCGACTGCCTCGGCCACCTCGACCCCACTCCACACCTTCAGGTGCCAAGCCCTGGCACCGATCTCGGCCTCCCTGCGCTCACGGCCAACACAAGTGATGATTATCTGAACCGGTCCTGGGCCTCCCCCAGGTTGACTCAGCCTCAAATGAGTACCTGGTGCGTTGTGTAAACATCGCCACTGGGGAGATAAAGGCGGCCGGGCGTGGTGTTGGCCACCCACCCCTTCGTGTGCCGTGCCGGCCTTCATAGGTGCTCGCTAACAGCACTTGCCCCAACAGTCTGTTAAGGCTATACGTTGGATGTTTGTCTTTTTTTGTCTTTGCAGAGCTGTGAGTTTGACGTGTGCCACTGTGAGAGGAGCGAGCTATGCTACTGTGCGGCGCTGGGCTCTCTGGCTCGGGCCTGTGCCCTGCGCGGGGTGCCTGTGTACAACTGGAGCCGCGGAGTCTGCGGTGAGAACCTAAGGACAGGGTTGGCACCGGCCGCTGACGAATTCACGACAAAAAAACACCCCGATCACATTACAATTGACAAAATTCACAGCGCTAAGAATGAAATATTGGTTTGGCTGTAATAAGATGAACCTGCATCTCATGTGGCGCAGTGCATGGAAAAGTGCTGCCTTTTGCTCTGGGTGTGGATCAGTGTCACTTGAAACAATCTCAGAGGTAGCTCTGTAATATCCGCTTCCGCGGGCCCTTTTGCTTGGACGAGAGTGTCACTGGCATAAGATGAGGGGATCCCGGAAGGAGCTCTGTGATATCTGCTTTCGCGGGCCGTTTTATTAAACTGGAGGGTCGCACTGCTCTGTAGAGAAGATTTTTCATCTCATGACATGACACCGATGGCACAAGCGGCATAAAATTGGGGTACATTTATATTAGAGATTAAGAAAGTACATGAAAGGTGAAGAGCTGAGTGGACTTGCCAATGACTGGTACCAGCGGTGTTAAGATCCGTCTCTGTGGAGGAGGTTCACGAAGGATGCCCCTTGGCAGTTGGAGGCAATCGCCCTCCAACAGCAGTGGACGGTAGAGGAGCGACGCTCACAACAACAGGCGGAGTGCCGGGTGGCGAAAGCGAAGCAAGTTGGCACGGCAGGGAGTCAGGTGGTGTGTCTGCCAGTCATCTCAGTCAGTCGAAGTGTCTGTTTGAAGTCGCTGTCAATTAAGTGGCGAACGATGGTTGCCACTGTCGTTGATGTGTGCTCTTGGTGATTTACAATTGCGGCGGTGGCTGATGGTTTGCTGTCGTTGTTGTCATTGTCGCTGCTGCTGATCGCTCTGGCTCACAGAGGAGTCGTGCCCGGTCGGGCAGCAGTTCTCCTACTCGGTGGACTCGTGCCAGAGCACGTGCCACGGACTCGGGGAGCCACACGCCTGCGCCGGGGAGGGACCTTCTACAGGTACCACCACCGCGCCCAATTTCCTCACACACGCAATAGGGCAGGGTCCTATATTATTATCATCACATTAATGTTGTTACGACTATGCTCGTTTACCCACTGCATCTAACCTGCCCGACAGACTAAACTCATTGACACTGCTCTGTAACCCACAGGCTGCGTGTGCACAGAGGGGACTTTCCTGGACCACGAGGGAGCATGTGTTCCGGGCATCGAGTGCCCGTGCTACACAGGCCACGACATTGTCCCGCCTGGGAAATTCTACTGGGTCGGCGATCTAGCCTGGTACGAATGGTCGCCCTCATGTGCCTTTTCCACTGCCGCATCTGAGCCGAGCCAGAGCAGAGTGACGGTATAGGTGGGATTTTTCCCCCCACTGGCCGTTTGCCAGTGCCGAGCTAGAGCTAAAGCCGTGATATGTGACGGCCTCACAAAAATACATCTGGCAAGCAGGGCCAGGGGCTGGGCAAATGATGCCTTTGTGGCGGCATAACGTTCAATAAGCAACACGTGCAAATGACGCGACATCGCCGCGCGATTTGCACGTGTCTCGGCTTGTTCCAAGGATTGTCTTTACCAACAATTGGAATAATGGATTTCTGGCTTTTTTTTAGCCGGGCCATGTCATTCTCCCAGGGACGGGGGGGGGGGGGGTGCGGAGGGGTAAATTAGAACACATGAGAGCTTTAACCACGCCATGTTGATGTGTCTCCTTGGCAGTGCTTGCGAGTATGGAGTCCTCAGGTGCGAAAACCCCATCACCATGCTCGGTGAGTCCTGCAGCGCCAATCTCCCCCACCGCCACCACTACCACCACAAACGATACCATTAATCACACCACCACCAATGACGCGAGGTGCTCACTGATGTCTGGCGCTCTCTGTATCCCCGCGTGATCACAGGCGGAAGAATGCGACGTGAAAGCCCCCTCCGTAAGTTTGCCCGCCCTCACAGACCGCACCAACCACCACCACAGCTCACAACTCACTCGCTCGCTCACTTACTAACTTCCTCACCCACTCACTCCACCAACTCGCTCGCTCGCTTACTAATTCAAAGACAAAAAAGACCCCCACATAGCCTTAATATGCTGTTGGGTAAGTGTGGTCAGCAAGGCCAGTACAGCTGAGTCGACCTAAGAGAGGCCCAGGACCGATTCAGATATTCACCAGCGTTATTGGTCGTGAGCAGGAATCGAACTCGGTCCACCGGGTCCGTAGTGCAATGTGCTAACTAACCGCCACACTGCCGCTCTACCCACACTCGCCACCCAACTCAGCCACCCACTCACCGCACTGCAGGTCACGTCCACTTCTCTGTCTGCTTCTTCCCTCGCGCCACTCAACAGTCGAATTGCCTCCCTCCCGTCATCGTCTCTTTCCCGAAGCTTCGGACAACCTCGGCCCATCTCAACGAACAAAATTGAATCACGAACACCTTTGGCAATCGCACTGTTTCTCATGGTGCCAGGAGGGTCTGTCCTATGACGTCCTGCCGGCGGGTACCGTTCAACACTTCACATGACGTGCACATAGCCTGGCACAAGCGCCATGGTGATGTCACCGCCACTTAGTGGCGAATAGCGGCTGTTGTTGTTGTGATGCTAATCGAGTAATTTGCGATCAATTATTTTGGGTTCGAATTTGGCAAATTGTGACATCGACGACCCCGGCGTGCGCAGCGGCCTGCTACTCTTTTCGCGAATGGCGGCACGGGATATTTTGTTTTTAACGTCCTCCGTGGTGAAATGTCATTGTGCAGAGGTCGAAAATGCCCTCCAGCTCCTGGTCGATGGCAGCGCCCTGAGAGGCAGGAGCCACGCGAAGGCCTGCGAGAGGACCTGCCAGACCATCAACTTGCCCTGCGTGAGTACACTCGACCCCCCTTAGACACAGCCCAAGGGGATCGCTCTGCCCACCACTCAGGGTTCTGTTCTATGCTCTCTTGTATGATCGCAGCAGCAGCATCAGCAGCATCAGCGATATGGTTCAGCGGCTAAATGGCCAATGCCTCAGGTCTGCTGGCCATGACAAGACGGCTTAAGAAGAGAAAGTTCACGTAGTTTTGCTACTCCTCTGTGGAAAGAGCGTAGTCCAAAGTGGCTTAATACCTGTTGCATGCCACTCGGGCAGCCATGTCATTTGCCCATGTCATGCATTGAGCATGTGGACATAAAATGTTAAACCGTGGGATATGAATACAGACTTTAGCAAATGTCCTTTATTGGCTTTTAGGATTTTTGGTCTGTGCTTAGCAACAGTGACAAACATATGCTTCGCGACACAAGCGTTTTGACCTGTGTGATGGTGGTGGTTGAATACAGTATGGACGGGACGAAATGGTTAGTGTCCAGTAGAGATAGAGTCCTCAACATGGGCGAGTGAAGTTCATGGGAACGAGTAACCACTATAGTCATAGTAGTAGCGATAGAAGAGTGACCAGCAGGCGACTGACTGCCGGTGAACAATCAGGAGCTGACTGGAGTGAATCGGCGAGTGCTGGATCATCAATCGCCCCTGACAACTGCTTCACTCTAAATTCTCTCTGCTGCAGCAGTGAGGCAGTCACTGGGCACTCCACTACAGACACGACAGCAGCAGGGGTAAACATCAGCCGAAAGTGTGCTTCATGCGACAGTGATAATTTCTCGGCATTAAAGACGAAGGACTTTGACATGGAAAGGAAAAACCGACCTTCTTCGATGCCCTCTTGGCCAGATTAATACCACAGGCATTGCACGATGGATGGCTCGGAGTGAAAGATGAATCCCCGACGTTTCACTCTTCCTCTGTGTTGTTTGCCCCACTTCTCGGCCCCTGTCTTAGCCGCCGTGCAAATCTGACTGCCCGTGCGGGGATGGACTCATCCCAGACGACAACGGCAACTGTATCCCGCCGGAGGATTGCCCGTGCCAGCATCACGGCATTGTCTATGGCAAGGGGGATACTATCAAGGTGGACTGCAACGTGTGGTGAGCGACGGGGGGCTTTGCGCGGCGCAGTTGTCCCGAGTCTGGTGGCTGCGAGATAAGATGGCTACTGCTTTGTGGGGGGGGGGGGGAAGACAACAGCATTTCTTCATCTGGATAGGTTTAGGACACAGAAACTTGATTTATGGCGCATCTTCCGACAAGACTCCGAGCACGTTTGGACATAGTCAGTCCGGTTTCCGGTGTCATTTTGGCGCAGCGAGCTTTTGTTATTATTAAGTGCGTTTGTGGATTTGTACCGGTTAAACCCCGTTGAATATGGCTGACAAGGAGGAAAAACACACACGGGCAAATGACGCGTCTACTGTTTCTGCCATTTATGGGAGAATAAAAGGTATTCGATTTGCGATGATCCGATTTGCGAGGATGGGGTTTTCTGGGAGCGCATCCGTGACATTGCGAAAGCAGCAGGGACCCGCCTGTGACGTTATATCTCCTTAGACTTGACCAAATACCCGTCGGGATTCATCTTCTTGGTTCTTTCGGTAAAGTCACGTAGAAGGGAAGTAATAAAATAATAAAAATAAAACATAATAAAACAATTCTCACGACGTTTCGGCCACAACGCAAGCAGCCGTCCTCAGGCGAAGAATGATACATTATCAAGCTAGGAGCTTTGTGGCCGAAACGTCGTGAGAATTGTTTTATTATGTTTTATTTTTATTATTTAATTACTTCCCTTCTACGTGACTTTACCGAAAGAACCAAGAAGATGAATCCCTGCAGTCACGAAAGCTTTAAATCGAAATTTACCCGTCGGGATATACATTTTTTGTTATGACGAGAGAAAATATTGGGTTAGGGGGTTTGAAGGGCCCGCCGCTCCGTCCCTTTGAGACGTCGCGTGCGTGCGCGGGTGCAGCACGTGCGGCAGTGGCGCGTGGAGCTGCAACTCGGCCGAGTGCCCTGGTACGTGCCGCATGTACGGGGACGGCCACTACGTCACCTTCGATGGCAAGAGATTCATCTTCGACGGGAACTGCGACTCCAGCATTGTGCAGGTGGGCACCAGAACAGACGCGCCGCTCACGCACGCCACGGACTGACGACGGGCGAGCAAATTCATTCATTACGAATGAATCCGTAACAATCATTTGTGACTATCAGACGCCTTTCACAATAAAGTCTCAAAGCGCCACGCACAAAGAGGAGCACTGATAATTAAGCAGGAACCAGTGGGGGGGGGGGTGCAGAATAAGAGCCAGAGGATCAAAGTGCACGAGAGGAAACTGGTTTTGGTGATATGTGTTTTTGTCGGGACTTACAAACATCGACATGTATATATGTGTGTTGAACTTCTTTCGCACCGTACATAGCCAACCGTGCTAATCGGAGGTGCGGGGTATGGACAGCAAACTAAACACAACAAGCAGTTCAAAAGAAATGTAGTATAGTGATGTAGTGTATCGTACTATGGGAACCTCATTTGCCAGTAAAAATATGATAATTGGTTCTTTACCCTTCTATCTGGCAACAAAACTGGGTGTGGACCAATCAACTTCAAGGACAGTGCACATTATCAGAGTTATGTTCTTTTGTTTGTATTATGACTGCAGGTATTGCGGTCTATGCAAACATGACTCCTTGTAAAAAGGTGTCAGTTTTGTTGCCAGATAGAAGGGTAAAGAACCAATTATCATAGTGTATCGTAGTTTAGTGTATAAAAGTGTATAGTGTAGTGTATAGTAGTGTAATGTATAGTAGTGCAGTGTATAGTAGTGGAGTGTATAATGTAGTGTAGTATGTAGTGTAAAGTGTAGTACGTATGTATATGTGAATGTTGAACTTCTTTGGCACTGTACGTAACCAACTGCGCTAATCAGAGATGCGCGGGAAGCACAGCAAACAAAACACAGCAACAGCATCAAGCAGTTCTAAAGAAATGAGTTTTCAATTGAGTATATTGGTGTAGTGTATAGTAGTGTAGTGTATAGTAGTGTAGTGTATAGTAGTGTAGTGTATAGTATAGTGTGTAGTGTATAGTAATGTTTACTGCATAGTGTAGAGTGTATAGTACACTATACACTCTACATTATACAGCGGGCAGCTCCACAATTGGGTGGGGGAGAATTATCGCACAAATGGACGGATTTATCTATGGACAAACGGAGGGATGCACAGCGATTGGATGGATGGATCACCTAATTGCCCTCGCTTTGTGCCGACCAGGACTACTGCTCCTCAGCCGAGGGCAACTTTCAGATCATCACCGGCAAGGACTGCAGTGCTGTGGACTCGAGCTGCTCCAAAGCGATCCGCTTCTACATCAAGGTGAAGTCAAGGGCCACTCCAGTGGCCGGCGGACGGCGGTGCGACGTGGGCTGGCGTGAGGTTTCCAAGCGCTGCGAGCTGATGAGCTTACGGGTCTCCGTGCACGCGCGAGTCGATTGGTTTCTTCGCAAGTCTACGCTGGACCATGGCTCTTTTCTTCTTGGCATAGCAATTGAGTGTGCATACAAGGGAGTGCAACAGTTAGGGGTGTCCACGGGCCAGGAGAGGTCCAGGAGGATTAGACAAAAGGTTCCCTCACCCCATCACCAGTTTATTTCCTGGCATCAGGGTCCATGCCGAATGTGCTTGGCCACTGGGGTCTATCTGTCATCTCCCTCCCTCCAACTTTCCCTCCCCCCCACATCTCCCTCCCTTACCTCCCTCCCTCCCTCCCTCACCTCCCTCCCTTCCTCATCTCCCTCCCTCGTCCACTCTAGGATTACAACGTGGAGGTTCACATGGTGAACGGGGAGGTGATGGTGGTGCCCGTGGCCGGAAAGATCCCGGCGATGGTGGACGACCTGACCATCCACTCGGTGGGGCTCTACCGCATCGTGCAGACCGGCATCGGCATCATGGTCATGTGGGACCGACGCACGAGCATCTTCGTCAAGGTCGACTCCAAGTACAAGGTCAGGGTCACTGTGGTGGTGGTGATTTTGGTGGTGGATGGTGGTGATGGTGCTGGAGGTGGTGGTGGAAATGGTGGGCATTGTGGGGCACTGCCGCATCGTGCAGACCTGCATCGGCGTCATGGTCATGTGGGACCAGCGCACAAGCATCTTCGTTAAGGTCGACTCAAAGTACACGGTCAGGGCCAAAGCCAAGGTGGTGCAATGTGCAGGAGATAGAAATGGATGGTGGTTGCTATTTTTCTGCTGGACGCGGCTGCCACCCCGCGGTGGGATCCAGCTCTGTGGAGGCAGCAGCGAGGGGTTCGGCGGATCACCGCACAGATGTTGCGAATATCCCTTCCCCCAGGGTACGGCGTTGAGGAGGATCCACACCCTGGCTCGCCAGGAGTTGGCAGTGGAGCACGTGGATTTAATAGCCATCTGTTTCCATCTGCATGGGGTAGTGTTGTTGTTGTTGCCCTCTCTAACACATGGGTTGTCTCTGGGTACTCCAGTTTACTCAACACGTGTATAAGCACTTACTAATTGTATGAAAAACATATTAACACATCGAAGTCCGTATAGATTGGGCAGCTGTTGGCAGCGGGATAATTTTCCGACTGCCTTTCCCACTCGTCTACGATTCCTAGCGTGTCCGAGTTGTTCTGTCTTTTCAACGGGGAGAGTGAAAACTGTGCGTGTTAAATAATAATAATTATTGTTAGATGGAGGAGAGATTATAAGAGAAAAATAACTATATTTTGAATAAAAAAAATCACACTTTTATCCTACTCAAATTATTATTCAGACTTCCCAACAGAGTCTTAATCAGCATATAGATTGCAGACGGATGACGGAGGCCGAGTTGTCACCTCCCAACCAGGGATTTGAAATCTTCCGATTACGAGCCGCTCACTCAACCGCCGAGCCCACTGACTGGACAAAGAGAGGTGTTAGGGACAAAGGGAATGGTGGGGCACTGCAAATGCTTGCTCATGACCATGCTGGCGGAACGGCCTCCCTAGAGGGGAGTTCTAAAAAGCCCTACAACCAGCTAGATGTCCGGGAAGAGATTGGAGCTGCGCACTTTACTCCTCCACAGGCGCGTGAACTGCCGATCTTAGACCCAAACCTGTCAACCCCGTATTAGTGCCCTACCTTATTACAGACCAATTCAGACCTTATTGGTCATCCCATGCCCCTCATACATTTCTCAACATTCATCCTACAAAGGCCCATCACACTACTATAGTATACTACTATACTATTATACTACTACTACACTACTATAGTATACTACTATACTACTATAGTATACTACTATACTATTATATACTATAGAATACTACTATACTACTATAGTATACTACTATACTATTATACTACTACTACACTACTATAGTATACTACTACACTATTATACTAAACTACTATACTACTACACTACTATAGAAAACGCTAAAAACATACGGAAACACCTAAAAAAAGTTACGTCATACAAGAATGCCCAAAATTAAGTCATTTAAAATCATGATGTTTGGTGATTTTCCGGCGTTTTTGAAAATCTGCCCCCTCCCTCCCCCCTGTAATCCGCCGGATCATTGTAATTATTGGATTAGGATCAAACGAGTTCAAGTTGATACAGTTTCTCTCGCGAATCCGAGGGGGTCACCCCCTTTGGGCTGCCCGGGAGCTGTCTACTCTCGGCTTCGTTTCGCTCATGGCTTGATGCCACCCCGCTCCCGACCCCCCCTTACCCACCCCAGGGCACCCTGTGCGGCCTCTGTGGCAACTACAATGGGCGCGACAGCGACGACTTGACAGCGGCCGACGGCTCCACGACCGCGTCTGTGCTGGCGTTCGGCAACAGTTGGAGGATCAAGGAGAGCTGCGCCGTCATGACGGAGGCGGTGGAGCCGTGCCAGCAGAACCCGCACCGCCAAGCGTGGGCGCTGCGCCAGTGCCACGTGCTCGCCAGTGACGTCTTCAGCTCGTGCCACGACCACGTGAGTCGCCTATGGACGGCGTGGACAGGGCGGGTCGAGGGGGAGGGGCTGGCCGCTGGTGGCCTCTGGAACTCGGCACGCAGCCGTAAAACCCGCTCGGACTACCCGTGGGTTGTCGATGGTGCACGATGTGAAGGCAGGAGGAGCAAGTGGAGGGGTTAATCATCTAAATAAACACCCAAATTTCTGACCACAGAGCCTAGGCAACTGTTGACACTGGGTTCTGGCTCCCCTTCTGCTTGTCTGTGGTTTCCCCGTCGCCGGGATAGTGTGCACCAAACAAGGATACGCATAAGAGGTTTTTTTGGGCTAGATCATGTAAATATAAATGCGTCGTTAAATCCGCCACCACCCAACAAGGCCACAATTATATTTAACTACACGTTTATATTTATGCAATCTCACCCAAAAAACCTCTTATGGATAATATTGGTTGCGAAAGCCTACGTGTTAAACGAATTATCCACCTTTGTTCAACGCTGTTTGCGGCTGAGTGATAACCAGACGTATTGACTGGGTGTTGGGAAGCAGTGGCTGTGCGGGTAGCGCGATGCGCTATGACCCTGGTGACCCGAATTTTATACCTACTGATGGCCACTAACACCAGTGACGATTATCTGAACTGGTTCTGGGCCTCCCCTAGGTCGACTCAGCCTGTGTAAACATCGCCACTGGGGAAACAAAGGACAGCCCGGCGTGGTGCGGGCCACCCATGCCTTCATGTACTGTGCTGGCCTTCATAGGTGCCCGCTAACAGGAGATCTTTTTTTTTGTATTTGTCTTGACCGTGCATGCGAGGAGGTGTGTGATGTGAGTGTTGACCGTTCAAGTATTGGACTTTCCGATGACCGGTACCAGCAGTGTCAAAATCGGACTTTCTGCAGGAGGGTCAGGAAGGATGCTGCTGGGGGGTTGGAGGCAGTCACCCTCCAGCAACAACGGGGGGGCAGAAGAACGACGCTCACAACATTGAGCGGAGTGCCGGGCGGCTAAAACGCAGAAAGTTAGCGCAGTGTGGAGCACAGTTGGTGCATCTGCCAGTCATTTCAGTCAGTCAACCCATGGCACCTGGGTCTGTTACGTGACCTCCTGCCAGCGGGCCTTCGACACTTTACGCGACCTCTAAGTGCACTTAGCATGGCACAAGCGGGCCTCCGTGGTGACGTAACCGCTACTTAGTGGTGAACGGCGGTTGTTGTTGTTATGTGGACGCCCTCGACACCCGACGTGGCTGCGCCTCTCCCTTGCCTTTCTGTTGGCGACTGATTGCGGATTTTCAATATCACCTCGCTCCCCTTGTCCTGACCCAGGTGGACCACGCGCCATTCCTGGAGGCGTGCATTCGCGACTCGTGCGCATGCGATGGTGGCGACTGCGAGTGCTTCTGCACTGCGGTGGCTGCGTACGCCCAGGTCTGCAACGAAGTCGGCGTGTGCATCAAGTGGAGGACGCCCGACCGCTGCCGTGAGTAGAACGCATGCAACAGGGGGAGGGGGGGGGGGGGTAGGTGTTCAGCCAACACCCACCCGGCGATGGTGTGAGGGTTGAGGTCCCGTTGACGGCTTGAGCGGCAGCGGCGAGATGTCTCTCTCTTGGTTACCGGGCAACTCTCCTCCGTTCACGCACACTTCCGCTTCTATCCCCCTGCTCATTCCGAGTCCCCTGAAGCCCACCGCCTGTCCGGTGCCAGGTGTCCTCATTAATCCCTAATCATCACCCCCCCATCTCCCGTCACCCCGACGCCAACCTCCTACCTCAACGTTCCCACCTGTTCGACCTCGATTGCACCCACTTCTCCTCTTAATGACTGTCGGTTTGTCCGAAAAAAGCAAAACATTAAAGTAAGATTTGGTACAGTACACAAATTCAAAAACTAGTATCTTGTACTAAAGACGAATTACCTATATTATCAACAGAAGGTGTATATCGGATTAATTGATTATGTGGCAGATGCTATATTGGACAGACGGGACGTAACATCAGCGTAAAACTAAAAGAACACCAAATAAATGTTAAATTATCTAAAATAATTAAGTTTCCGACATACTAAAAACTCGGATTGCGGATATTTCTCGGGAACCTAACACTTCCGTAACCCGGGGACTTGCCTGTATTTACTATACTCTCTTAACGACCAAATCACTTAATGACCGGTTTTGTTGAACTAAATGCCATCGTTAAGACGGTGTCTACCGTGTAGTCCACACCTCCGATTAGCACAATTGGCTACGTACGGTGGGAAAGAAGTTCAACAAACACACACATACACATAGCCTGACGGTGTGTTTTTCGGGTCATACCACGTTTTGCTCCGGACGATTTTCCCGACATTTTGCTTCGCACGCTGCCAGCTTCTCTGGCAAATTAATTCCTGAAGAAGCCCCCAGCGCGCGGTGAGAAACGTTGGATGTCGTGCCAAGCTAGTTGTGCAACTCTACAGGTATCGCGGAGATCGATGCCAATCATGAGTTTCTTATGATGTTACCTCTGTTAATCCCTCCCCTCCACACTACGCACCTGCCCCTGCCTTCAGCCGTCTTCTGCGACTTCTACAACGAGGAGTCGGAATGCACGTGGCACTACAATCCATGCAGTTCCCTTCCCAGCACCTGCAGCCACCTCCAGAAACTGAACCAAGGTTCCCTGCCTCCCATCGAAGGTTTGTTTTTACTGTATCATCACCGTCAACTCGTTAGCATCATACTAGTCGTTCTTGTCGTCATTATAGTCATCATTACATTATCGTCATCGTCGTTATCATCGTTATCGTCAGTATCAACATCCTCCGAATGCATACATTTGACCACCTCCTCTGATCTGCTGACCCTGAGTGCAGCCTTACAAAACACTCCATTATGATCATAGTTTTGGTGGCAGTGGTGGTGCCGGTACTGATGGCATTGGTTGCCAATGTTAATAGCGGTAGTGGTGGTGTTAGTGGTTGGCTGCGTTGGCTGGGTTATGTAGCCTGCATGCTAAGCCACCACATGCCCAAGGAGCTTCTGGTTGGCCAGATATATGGGACTATGGCACAGGCTAGCGAAGAGATGGACTGATGTGGAGCAGAAGATGTGGAGCTGATTGGACTTACCATCAACTGGTAAGAGCAGTGTCAGGTTACTGTTCCATGCTCGCCGATTACCAAAATCGAATCGACCCAAACGTTCCAAACTGCTGCCCTTTGTGCCAAGCAACGCAAGAAGACGTCTCCCATTTTCTCAGTTGCCCAAAACGCGGAGCAAATTTTTTATCGATTGATCTCTGGCTAAACCCTTTCGAAGTGGCGACACGATGCCACCTATAAACAGAAAGTGAGAAGAAAACAGCAACAACAGCAGCAGTGTCAAGATCGGCCCCTGTGGAGGCGCGTGAAGGACGTTACTTGGGATTCTAGATTTGAAGCTTTCGTGACTGCAAGGATTCATACTCTTAGTTTTTTCGGTAAAGTCACGTAGGTAAAAAATGAAATTAAAATTAATAGAAAAAACAATAAAAAATCACGACGTTTCGGCGGCAACACAAGTCTCCATCATCAGGTGGGACCATCACAGCCAGATTTGCTTGATACAGCATTATTATTTAATTTTTACATTACTTGGGAGTTGGTGGCATTCGTCCTCCAGCAATAAAGGAGGGCAGAGGAGCAACACTCACAACAAGCAGAGTGCCGGGCAGCTAAAACGCAGAAAATTGGCACAGTGGGATGCACAGTTGGTGCATCTGCCAGTCATCCCAGTCATTCAACCCATGGCACCTGGGTCTGTTCCGTGACCTCCTGCCAGTGGGCCTTCGCCACTTCACGTGACCTCAAAGTGCACTTCGCATGGCACAGGCGCCGCCGTGATGTAACCGCCACTAGTGGTGAACGGCAGTTGGTGTTAGTCTTAGTAGTGACGGTAGTGTTGGTGTTGGGGCGAGCGGTAGGGATAACGATTCACCACTATGGGGCCGTCCATAAATGACGTCATGCACCTAGGGGGGGGGGGGTTCAGACATTTGTGACGATGTGTGACGAGAAATGTGACGTCACATCAAAATGCGCAACTTTAAATAAATATAGAATTGTTATAACAACACTAATTGTTATAACAACACTCCGACAACATCAGAGTGCAGCGCCACATTAAATACGCACTAAAATGACAATAGTTTAAGCTATTTGAAGCATGTTTTATTTTCAAAATGGAAATATGGTTGGGGGGGGGGCAGAGCTTTGTGACGTCACATGTTAGGGGGGGTCTGACTTTTTGTGACGCCGTGTGACAATGGGGGGGGGGGGGGGAAATCGTCCAAAATCACGTGACGTCATTTATGGACGGCACCTTAGTCTTAGTAGTGACGTAGGGATAACGATTCACCGCTATTCTCGCTGCAGGCTGCTACCCGCACTGCCCGCCAGACACGCCATACTTGGACGAGAACACCATGCACTGCGTGCCAAAAGCCAACTGCAGCTGCTTTGTTGAGGATGACGTCATCCTGGCCGGGCAGCAGATCCACATCGCCAAGACCTGCCAAATCTGGTGAGGTCCCTCTGCTTTCACCCACATTGACACCGCGTGCTCACGGATCAATAGCGCGTCCATTTAACATGTTTCGTCTGTCCCTAATGCACGGATGCTGCCGTGGTGCGATGGGTTAGCACGGTGGCTAGGAGATGTTAACTGCTTCGCCTGGTATGCAGGAGGTCGTGGGTTGGATCCCGAACCTGACGCTTTTATATTTGGAGTTTGCGTGTCTCTCTGCTCGTGGTCACGTTGATTTTTCCCCGGAGTCCTCCGATCTTTCCCTTCACATTTAGGAACACGCATTTAGAGTATTTGGTTGCTATATATGTTTCCACTTAAGCCAATTCGCTGGGCTCTCACTTGTGGGCAAGGTGGCTTCTAATAAAAAAAGCTATATAGGTACAGTGAGCCCTACCTGGTAAAATAAAAATAATAATAATCATAGTTTATATTAGAATTACTTCAAAAAGCCTGTCTTCGTCAGACAAAATGTTTCAATAAATATAATAATTAACCTGATGTTTTTTTTACAATTTTCATCTACGATCAGACACTAACAACTACTAAAAAAATTGGGTATCTTCCGCAAAAAAAACACTAAAATGCGTTGACAACTTGATTCAACTTCTCATATTTAAAGACGTACCCATCGGAAATCGCTCAATTTAAAGATTACGTTCTTTGTTTTTATTAGAAAGAACAAAAAATGTATGAGCTTTATATTCTATGAGGGGAAGCTCCTATCTTTGACCGTTTTGGAATTATTCAGATTTGAACATCATAACATGTGTATTTTTTCAATTAAAACCACTTGAATCCGAAATATCTCAAAAACAATAAAAGATAGAACAATTGTTTTCGCTTCAATTTTATTGCTGTTTAACGTTCTATCAAAAGAAAATAAACCGCAATCTTATATTTTGAACGGTTTCTGCTGAATGACACGCACACACATGTTCATTAAGTGCTTAAAATCGAGATTTGGGGGCCGTAAGAAAGAAAATCCGTGATATTCAGATTATTTATCCTGCTAATTGTGTCCTAAAAGTTACCTGGGTACCACATTTCAGCTTTCGACCTTGCCGGAAAAGTACGCTAGAGGTTTTTGAGACGTACAGGTTAAGGTCATTATTTATGTAGATAGTTTATATTATGATAATTTACAGTCCTGTAACAACGTAGGTCACAAGGTAAATCCCCAATCGCGGCAGTTGCAACACAAAAGATAAACGAAAACATTCGGTCGGAACATCGCTTGCGTGATAATTTAAGTTGCATGCAGCAGCAGACGGCATGCGTACATGCACTGGTGATTTAAAAGCCATCGGTTTGTACGGAATTACTGAACCTCTTCCACTGGACACTGACGGCCATCCATGCGCTCTGCTAGAGCGCTCGTTCTCTCCAGTATCTCATTCATTTTGAACATTATTTTACAAATACAGCTGTATGTGCTTGTATAATTGTCCTTGTTGTGTGTCTTCTCTGTGTGACTGCAGCACATGCGACAATGCTGAGCTGCTTTGCGAAATACCAGGTACCCAAGGACAGCCATTCCTTTATGTCAGGGACAGGGAGAAACCTTTTCCTTCAGATGTCATGTGACATGCCCAGGCACGATGGGGAGACCGAGGCTATGGTCACAGTATCACCTTTTGTTGTCTCAAAATCACCTTTTTGCGTACGTGTCATTAGCAGATATAATTGCGATGTCTTTCATAATACATAGCCACCCTCGAATGAATTGCATAACCGATGCGATTAAACCAACATTGGTGGACTGCTGCGGCGTATTGCTCGGCATACTGGTCTTGCCATCCAGAGGCTGCCAGTTTGATTCAATCTCCCAGCGCAGAAGTTGAAAATATGGTGAAGGTTTCTCAAATCCCACCTCACCTCTGTTCACCCAGCAGTGTGTTAGCAGTGGCATGAGCAATCAATTGCTCAAAAGCCAGTTATTACACCCCCCTCCCCCCCCCCACCTGTAACGCTCACTAATATTTTATATCCAGATGGATGCTGTTACCACGAACGACTGTACGAGCTGGGTGCCTTCATATCAAAAGAATTCGACCCTGATGGGTACTGCGCGACCACCAAAACTTGCTCGCATCTCGGGGAGGTGGTAGACTCAGTGGAGTGTGGGATAACTCCCAACACCACCACCGCGACCGCCGCCGTACCGCCGCTCCCAACCGAGCCACCCATCGTCGGCTCGAGCACAGCTGTGCCCGACGTGGCTCCGACGCAACCGCCCAAGGGTCGTACGACCACGGTGGGCGCTCCGGTTGAAGGTGACACCACACAGCAGCCAACAGCAACGACGAGCGCGAGTCAAGTGCCCTGCTCAGGAAGCTGGTCTGAGTGGTACGACGAGCAGTCTCCGAACGCCGACAACGAGGGCGACGAGGAATCGTACCAGAAGGTCACAGCCTCGGGGAAAGTTGTCTGCGCGCCGGGATTCTTGGTGGAAAACATCGACTGCCGTGCGGACAAATACCCGAACACACCGTGGGAGGAGTTGGGCCAGACAATCACTTGTGACAAGGACGTGGGGTTGAAATGCTCACACACGGATCAGGCCATGCCATTCTGCTACAACTACAAGGTCAGGTTTTGCTGCTCGCTGATTTTGCCAGCAACCACTGCTCCTCTGTCAACAGCACCGACATCCCCAGTGCCAGATGAAGGTAACTTATGCTTTGATGGTGGTTTTCAGGTTCATTGATGTAATTCCCCCCTCCCCAATTTTATCCTGATTTTACTATTGGTGTCACGTCACAAGACGAATGGAACTCTGGCAGAGAAGTTCAATCCTTCGTGTTTAAAAACGGCCCACGAAAACGGATATTATAAAGCGACCTCACAAATCCCTTGAAGCTATTTCTAAGGTCCACACACAGTACACGAATTAACCTCCCACTCGCTCTGCTTATGAGAGTGAGGGAAATCGCATGGTAGTCCACCCGACATTTTTATCTCACCGCTGGAATTTAGCTAAATCAAGTGCGTAAATCATTGGTGACCGGGCAGTAAATAAATTCACTGCACTTGAGGGCGATATAACTTGAGGGCACTTGAGGGCCTGGAATCGAACCCAGGTTAACAGTGGTACCAGCTCAACGCTGTGAGCTCTGTGCCATCACTCCTGGGGCGGAGGGATTAAGTCGTACAGAGCAAAGACACAGATAATGCAAAACACATGTATATTCAAGTGTTAATAAAATTGTTTATTCTTGTTTATTAAAGTAATTGGTTTGCTTGCTTACATGTTTGCGATTATGTGAGCACCAAGTCACAAACCCTGAACGCTGGTATTAATCTACTATGTAAATAAAGACGTTGATTTGTATGTATCTACGTATCAAAAACCTCAAGGGTACTTACCGACAAGGTAGAAAGCTGACATTTGGTACATTCATACCTTTTAGGACGCAGAAAACCAATCAGAAAAATCGCCATTTTTCATTTTAAGGCCCCCAAATCTCGATTTTAATTACCCCATAAAAATGCTTGTGCTTGTCATTCAAAAACCGTTAAAAAGTATAAGATTGCGGCTTTTTCCTTTGATAGATGTATGAAACAGCACGTAACATTGAAGCGAGAATCGTTGAGATTTTTCAGATTAAAGTAATTTGAACAAAAACATACACAGTTGAATATGTTCAAATCGGAATAATTCGAAAACGGTAAAAGATAGGAGAGCTTCCCCTCATGAAGTCTTAGGTGAATTATTATTTGTTCTTTCCAATAAATAAACAGAACGGAATCTTTACATTGAGCAGTTTCCGATGGCTACGTCTTTAAATATAAGGAGTTGAATCAAGTCATCAACATTTTTTTTGCGGAAAAATACCAAATGTTTGGAGTAGTTGTTAGTGGTCTCATCATAGATAACAAATTTCAACAAAATCATATCAGGTGAATTCTTATTTTTATTGAAAAATTTTGCCTGCCGAAGACAGGTTTTATGCATTAGTTAGTAATAAAACAATGTATTAATAAAAACAAGCCTGCGCATAAAAGGTGCAATGAAGCGTTGCTAATCTGTAAATCTGATTATCGGCCGACATTCACTTAAGAATTAACTGTAAATGGTATTTTTAAAAATGTTATCTCCGCTGCTTCACCCAGGATAGCTTCACTAAGTTTCACGACTCATTTTCAGGAGGGTCTCGCCAAGGTTTTTGCAGTCGGGGGGGGGGGGGGCGCTAATTGCTTCGTGAATTCCAGTTGAGAAATATGTGTAGCTGTGCAAACAGTTTTAATTTACGTATATCACATGCCATGTTTTTGCAGAAATCATCATTCCACCAGTTGAAGCCACAAGGCCATCTGGGCCAACCACAAAAAATGGTAAATACCCATACAAGTAGGCAACATTATTACAGTTTTCAAGGTGCAACTTAAGTACTGATACACCACAAACAGTTTGAGAATGAATACAATATTGGAGTGTGTCTTGGGATGTGTGATCTTTAGTCCTCTGCCCAATGATAGGTCTTTGGCTCCAACTCGCTCCCTCCATCCTCCTCTGATCCGAAGCTTCCTCCATTTCACCACACGGCCCATCATCCTCTAAACGTCAAGGATCTTTTTTGATTACTCTTTGGTTCTTTCGGTAAAGCCACGTAGAAAGAAAATAAATTAAATAATTTCCACACAACTCTCTCTAAAATATGCCAGTCTTGTTGGGTCTTTCATTGACATGCTAATTTATCTGCTCCAGCAGACCCACCTCTATCTCTCACCCAACCCCTCTCTATTTAAAGCCTCGACACAGAGGCATTGGGTCTCTGTGTGTCTATGTTGTGTGTCTCTCTGTGTGTGTCTCTCTGCTTGTTTGTCTGTCTGTGTTTTGTCTCTCTCTCAAATGTAGTTCTACCTGATGACGGTTGCTTGTGTTGCAATAGAAACGTCGTATTCTATTAAATTTTTTCTATGTGACTTTACCGAAAGAACCAAAGAGTAATGTCTGCAGTCATGAAAGCTCCGGATCAAGTTTGATCTTTTTTGTTCTTTCAGTTTCGGTCTCCTTTTCAACTTCCTTCCAAAACTACACTTTCACCTCCAACAAAGTGCCCAATACACATCGCTTACTTAACAGTCTCTTTAACACGTAGGCTTTCGCGACTGATATTATTCATAATCAACGTTTTTGGGTTTAGATCGCGTTATTTATAAATGTGTCGTAACCCTCCACCACCCGACACGGCCAATCAGCAAAAAAGTGTCACGTTGACAAAAGACAAATAGTTCACTGCTTTAGCCCACCGGTGTGTTGAAGCGTGTAAATGTTGTGGTTTCACGCTTCAACACACCGGTGGGCTAAAGCAGTGAACTATTTGTCTTTTGTCAACGTGACACTTTTTTACTGATTGGCCGTGTCGGGTGGTGGAGGGTTACGACACATTTATAAATAACGCGATCTAAACCCAAAAACGTTGATTATGATTAACAGTCTCTATTTGCATCTTACGACAATTCTCCATATCCACGTCGTAAAACTCTCCAGTGTTCTTAAGTCTTTCCTTCTCACAATCCGAGTTTCTGAAGAAGCAAAGCAAGTTGAACAAACCGGGTGGTCAGTCTGGTTCTGAACTTGTGGTTACTCACATTAGAACATTACCTAAGTAATACCTTTCAATAGATGATCCAGCACTCACTAATTCACTCCAGCCGCTCCTTGTCACTCTTCCATCCCCACGACTATGACTACTGTTCCTGTGAACTTCACTCAATGATTCCTCCACCTATGTCAAGGATCTGATCTATCTGTCTGATTTTTCGTCTCGTAAATTTCGGTGTTAAGCCAACAGATAGTTATAGACACCACCTCTTCCATCACAATGCTCCACTTAGGAATTGTATAATAAAGTCTCTGTCCCAAGATATTATATCCTTTAAAAACAAACAAACTATTAATTATTTAATACCGTTGTGTTGAAGGCTACTTGGAATTTGGGGCCCATAGATCTGTGCTCAGCAAGCGTGATGAATACGTTTCTATAACCAAATTCATGATGCAGATTGAAAGTATCGTCTAAAACTTGACTTGCAACATTTACAAAGTGCAACTGAGAATTCGAGAAATATCGACATTGTGTCAACACCCAATCCCTGGCTTTTCTTCCAAAGTAACACCGAAACCCCCGGTTGACGAAAAGCCAACAAAGCCAGCTCCTGCAGAGAGTGGCCCTCCTCCTCCAGAACCAACTGCACCGAAGGACAAGACACCCCCACCTCCAACCTCCGGCAACAAGGAGCCAGAACCCTCACCTTCAGAAGGGCCAGGTGTGTTCATTTTGTAAGATTATATATATACAGGAAGTATACAGCTTAGGATCAAATCAAACAATGTCACCTAATTTGTTAGGTCTCAGAAACTAATAAAGACTTGTTAGTGGATAGTTTTGGATAGGTGACAATCTGTGTAACAGATGTCATAGGCTGAATATTTACAATATAGACTGCACAGAGCAGAATGCCACACCTCTTAATTGTGATGTACTTCCATGCTCCCCATCCCACATTCACAAACCCGCACTGAGGAGCATGATGAAGCATCGTCAAATAACCCCCCCAACCCAGAAACCTTGGGGAGGTATTAATTGAGCAGTGTATTGGCAAAGAGCTGTACATTATTTAGTATCACTTTCCAGTTACTTATTTGTAATACAGATTAAAGTATTGTCTGAAGTTTGCTTACAACATTTTACAAGATTCAACTGAAAATGCTTGAGAAATCTGCATTCCCTTAAGATCCATCCTTTGCTTTTCTTTCAAAGTGCCATCGAAACCCCCTGTTGAGGAAAAGCCAACAAAACCAACTCCTGAAGAGAGTGGCGCTCCTCCTCAAGAACCAACTGCACCGAAGGACAAGACACCCCCACCTCCAACCTCCGGCATCAAGGAGCCAGAACCCTCACCCTCAGGAGGGCCAGGTGTGTTCATTTTGTTAGATTATATATATACACGAAGTTTACCGCTTAGGATCAAACCAAACAAAGACACTTATTTGTTAGATCTCAGAAACTAATTAAGACTTGATCCTGGATAGGTTTTGGATAGGTGATAATCTGTGTAACAGATGTCATAGGCTGAATATTTATAATATGGACTTCACAGAGCACAATGCCACAGTCCTTTATTGTGATGCACTTCCATACTCTCCATTCCACGTTCACTAACCCGCACTGAAGAGCATGATGAAGCATCGTCAAATAACCCCCCCAACCCAGACACCATGGGGAGGCTTTAATTGAGCAGTGTATTGGAAAAGAGCTGTACATTATTTAGTATAACTGTCCAGTAACTTATTCGTAATCCAGATTAAAGTATTGTCTGCATGTTGCTTACAACATTTTACAAGGTTCAACTCAGAATGTTTGAGAAATCTGCATTCCCTTAAGATCCATCCTTTGCTTTTCTTTCAAAGTGCCATCGAAACCCCCTGTTGAGGAAAAGCCAACAAAGCCAGCTCCTGAAGAGAGTGGCGCTCCTCCTCAAGAACCAACTGCACCGAAGGACAAGACACCCCCACCTCCAACCTCCGGCATCAAGGAGCCAGAACCCTCACCCTCAGGAGGGCCAGGTGTGTTCATTTTGTAAGATTATATATACAGGTAGTTTACTGCTTAGGATCAAATCAAACAACATCACTTAATTTGTTAGATCTCAGTAACTAATCAAGACTTGATCCTGGTTAGGTTTTGGATAGGTGATAATCTGTGTAACAGATGTCAGAGACTGAATATTTGACTTCACAGAGCAGAATGCCACAGCCCTTTATTGTGATGTACTTCCATACTCTCCATTCCACGTTCACTAACCCGCACTGAAGAGCATGATGAAGCATCGTCAAATAACCCCCCCAACCCAGACACCATGGGGAGGCTTTAATTGAGCAGTGTATTGGCAATGAGCTGTACATTATTTAGTATAAATGTCCAGTAACTTATTCGTAATCCAGATTAAAGTATTGTCTGCAGGTTGCTTACAACATTTTACAAGGTTCAACTCAGAATGTTTGAGAAAACTGCATTCCCTTAAGATCCATTCTTTGCTTTTCTTTCAAAGTGCCATCGAAACCCCCTGTTGAGGAAAAGCCAACAAAGCCAGCTCCTGAAGAGAGTGGCGCTCCTCCTCAAGAACCAACTGCACCGAAGGACAAGACACCCCCACCTCCAACCTCCGGCATCAAGGAGCCAGAACCCACACCTTCAGAAGGGCCAGGTGTGTTCATTTCGTAAGATTTTATATATATACAGGAAGTATACAGCTTAGGATCAAATCAAACAAAGTGACTTAATTTGTTAGATCTCAGAAAACAATTGAGACTTGCTAATGGATAGGTTTTGGATAGGTGATAATCTGTGTAACAGATGTCAGAGACTGAATATTTATAATATTGACTTCACAGAGCAGAATGCCACAGCCCTTTATTGTGATGTACTTCCATACTCTCCATTCCACGTTCACTAACCCGCACTGATGAGCATGATGAAGCATCGTCAAATAACCCCCCCAACCCAGACACCATGGGGAGGTTTTAATTGAGCAGTGTATTGGCAAAGAGCTGTACATTATTTAGTATAACTGTCCAGTAACTTATTCGTAATCCAGATTAAAGTATTGTCTGCAGGTTGCTTACAACATTTTACAAGGTTCAACTCAGACTGTTTGAGAAATCTGCATTACCTTAAGATCCATCCTTTGCTTTTCTTTCAAAGTGCCATCGAAACCCCCTGTAGAGGAAAAGCCAACAAAGCCAGCTCCTGAAGAGAGTGGCGCTCCTCCTCAAGAACCAACTGCACCGAAGGACAAGACACCCCCACCTCCAACCTCCGGCATCAAGGAGCCAGAACCCTCACCCTCAGGAGGGCCAGGTGTGTTCATTTTGTTAGATTATATATACAGGTAGTTTACTGCTTAGGATCAAATCAAACAACGTCACTTAATTTGTTAGATCTCAGAATCTAATCAAGACTTGATCCTGGATAGGTTTTGGATAGGTGATAATCTGTGTAACAGATGTCATAGGCTGAATAATTATAATATGGACTTGACAGAGCAGAATGCCACAGCCCTTTATTGTGATGTACTTCCATGCCCCCCATCCCACGTTCACTAACCCGCACTGAAGAGCATGATGAAGCATCGTCAAATACCCCCCCCCAACCCAGACACCGTGGGGAGGCTTTAATTGAGCAGTGTATTGGCAAAGAGCTGTACATTATTTAGTATAACTGTCCAGTAACTTATTCGTAATCCAGATTAAAGTATTGTCTGCAGGTTGCTTACAACATTTTGCAAGGTTCAACTCAGAATGTTTGAGAAATCTGCATTCCCTTAAGATCCATCCTTTGCTTTTCTTTCAAAGTGCCATCGAAACCCCCTGTTGAGGAAAAGCCAACAAAGCCAGCTCCTGAAGAGAGTGGCGCTCCTCCTCAAGAACCAACTGCACCGAAGGACAAGACACCCCCACCTCCAACCTCCGGCATCAAGGAGCCAGAACCCTCACCCTCAGGAGGGCCAGGTGTGTTCATTTTGTTAGATTATATATATATACAGGAAGTATACAGCTTAGGATCAATTAAAACATAGTGACTTAATTTGTTAGATCTCAGAAACGTATTAAGACTTGATCCTGGATAGGTTTTGGATAGGTGACAATCTGTGTAACAGATGTCAGAGACTGAATATTATTAATATTGACTTCACAGAGCAGAATGCCACAGCCCTTTATTGTGATGTACTTCCATACTCTCCATTCCACGTTCACTAACCCGCACTGAAGAGCATGATGAAGCATCGTCAAATAACCCCCCCAACCCAGACACCATGGGGAGGCTTTAATTGAGCAGTGTATTGGCAAAGAGCTGTACATTATTTAGTATAACTGTCCAGTAACGTATTCGTAATCCAGATTAAAGTATTGTCTGCAGGTTGCTTACAACATTTTACAAGGTTCAACTCAGAATGTTTGAGAAATCTGCATTCCCTTAAGATCCATCCTTTGCTTTTCTTTAAAGTGCCATCGAAACCCCCTGTAGAGGAAAAGCCAACAAAGCCAGCTCCTGAAGAGAGTGGCGCTCCTCCTCAAGAACCAACTGCACCGAAGGACAAGACACCCCCACCTCCAACCTCCGGCATCAAGGAGCCAGAACCCTCACCCTCAGGAGGGCCAGGTGTGTTCATTTTGTAAGATTATATATACACGTAGTTTACTGCTTAGGATCAAATCAAACAACGTCACTTAATTTGTTAGATCTCAGAATCTAATCAAGACTTGATCCTGGATAGGTTTTGGATAGGTGATAATCTGTGTAACAGATGTCATAGGCTGAATAATTATAATATGGACTTGACAGAGCAGAATGCCACAGCCCTTTATTGTGATGTACTTCCATGCCCCCCATCCCACGTTCACTAACCCGCACTGAAGAGCATGATGAAGCATCGTCAAATAACCCCCCCAACCCAGACACCATGGGGAGGCTTTAATTGAGCAATGTATTGGCAAAGAGCTGTACATTATTTAGTATAACTGTCCAGTAACTTATTGGTTATCCAGATTAAAGTATTGTCTGCAGGTTGCTTACGACATTTTAAAAGGTTCAACTCAGAATGTTTGAGAAAACTGCATTCCCTTAAGATCCATCCTTTGCTTTTCTTTTAAAGTGCCAACGAAACCCCCTGTTGAGGAAAAGCCAACAAAGCCAGCTCCTGAAGAGAGTGGCGCTCCTCCTCAAGAACCAACTGCACCGAAGGACAAGACACCCCAACCTCCAACCTCCGGCATCAAAGAGTCAGAACCCTCACCCTCAGGAGGGCCAGGTGTGTTCATTTTGTTAGATTATATATATATATATAGGAAGTATACAGCTTAGGATCAATTAAAACATAGTGACTTAATTTGTTAGATCTCAGAAACTTATTAAGACTTGATCCTGGATAGGTTTTGGATAGGTGACAATCTGTGTAACAGATGTCAGAGACTGAATATTTATAATATTGACTTCACAGAGCAGAATGCCACAGCCCTTTATTGTGATGTACTTCCATACTCTCCATTCCACGTTCACTAACCCGCACTGATGAGCATGATGAAGCATCGTCAAATAACCCCCCCAACCCAGACACCATGGGGAGGCTTTAATTGAGCAGTGTATTGGCAAAGAGCTGTACATTATTTAGTATAACTGTCCAGTAACTTATTCGTAATCCAGATTAAAGTATTGTCTGCAGGTTGCTTACAACATTTTACAAGGTTCAACTCAGACTGTTTGAGAAATCTGCATTCCCTTAAGATCCATCCTTTGCTTTTCTTTCAAAGTGCCATCGAAACCCCCTGTTGAGGAAAAGCCAACAAAGCCAGCTCCTGAAGAGAGTGGCGCTCCTCCTCAAGAACCAACTGCACCGAAGGACAAGACACCCCCACCTCCAACCTCCGGCATCAAGGAGCCAGAACCCTCACCCTCAGGAGGGCCAGGTGTGTTCATTTTGTTAGATTATATATACAGGTAGTTTACTGCTTAGGATCAAATCAAACAACGTCACTTAATTTGTTAGATCTCAGAATCTAATCAAGACTTGATCCTGGATAGGTTTTGGATAGGTGATAATCTGTGTAACAGATGTCATAGGCTGAATAATTATAATATGGACTTGACAGAGCAGAATGCCACAGCCCTTTATTGTGATGTACTTCCATGCCCCCCATCCCACGTTCACTAACCCGCACTGAAGAGCATGATGAAGCATCGTCAAATAACCCCCCCAACCCAGACATCATGGGGAGGCTTTAATTGAGCAATGTATTGGCAAAGAGCTGTACATTATTGAGTATAACTGTCCAGTAACTTATTGTTTATCCAGATTAAAGTATTGTCTGCAGGTTGCTTACGACTTTTTAAAAGGTTCAACTCAGAATGTTGGAGAAAACTGCATTCCCTTAAGATCCATCCTTTGCTTTTCTTTCAAAGTGCCATCGAAACCCCCTGTAGAGGAAAAGCCAACAAAGCCAGCTCCTGAAGAGAGTGGCGCTCCTCCTCAAGAACCAACTGCACCGAAGGACAAGACACCCCCACCTCCAACCTCCGGCATCAAGGAGCCAGAACCCTCACCCTCAGGAGGGCCAGGTGTGTTCATTTTGTTAGATTATATATATATACAGGAAGTATACAGCTTAGGATCAATTAAAACATAGTGACTTAATTTGTTAGATCTCAGAAACTTAATAAGACTTGATCCTGGATAGGTTTTGGATAGGTGATAATCTGTGTAACAGATGTCAGAGACTGAATATTTATAATATTGACTTCACAGAGCAGAATGCCACAGCCCTTTATTGTGATGTACTTCCATACTCTCCATTCCACGTTCACTAACCCGCACTGATGAGCATGATGAAGCATCGTCAAATAACCCCCCCAACCCAGACACCATGGGGAGGCTTTAATTGAGCAGTGTATTGGCAAAGAGCTGTACATTATTTAGTATAACTGTCCAGTAACTTATTCGTAATCCAGATTAAAGTATTGTCTGCAGGTTGCTTACAACATTTTACAAGGTTCAACTCAGACTGTTTGAGAAATCTGCATTCCCTTAAGATCCATCCTTTGCTTTTCTTTCAAAGTGCCATCGAAACCCCCTGTAGAGGAAAAGCCAACAAAGCCAGCTCCTGAAGAGAGTGGCGCTCCTCCTCAAGAACCAACTGCACCGAAGGACAAGACACCCCCACCTCCAACCTCCGGCATCAAGGAGCCAGAACCCTCACCCTCAGGAGGGCCAGGTGTGTTCATTTTGTTAGATTATATATATATATATACAGGAAGTATACAGCTTAGGATCAATTAAAACATAGTGACTTAATTTGTTAGATCTCAGAAACTTATTAAGACTTGATCCTGGATAGGTTTTGGATAGGTGACAATCTGTGTAACAGATGTCAGAGACTGAATATTTATAATATTGACTTCACAGAGCAGAATGCCACAGCCCTTTATTGTGATGTACTTCCATGCTCTCCATTCCACGTTCACTAACCCGCACTGAAGAGCATGATGAAGCATCGTCAAATAACCCCCCCAACCCAGACACCATGGGGAGGCTTTAATTGAGCAGTGTATTGGCAAAGAGCTGTACATTATTTAGTATAACTGTCCAGTAACGTATTCGTAATCCAGATTAAAGTATTGTCTGCAGGTTGCTTACAACATTTTCCAAGGTTCAACTCAGAATGTTTGATAAATCTGCATTCCCTTAAGATCCATCCTTTGCTTTTCTTTCAAAGTGCCATCGAAACCCCCTGTTGAGGAAAAGCCAACAAAGCCAGCTCCTGAAGAGAGTGGCGCTCCTCCTCAAGAACCAACTGCACCGAAGGACAAGACACCCCCACCTCCAACCTCCGGCATCAAGGAGCCAGAACCCTCACCCTCAGGAGGGCCAGGTGTGTTCATTTTGTTAGATTATATATACAGGTAGTTTACTGCTTAGGATCAAATCAAACAACGTCACTTAATTTGTAAGATCTCAGAATCTAATCAAGACTTGATCCTGGATAGGTTTTGGATAGGTGATAATCTGTGTAACAGATGTCATAGGCTGAATAATTATAATATGGACTTGACAGAGCAGAATGCCACAGCCCTTTATTGTGATGTACTTCCATGCCCCCCATCCCACGTTCACTAACCCGCACTGAAGAGCATGATGAAGCATCGTCAAATAACCCCCCCAACCCAGACATCATGGGGAGGCTTTAATTGAGCAGTGTATTGGCAAAGAGCTGTACATTATTGAGTATAACTGTCCAGTAACTTATTGGTTATCCAGATTAAAGTATTGTCTGCAGGTTGCTTACGACTTTTTAAAAGGTTCAACTCAGAATGTTGGAGAAAACTGCATTCCCTTAAGATCCATCCTTTGCTTTTCTTTCAAAGTGCCATCGAAACCCCCTGTAGAGGAAAAGCCAACAAAGCCAGCTCCTGAAGAGAGTGGCGCTCCTCCTCAAGAACCAACTGCACCGAAGGACAAGACACCCCCACCTCCAACCTCCGGCATCAAGGAGCCAGAACCCTCACCCTCAGGAGGGCCAGGTGTGTTCATTTTGTTAGATTATATATATATACAGGAAGTATACAGCTTAGGATCAATTAAAACATAGTGACTTAATTTGTTAGATCTCAGAAACTTATTAAGACTTGATCCTGGATAGGTTTTGGATAGGTGACAATCTGTGTAACAGATGTCAGAGACTGAATATTTATAATATTGACTTCACAGAGCAGAATGCCACAGCCCTTTATTGTGATGTACTTCCATACTCTCCATTCCACGTTCACTAACCCGCACTGATGAGCATGATGAAGCATCGTCAAATAACCCCCCCAACCCAGACACCATGGGGAGGCTTTAATTGAGCAGTGTATTGGCAAAGAGCTGTACATTATTTAGTATAAATGTCCAGTAACTTATTCGTAATCCAGATTAAAGTATTGTCTGCAGGTTGCTTACAACATTTTACAAGGTTCAACTCAGACTGTTTGAGAAATCTGCATTCCCTTAAGATCCATCCTTTGCTTTTCTTTCAAAGTGCCATCGAAACCCCCTGTAGAGGAAAAGCCAACAAAGCCAGCTCCTGAAGAGAGTGGCGCTCCTCCTCAAGAACCAACTGCACCGAAGGACAAGACACCCCCACCTCCAACCTCCGGCATCAAGGAGCCAGAACCCTCACCCTCAGGAGGGCCAGGTGTGTTCATTTTGTTAGATTATATATATATATATACAGGAAGTATACAGCTTAGGATCAATTAAAACATAGTGACTTAATTTGTTAGATCTCAGAAACTTATTAAGACTTGATCCTGGATAGGTTTTGGATAGGTGACAATCTGTGTAACAGATGTCAGAGACTGAATATTTATAATATTGACTTCACAGAGCAGAATGCCACAGCCCTTTATTGTGATGTACTTCCATGCTCTCCATTCCACGTTCACTAACCCGCACTGAAGAGCATGATGAAGCATCGTCAAATAACCCCCCCAACCCAGACACCATGGGGAGGCTTTAATTGAGCAGTGTATTGGCAAAGAGCTGTACATTATTTAGTATAACTGTCCAGTAACGTATTCGTAATCCAGATTAAAGTATTGTCTGCAGGTTGCTTACAACATTTTCCAAGGTTCAACTCAGAATGTTTGATAAATCTGCATTCCCTTAAGATCCATCCTTTGCTTTTCTTTCAAAGTGCCATCGAAACCCCCTGTTGAGGAAAAGCCAACAAAGCCAGCTCCTGAAGAGAGTGGCGCTCCTCCTCAAGAACCAACTGCACCGAAGGACAAGACACCCCCACCTCCAACCTCCGGCATCAAGGAGCCAGAACCCTCACCCTCAGGAGGGCCAGGTGTGTTCATTTTGTTAGATTATATATACAGGTAGTTTACTGCTTAGGATCAAATCAAACAACGTCACTTAATTTGTAAGATCTCAGAATCTAATCAAGACTTGATCCTGGATAGGTTTTGGATAGGTGATAATCTGTGTAACAGATGTCATAGGCTGAATAATTATAATATGGACTTGACAGAGCAGAATGCCACAGCCCTTTATTGTGATGTACTTCCATGCCCCCCCATCCCACGTTCACTAACCCGCACTGAAGAGCATGATGAAGCATCGTCAAATAACCCCCCCAACCCAGACATCATGGGGAGGCTTTAATTGAGCAATGTATTGGCAAAGAGCTGTACATTATTTAGTATAACTGTCCAGTAACTTATTGGTTATCCAGATTAAAGTATTGTCTGCAGGTTGCTTACGACTTTTTAAAAGGTTCAACTCAGAATGTTGGAGAAAACTGCATTCCCTTAAGATCCATCCTTTGCTTTTCTTTTAAAGTGCCAACGAAACCCCCTGTTGAGGAAAAGCCAACAAAGCCAGCTCCTGAAGAGAGTGGCGCTCCTCCTCAAGAACCAACTGCACCGAAGGACAAGACACCCCCACCTCCAACCTCCGGCATCAAAGAGCCAGAACCCTCACCCTCAGGAGGGCCAGGTGTGTTCATTTTGTTAGATTATATATATATATATAGGAATAATAGTAGGTTTTTACCCTTTTAACTGGTACAAAACTGACACCTTTATTCAAGGCATCATGTTTGCAATGACCACAACACAAGTAGTCAAAAAAGCAAACAAAAAGAAGCAACTCTGATAAGGATGATAATATGCACTGTCCTTGAAGTTGATTGGCCCACACCCGAGACGGCTTTCTTTAGAGCCTTGTCCCCATTGGTGTAGGGCCAGATGACACCAGAAGGCGTACAACTCAAACACAGTGCAATATCAGAGTATTGAGAGCTCGGGGTAAGCATTTACACTATGAGATCTCTTTTACCAGTGGCAAAATATAATAGTAGGTTTTTACCCTTTTAACTGGTACAAAACTGACACCTTTATTCAAGGCATCATGTTTGCAATGACCACAACACAAGTAGTCAAAAAAGCAAACAAAAAGAAGCAACTCTGATAAGGATGATAATATGCACTGTCCTTGAAGTTGATTGGCCCACACCCGAGACGGCTTTCTTTAGAGCCTAGTCCCCATTGGTGTAGGGCCAGATGACACCAGAAGGCGTACAACTCAAACACAGTGCAATATCAGAGTATTGAGAGCTCGGGTGAAGCATTTACACTATGAGATCTCTTTTACCAGTGGCAAAATATAATAGTAGGTTTTTACCCTTTTAACTGGTACAAAACTGACACCTTTATTCAAGGCATCATGTTTGCAATGACCACAACACAAGTAGTCAAAAAAGCAAACAAAAAGAAGCAACTCTGATAAGGATGATAATATGCACTGTCCTTGAAGTTGATTGGCCCACACCCGAGACGGCTTTCTTTAGAGCCTAGTCCCCATTGGTGTAGGGCCAGATGACACCAGAAGGCGTACAACTCAAACACAGTGCAATATCAGAGTATTGAGAGCTCGGGGTAAGCATTTACACTATGAGATCTCTTTTACCAGTGGCAAAATATAATAGTAGGTTTTTACCCTTTTAACTGGTACAAAACTGACACCTTTATTCAAGGCATCATGTTTGCAATGACCACAACACAAGTAGTCAAAAAAGCAAACAAAAAGAAGCAACTCTGATAAGGATGATAATATGCACTGTCCTTGAAGTTGATTGGCCCACACCCGAGACGGCTTTCTTTAGAGCCTAGTCCCCATTGGTGTAGGGCCAGATGACACCAGAAGGCGTACAACTCAAACACAGTGCAATATCAGAGTATTGAGAGCTCGGGTGAAGCATTTACACTATGAGATCTCTTTTACCAGTGGCAAAATATAATAGTAGGTTTTTACCCTTTTAACTGGTACAAAACTGACACCTTTATTCAAGGCATCATGTTTGCAATGACCACAACACAAGTAGTCAAAAAAAGCAAACAAAAAGAAGCAACTCTGATAAGGATGATAATATGCACTGTCCTTGAAGTTGATTGGCCCACACCCGAGACGGCTTTCTTTAGAGCCTAGTCCCCATTGGTGTAGGGCCAGATGACACCAGAAGGCGTACAACTCAAACACAGTGCAATATCAGAGTATTGAGAGCTCGGGTGAAGCATTTACACTATGAGATCTCTTTTACCAGTGGCAAAATATAATAGTAGGTTTTTACCCTTTTAACTGGTACAAAACTGACACCTTTATTCAAGGCATCATGTTTGCAATGACCACAACACAAGTAGTCAAAAAAGCAAACAAAAAGAAGCAACTCTGATAAGGATGATAATATGCACTGTCCTTGAAGTTGATTGGCCCACACCCGAGACGGCTTTCTTTAGAGCCTAGTCCCCATTGGTGTAGGGCCAGATGACACCAGAAGGCGTACAACTCAAACACAGTGCAATATCAGAGTATTGAGAGCTCGGGGTAAGCATTTACACTATGAGATCTCTTTTACCAGTGGCAAAATATAATAGTAGGTTTTTACCCTTTTAACTGGTACAAAACTGACACCTTTATTCAAGGCATCATGTTTGCAATGACCACAACACAAGTAGTCAAAAAAGCAAACAAAAAGAAGCAACTCTGATAAGGATGATAATATGCACTGTCCTTGAAGTTGATTGGCCCACACCCGAGACGGCTTTCTTTAGAGCCTAGTCCCCATTGGTGTAGGGCCAGATGACACCAGAAGGCGTACAACTCAAACACAGTGCAATATCAGAGTATTGAGAGCTCGGGGTAAGCATTTACACTATGAGATCTCTTTTACCAGTGGCAAAATATAATTGCAAACATGATGCCTAATTGCAAACATGATGCCTTGAATAAAGGTGTCAGTTTTGTACCAGTTAAAAGGGTAAAAACCTACTATTATATTTTGCCACTGGTAAAAGAGATCTCATAGTGTAAATGCTTACCCCGAGCTCTCAATACTCTGATATTGCACTGTGTTTGAGTTGTACGCCTTCTGGTGTCATCTGGCCCTACACCAATGGGGACTAGGCTCTAAAGAAAGCCGTCTCGGGTGTGGGCCAATCAACTTCAAGGACAGTGCATATTATCATCCTTATCAGAGTTGCTTCTTTTTGTTTGCTTTTTTGACTACTTGTGTTGTGGTCATTGCAAACATGATGCCTTGAATAAAGGTGTCAGTTTTGTACCAGTTAAAAGGGTAAAAACCTACTATTATATTTTGCCACTGGTAAAAGAGATCTCATAGTGTAAATGCTTCACCCGAGCTCTCAATACTCTGATATTGCACTGTGTTTGAGTTGTACGCCTTCTGGTGTCATCTGGCCCTACACCAATGGGGACTAGGCTCTAAAGAAAGCCGTCTCGGGTGTGGGCCAATCAACTTCAAGGACAGTGCATATTATCATCCTTATCAGAGTTGCTTCTTTTTGTTTGCTTTTTTGACTACTTGTGTTGTGGTCATTGCAAACATGATGCCTTGAATAAAGGTGTCAGTTTTGTACCAGTTAAAAGGGTAAAAACCTACTATTATATTTTGCCACTGGTAAAAGAGATCTCATAGTATATATAGGAAGTATACAGCTTAGGATCAATTAAAACATAGTGACTTAATTTGTTAGATCTCAGAAACTTATTAAGACTTGATCCTGGATAGGTTTTGGATAGGTGACAATCTGTGTAACAGATTGTCAAATGATGAATATTTATAATATGGACTTCACAGAGCAGAATGCCACAGCCCTTTATTGTGATGTACTTCCATGCCCCCCATCCCACGTTCACTAACCCGCACTGAAGAGCATGATGAAGCATCGTCAAATAACCCCCCCAACCCAGACACCATGGGGAGGCTTTAATTGAGCAGTGTATTGGCAAAGAGCTGTACATTATTTAGTATAACTGTCCAGTAACTGATTCGTAATCCAGATTAAAGTATTGTCTGCACGTTGCTTACAACATTTTACAAGGTTCAACTCAGAATGTTTGAGAAAACTGCATTCCCTTACGATCCATTCTTTGCTTTTCTTTCAAAGTGCCATCGAAACCCCCTGTTGAGGAAAAGCCAACAAAGCCAGCACCTGAAGAGAGTGGCGCTCCTCCAGAACCAACTGCACCGAAGGACAAGACACTCCCACCTCCAACCTCCGGCAACATGGAGCCAGAACCCTCACCTTCAGAAGGGCCAGGTGTGTTCATTTCGTAAGATTTTATATATATACAGGAAGTATACAGCTTAGGATCAAATCAAACAAAGTGACTTAATTTGTTAGATCTCAGAAAACAATTAAGACTTGCTAATGGATAGGTTTTGGATAGGTGACAATCTGTGTAACAGATGTCATAGGCTGAATATTTATAATATTGACTTCACAGAGCAGAATGCCACAGCCCTTTATTGTGATGTACTTCCATACTCTCCATTCCACGTTCACTAACCCGCACTGAAGAGCATGATGAAGCATCGTCAAATAACCCCCCCAACCCAGACACCATGGGGAGGCTTTAACTGAGCAGTGTATTGGCAAAGAGCTGTACATTATTTAGTATAACTGTCCAGTAACTTATTCGTAATCCAGATTAAAGTATTGTCTGCAGGTTGCTTACAACATTTTACAAGGTTCAACTCAGAATTTTTAAGAAATCTGCATTCCCTTAAGATCCATCCTTTGCTTTTCTTTCAAAGTGCCATCGAAACCCCCTGTAGAGGAAAAGCCAACAAAGCCAGCTCCTGAAGAGAGTGGCGCTCCTCCTCAAGAACCAACTGCACCGAAGGACACGACACCCCCACCTCCAACCTCCGGCATCAAGGAGCCAGAACCCTCACCCTCAGGAGGGCCAGGTGTGTTCATTTTGTTAGATTACGTATATACACGAAGTTTACTGCTTAGGATCAAATCAAACAAAGTGACTTAATTTGTTAGATCTCAGAAAACAATTAAGACTTGCTAATGGATAGGTTTTGGATAGGTGACAATCTGTGTAACAGATGTCATAGGCTGAATATTTACAATACGGACTGCACAGGGCAGAATGCCACAGCCCTTTATTGTGATGTACTTCCATGCTCTCCATTCCACGTTCACTAACCCGCACTGAAGAGCATGATGAAGCATCGTCAAATAACCCCCCCAACCCAGACATCATGGGGAGGCTTTTATTGAGCAGTGTATTGGCAAAGAGCTGTACATTATTTAGTATAACTGTCCAGTAACTGATTCGTAATCCAGATTAAAGTATTGTCTGCACGTTGCTTACAACATTTTACAAGGTTCAACTCAGAATGTTTGAGAAAACTGCATTCCCTTACGATCCATTCTTTGCTTTTCTTTCAAAGTGCCATCGAAACCCCCTGTTGAGGAAAAGCCAACAAAGCCAGCACCTGAAGAGAGTGGCGCTCCTCCAGAACCAACTGCACCGAAGGACAAGACACTCCCACCTCCAACCTCCGGCAACAAGGAGCCAGAACCCTCACCTTCAGAAGGGCCAGGTGTGTTCATTTCGTAAGATTTTATATATATACAGGAAGTATACAGCTTAGGATCAAATCAAACAAAGTGACTTAATTTGTTAGATCTCAGAAAACAATTAAGACTTGCTAATGGATAGGTTTTGGATAGGTGACAATCTGTGTAACAGATGTCATAGGCTGAATATTTATAATATTGACTTCACAGAGCAGAATGCCACAGCCCTTTATTGTGATGTACTTCCATACTCTCCATTCCACGTTCACTAACCCGCACTGAAGAGCATGATGAAGCATCGTCAAATAACCCCCCCAACCCAGACACCATGGGGAGGCTTTAACTGAGCAGTGTATTGGCAAAGAGCTGTACATTATTTAGTATAACTGTCCAGTAACTTATTCGTAATCCAGATTAAAGTATTGTCTGCAGGTTGCTTACAACATTTTACAAGGTTCAACTCAGAATGTTTAAGAAATCTGCATTCCCTTAAGATCCATCCTTTGCTTTTCTTTCAAAGTGCCATCGACACCCCCTGTAGAGGACAAGCCAACAAAGCCAGCTCCTGAAGAGAGTGGCGCTCCTCCTCAAGAACCAACTGCACCGAAGGACACGACACCCCCACCTCCAACCTCCGGCATAAAGGAGCCAGAACCCTCACCCTCAGGAGGGCCAGGTGTGTTCATTTTGTTAGATTACATATATACACGAAGTTTACTGCTTAGGATCAAATCAAACAAAGTGACTTAATTTGTTAGATCTCAGAAAACAATTAAGACTTGCTAATGGATAGGTTTTGGATAGGTGACAATCTGTGTAACAGATGTCATAGGCTGAATATTTACAATACGGACTGCACAGGGCAGAATGCCACAGCCCTTTATTGTGATGTACTTCCATGCTCTCCATTCCACGTTCACTAACCCGCACTGAAGAGCATGATGAAGCATCGTCGAGTAACCCCCCCCCAACCCAGACACCGTGGGGAGGCTTTAATTGAGCAGTATATTGGCAAAGAGCTGTACATTATTTAGTATAACTGTCCAGTAACTGATTCGTAATCCAGATTAAAGTATTGTCTGAAGGTTGCTTACAACATTTTGCAAGGTTCAACTCAGAATGTTTGAGAAATCTGCATTCCCTTAAGATCCATCCTTTGCTTTTCTTTAAAGTGCCATCGAAACCCCCTGTTGAGGAAAAGCCAACAAAGCCAGCTCCTGAAGAGAGTGGCGCTCCTCCTCAAGAACCAACTGCACCGAAGGACAAGACACCCCCACCTCCAACCTCCGGCATCAAGGAGCCAGAACCCTCACCCTCAGGAGGGCCAGGTGTGTTCATTTTGTAAGATTATATATACAGGTAGTTTACTGCTTAGGATCAAATCAAACAACGTCACTTAATTTGTTAGATCTCAGAAACTAATCAAGACTTGATCCTGGATAGGTTTTGGATAGGTGATAATCTGTGTAACAGATGTCATAGGCTGAATAATTATAATATGGACTTCACAGAGCAGAATGCCACAGCCCTTTATTGTGATGTACTTCCATACTCTCCATCCCACGTTCACTAACCCGCACTGAAGAGCATGATGATGCATCGTCAAATAACCCCCCCAACCCAGACATCATGGGGAGGCTTTAATTGAGCAATGTATTGGCAAAGAGCTGTACATTATTTAGTATAACTGTCCAGTAACTTATTGGTTATCCAGATTAAAGTATTGTCTGCAGGTTGCTTACGACATTTTAAAAGGTTCAACTCAGAATGTTTGAGAAAACTGCATTCCCTTAAGATCCATCCTTTGCTTTTCTTTAAAAGTGCCAACGAAACCCCCTGTTGAGGAAAAGCCAACAAAGCCAGCTCCTGAAGAGAGTGGCGCTCCTCCTCAAGAACCAACTGCACCGAAGGACAAGACACCCCCACCTCCAACCTCCGGCATCAAAGAGCCAGAACCCTCACCCTCAGGAGGGCCAGGTGTGTTCATTTTGTTAGATTTTATATATATATATATACAGGAAGTTTACTGCTTAGGATCAAATCAAACAATGTCACTTAATTTGTTAGATCTCAGAAACTAATTAAGACTTGATCCTGGATAGGTTTTGGATAGGTGACAATCTGTGTAACAGATGTCATAGGGTGAATATTTACAATACGGACTGCACAGAGCAGAATGCCACAGCCCTTTATTGTGATGTACTTCCATGCTCTCCATTCCACGTTCACTAACCCGCACTGAAGAGCATGATGAAGCATCGTCAAATACCCCCCCCCCAACCCAGACACCGTGGGGAGGCTTAAATTGAGCAGTGTATTGGCAAAGAGCTGTACATTATTTAGTATAACTGTCCAGTAACTTATTCGTAATCCAGATTAAAGTATTGTCTGCAGGTTGCTTACAACATTTTGCAAGGTTCAACTCAGAATGTTTGAGAAATCTGCATTCCCTTAAGATCCATCCTTTCCCTTTCTTTCAAAGTGCCATCGAAACCCCCTGTTGAGGAAAAGCCAACAAAGCCAGCTCCTGAAGAGAGTGGCGCTCCTCCAGAACCAACTGCACCGAAGGACAAGACACCCCCACCTCCAACCTCCGGCATCAAGGAGCCAGAACCCTCACCCTCAGGAGGGCCAGGTGTGTTCATTTTGTTAGATTATATATATATATAGGAAGTTTACTGCTTAGGATCAAATCAAACAATATCACTTAATTTGTTAGATCTCAGAAACGAATTAAGACTTGATCCTGGATAGGTTTTGGACAGGTGACAATCTGTGTAACAGATTGTCATACGCTGAATATTTATAATATGGACTTCACAGAGCAGAATGCCACAGCCCTTTATTGTGATGTACTTCCATGCTCCCCATCCCACGTTCACTAATCGGCACTGATGAGTATGATGAAGCATCGTCAAATAACCCCCCCAACCCAGACACCGTGGGGAGGCTTTAATTGAGCAGTGTATTGGCAAAGAGCTGTACATTATTTAGTATAACTGTCCAGTAACTTATTCGTAATTCAGATTAAAGTATTGTCTGCAGGTTGCTTACAACATTTTACAAGGTTCAACTCAGAATGTTTGAGAAATCTGCATTTCCTTAAGATCCATCCTTTGCTTTTCTTTCAAAGTGCCATCGAAACCCCCTATTGAGGAAAAGCCAACAAAGCCAGCTCCTGAAGAGAGTGGCGCTCCTCCTCAAGAACCAACTGCACCGAAGGACAAGACACCCCCACCTCCAACCTCTGGCATCAATGAGCCAGAACCATCGCCCCCAACTCCAGGCCCAGGTACCATATTGGAATTAGTTGCAAAATCAAACAGGTCCCTGCGGGGTGGGCTGGTAGGAACGAATAAGCAAAGAATATAAACATAATGTATTATGACACTTGTTTAGCCAGGAAAGCCTCACTGAGTGTAAAGGTTTTTGTAGGGTCCTGCCAAGTGTTTGCAGTAGGGGGCGATGTTGCTACACCTAATCGGACGATACGAAGGGAGAGTTTGAGGCCTAGTTCTAGGCTTTAGGCCTAGCTGTAGGCTTTAGGCCGCTGTGAGTTAATTTTTAATTTAAATGTTTTAATTAAAAGCTATCTCAGTGAATTATAAGGGAATGTTACACTTGTTTAGCCAGGAAAGCCTCACTGAGTTTAAAGGTTTTCGTAGGGTCCTGCCAAGTGTTTGCAATAGGGGGCGATGTTGCTACACCTAATCGGACATCAGAAGGACGGACGGACGGACGATATAATCTATTGTAGGCTGGTTCACTTCGTTCCTACCAGTAATATGGATAATATATTAAATGGAATCATATGTTCAATTCAAGCCACCGTATGCTCTGGTAGGGTCAAAACATTGCCGGTTACAAAAGGCCATCGTAGGGTCCTGAAGAATTGTAAAAGTGTGATTTTGTCCTACTTTATAGGCTTCTGGTTCCATACTTGCCTCATTTTACTGGAACAGGGTGGGACTAACGGACTCTAAGCTGAGTTCGTAGTGGAATAGGAGTAACTTACCAAGCAGTAGGTCAGCCTGTTCCAGAGTGACACTTCTTAAATGTGGGCAGTGATGGTGATTAAGGCAGCATATCTACGTAAAAGTAGGTGGTGCTAACAGAAGGGGTTGGCAGCTCACTGTTATTTAGCTTAGAGCCTCCACAACATTCTGAAGCTATACGTTTGGTTACTTCAGGATGAAGAGACTCATTGTATACTTCCTGTGCATAATGATATAGAAAGTTTGTTGTACGCTCATAGCAATGGAGCAATCAGTTTTGATACATTTTATAGCTTTAAGAACATTACCTTGGAGAAAAAAGGAGTTGATATATATTGCAATTGTTTGAAGACTGATTAAGAATGTATCTTTGCAGAAGATTGTACTCCAGGTTGGTCTGACTGGTACGATGAGCAATATCCTGATGAAGAAAATGGCGGAGATGAGGAATCTTACCAGAAGGTCATAGCCTCAGGAAAAGTGGTTTGTCTGCCTGACTCACCAGTGCAAAACATTGAATGCAAAGCAGAGCGATTCCCTAATACCCCATGGCAGGAATTGGGCCAGACACTCACTTGTGACAAGAATGAAGGACTGAAATGTGTAAGTGAGGATCAAGGAGGACTGCCATGTTACAACTACAAGGTCAGATTCTGCTGCTCCAGAGCAAGTGGACCCCCTGCACCAACTCCTTCTTCACGAAGCCCAGGTACATTGATAAAATTAGTTGCAAAGCACATGGATAACATATTACATGTCATCATACCCATTATGTTTTCTGGGTTACATCGTATAAATATAAATGAGTTTTTAACTCCGCCACCACCGGACACAGCCAATTAGTAAGGTATGCGCTCCTCCTCCAGAACCAACTGGATCGAAGGACAAGACACCTGCACCTCCAACCCCCAGCAACAAGGAGCCAGAACCATCACCCCCAAGTCCAGGCCCAGGTAACATGGTGGAATTAGTTGCACAATCACATATGTATAATATATAAAATGCAATGATATGTTCAATGAAAGCAACCATATTCTCTGGTAGGGCGAGGTCATTGACAGTTACAAAAGGCTTTCCGAGGGTCCTGAAGGATTGCAAAAGTGTGATTTTGTCCTGCTTTATAGTTTTCTGGTCCCATATTTGGCTCATTTTACTGGAACAGGGTGGGACTAATGGACTCTAAGCTGAGTTTGTAGCGGAATAGAAGTAACTTACTGAGCAGTAGGTCAGGCTGTTTCATAGTGACACTATCAACAATGTGGGCAGTGCTGGTGATTCAGGCAGCATAACTACGTAAAAGGATGTGGTGCTAACAAAAGGGGTTTGCAGCTAACTGTGCCTTCGCGTTGATCCTCCACAACATTCTAAAGCGTTTCGTACAGTTAATTTGGGATGAAAATACTCATTGTATACTTCCTTTGCGTAATGATATACACAGTGTGTTGTATTCTCAGGTGTGTTAATGTTGCTCGTTTTTTATGATTATATCTTTATACCAGCTGTATAATACTATTGATCAAATAGCGCAGAATGTGCATACATTTCTCAGATCTCAGAAAGAAAATCGGGTTGCACTGGATGGTAGGAAAATGTGACCACATTCGTATGATTTGTCATAGACTGCATATTTTAGGCTGCAGAGGGCAGGATAACAAATTCCTTTATTTTGCAGTAATTACATGCTCCCAAGTAAATTCAATATACCTTCTGTCAACACCCATTTGTTGCTTTTATTTCAAAGTGACACCCAAACCCCCGGTTGAGGAAAAGCCAACAAAGCCAGCTCCTGAAGAGAGTGGCGCTCCTCCTCAAGAACCAACTGCACCGAAGGACAAGACACCCCCACCTCCAACCTCCGGCATAAAGGAGCCAGAACCCTCACCCTCAGGAGGGCCAGGTGTGTTCATTTTGTTAGATTACATATTTACACGAAGTTTACTGCTTAGGATCAAATCAAACAATGTGACTTATTTTGTTAGATCTCAGAAAACAATTATGACTTGCTAATGGATAGGTGTTGGATAGGTGACAATCTGTGTAACAGATTGTCATAGGCTGAATATTTATAATGTGGATTGCAGAGGGCAGATTGCCACACCTCTTTATTATGCTGTACTTCCATGCTCCCCATCCCATGTTCACTAACCCGCACTGATGAGCATGATGAAGCATCGTCAAATAACCCCCCCAACCCAGACACCTTGCGGAGGCTTTAATTGAGCAGTGTATTGGCAAAGAGCTGTACATAATTTAGTATAACTGTCCAGTAACTTATTCGTAATCCAGATTAAAGTATTGTCTGCAGGTTGCTTACAACATTTTACAAGGTTCAACTCAGAATGTTTGAGAAATCTGCATTCCCTTAAGATCAGGGGCGGTTTCTTCATTAGGGCGATTGGGCGACGCACCACCAATGTCATACAACCACAGTGACGCTAGCCGTCACTGTCAGCCTCTGGATATAGTCCAATCAGCGTCATGTCACGTTCTGTGGAGTACCGCCTCTTTTTGGGCGATTTCACTACGGCTGAGAATCGCCCCGAGTGGCCCCATAGACTTACATTCAAAGATGTTTTTTTTCGAACGGGGGCGCTGCAATGCATTCTCTATGGCTTCCGGGAGGGCATGCACTAACGTGCTTACGTCATCATACGTGCTAACGTCATCATACGTAAGCACGTATCATCCAACAATATAATTTATCGCCACCTAGTGGAATCTTTAGTAAAATTAACTTGAGTGGTTTGTTTTAATAGTGAGTATATAAACAAACAAGATGTATTGTAAGAGTCACTTTATTTTTCATTAATATTAAAGAAGTGAAGTTGCCTTTACATGCTTAAGCTGTTAATTTATTCATTGCATGGGTGGACCTTATCAATCATCCAGACATTTGCCCCCACTGAGAGATTTTGCAGGAGCCGCCACTGCTTAAGATCCATCCTTTGCTTTTCTTTCAAAGTGCCATCGAAACCCCCTGTTGAGGAAAAGCCAACAAAGCCAGCTCCTGAAGAGAGTGGCGCTCCTCCTCAAGAACCAACTGCACCGAAGGACAAGACACCCCCACCTCCAACCTCCGGCATCAAGGAGCCAGAACCCTCACCCTCAGGAGGGCCAGGTGTGTTCATTTTGTTAGATTATATATATACACGAAGTTTACTGCTTAGGATCAAATCAAACAATGTGACTTAATTTTTTAGATCTCAGAAAACAATTAATACTTGCTAATGGATAGGTGTTGGATAGGCTGAATATTTATAATGTGGACTGCAGAGGGCAGATTGCCACACCTCTTTATTATGCTGTACTTCCATGCTCCCCATCCCACGTTCACTAATCGGCACTGATGAGTATGATGAAGCATCGTCAAATAACCCCCCCAACCCAGACACCATGGGGAAGCTTTAATTGAGCAGTGTATTGGCAAAGAGCTGTACATTATTTAGTATAACTGTCCAGTAACGTATTCGTAATCCAGATTAAAGTATTATCTGCAGGTTGCTTACAACATTTTCCAAGGTTCAACTCAGAATGTTTGATAAATCTGCATTCCCTTAAGATCCATCCTTTGCTTTTCTTTCAAAGTGCCATCGAAACCCCCTGTTGAGGAAAAGCCAACAAAGCCAGCTCCTGAAGAGAGTGGCGCTCCTCCTCAAGAACCAACTGCACCGAAGGACAAGACACCCCCACCTCCAACCTCCGGCATCAAGGAGCCAGAACCCTCACCCTCAGGAGGGCCAGGTGTGTTCATTTTGTTAGATTATATATACAGGTAGTTTACTGCTTAGGATCAAATCAAACAACGTCACTTAATTTGTTAGATCTCAGAATCTAATCAAGACTTGATCCTGGATAGGTTTTGGATAGGTGATAATCTGTGTAACAGATGTCATAGGCTGAATAATTATAATATGGACTTGACAGAGCAGAATGCCACAGCCCTTTATTGTGATGTACTTCCATGCCCCCCATCCCACGTTCACCAACCCGCACTGAAGAGCATGATGAAGCATCGTCAAATAACCCCCCCAACCCAGACATCATGGGGAGGCTTTAATTGAGCAATCTATTGGCAAAGAGCTGTACATTATTTAGTATAACTGTCCAGTAACTTATTGGTTATCCAGATTAAAGTATTGTCTGCAGGTTGCTTACGACATTTTAAAAGGTTCAACTCAGAATGTTTGAGAAAACTGCATTCCCTTAAGATCCATCCTTTGCTTTTCTTTTAAAGTGCCAACGAAACCCCCTGTTGAGGAAAAGCCAACAAAGCCAGCTCCTGAAGAGAGTGACGCTCCTCCTCAAGAACCAACTGCACCGAAGGACAAGACACCCCCACCTCCAACCTCCGGCATCAAGGAGCCAGAACCATCACCCCCAACTCCAGGCCCAGGTACCATATTGGAATTAGTTGCAAAATCAAATATGGATAATATATTAAATGGAATCATATGCTCAAATCAAGCCACCGTATGCTCTGGTAGGGTCAAAACATTGCCGGTTACAAAAGGCCATCGTAGGGTCCTGCAGAATTGTAAAAGTGTGATTTTGTCCTACTTTATAGGCTTCTGGTCCCATACTTGCCTCATTTTACTGGAACAGGGTGGGACTAACGGACTCTAAGCTGAGTTGGTAGTGGAGTAAGAGTAACTTACCAAGCAGTAGGTCAGCCTGTTCCAGAGTGACACTTCTTAAATGTGGGCAGTGATGGTGATTAAGGCAGCATAACTACGTAAAAGTAGGTGGTGCTAACAGAAGGGGTTGACAGCTAACTGTTATACTGGTAGGAACGAAGTGAACCAGCCTACAATAGATTATATCGTCCGTCCGTCCGTCCGATGTCCGATTAGGTGTAGCAACATCGCCCCCTACTGCAAACACTTGGCAGGACCCTACAAAACCTTTAGACTCAGTGAGGCTTTCCTGGCTAAACAAGTGTAACATTCCCTTATAATTCCCTGAGATAGTTTTGAATTAAAACATTGAAATTCAAAATTAACTCACAGCGGCCTAAAGCCTACAGCTAGGCCTAAAGCCTAGAACTAGGCCTCAAACTCTCCCTTCGTATCGTACCCCCGCCATTTCATTTTATTATAGCCATTCATTTGTTCGTTCCTACCAGCCCACCCCGCAGGGACCTGTTTTAGCTTTTAGCCTCCACAACATTCTGAAGCTATACGCACGTTAAATTCAGGATGAAGAGACTCATTGTATACTTCCTGTGCATAATGATATAGAAAGTTTGTTGTACACTCATAGCAATGGAGCATTCAGTTTTTATAGATTTCATAGCTTTAAGAACAATACTTTGGAGAACAAGTAGTTGATATATATCGTAATCGTTTGAAGACTGATTAAAAATGTATCTTTGCAGAAGACTGTACTCCAGGCTGGTCTGATTGGTACGATGAGCAATATCCTGATGAAGAAAATGGCGGAGATGAGGAATCTTACCAGAAGGTCATAGCCTCAGGGAAAGTGGTTTGTCTGCCTGACTCACCAGTGCAAAACATTGAATGCAAAGCAGAGAGATTCCCTAATACCCCATGGCAGGAATTGGGCCAGACAATCGCTTGTGACAAGAATAAAGGACTGAAATGTGTAAGTGAGGATCAAGGAGGACTGCCATGTTACAACTACAAGGTCAGATTCTGCTGCTCCAGAGCAAGTGGACCCCCTGCACCAACTCCTTCTTCACGAAGCCCAGGTACATTGATAAAATTAGTTGCAAAGCACATGGATAATATATTACATGTCATCATACCCATTATGTTTTCTGGGTTACATCGTATAAATATAAATGAGTTTTTAACTCCGCCACCACCGGACACAGCCAATTAGTAAGGTATGCGCTCCTCCTCCAGAACCAACTGGATCGAAGGACAAGACACCCGCACCTCCAACCTCCAGCAACAAGGAGCCAGAACCATCACCCCCAAGTCCAGGCCCAGGTAACATGGTGGAATTAGTTGCACAATCACATATGTATAATATATAAAATGCAATGATATGTTCAATGAAAGCAACCATATTCTCTGGTAGGGCGAGGTCATTGCCAGTTACAAAAGGCTTTCCGAGGGTCCTGAAGGATTGCAAAAGTGTGATTTTGTCCTGCTTTATAGTTTTCTGGTCCCATATTTGGCTCATTTTACTGGAACAGGGTGGGACTAATGGACTCTAAGCTGAGTTTGTAGCGGAATAGAAGTAACTTACTGAGCAGTAGGTCAGGCTGTTTCATAGTGACACTATCAACAATGTGGGCAGTGCTGGTGATTCAGGCAGCATAACTACGTAAAAGGATGTGGTGCTAACAAAAGGGGTTTGCAGCTAACTGTGCCTTAGCGTTGATCCTCCACAACATTCTGAAGCGTTTCGTACAGTTAATTCGGGATGAAGATACTCATTGTATACTTTCTTTGCTTAATGATATACACAGTTTGTTGTATTCTCATGTGTGTTAATATGAATATATCTTTATACCAGCTGTATAATACTATTGATCAAATAGCGCAGAATGTGCATACATTACTCAGATCTCAGAAAGAAAATCGGGTTGCCCTGGATGGTAGGAAAATGTGACCACATTCGTATGATTTGTCATAGACTGCATATTTTAGGCTGCAGAGGGCAGGATAACAAATTCCTTTATTTTGCAGTAATTACATGCTCCCAAGTAAATGCAATATACCTTCTGTCAACACCCATCCCTTGCTTTTCTTTCAAAGTGACACCCAATCCCCCGGTTGAGGAAAAGCCAACAAAGCCAGCTCCAGAAGAGAGTGGTGCTCCTCCTCAAGAACCAACTGCACCGAAGGACAAGACACCCCCACCTCCAACCTCCGGCATTAAGGAGCCAGAACCCTCACCCTCAGGAGAGCCAGGTGTGTTCATTTTGTTAGATTATATATATACACTAAGTTTACTGCTTATGATCAAATCAAACAATGTGACTTAATTTGTTAGATCTCAGAAAACAATTAAGACTTGCTAATGGATAGGTGTTGGAAAGGTGACAATCTGTGTAACAGATTGTCATAGGCTGAATATTTATAATGTGGACTGCAGAGGGCAGATTGCCACACCTCTTTATTATGCTGTACTTCCATGCTCCGCATCCCACGTTCACTAACCCGCACTGATGAGCATGATGAAGCATCGTCAAATAACCCCCCCAACCCAGACACCTTGGGGAGGCTTTAATTGAGCAGTGTATTGGCAAAGAGCTGTACATTATTTAGTATAACTGTCCAGTAACTTATTGGTTATCCAGATTAAAGTATTGTCTGCAGGTTGCTTACGACATTTTAAAAGGTTCAACTCAGAATGTTTGAGAAAACTGCATTCCCTTAAGATCCATCCTTTGCTTTTCTTTTAAAGTGCCAACGAAACCCCCTGTTGAGGAAAAGCCAACAAAGCCAGCTCCTGAAGAGAGTGGCGCTCCTCCTCAAGAACCAACTGCACCGAAGGACAAGACACCCCCACCTCCAACCTCCGGCATCAAAGAGCCAGAACCCTCACCCTCAGGAGGGCCAGGTGTGTTCATTTTGTTAGATTATATATATATATATAGGAAGTATACAGCTTAGGATCAATTAAAACATAGTGACTTAATTTGTTAGATCTCAGAAACTTATTAAGACTTGATCCTGGATAGGTTTTGGATAGGTGACAATCTGTGTAACAGATGTCATAGGCTGAATATTTACAATACGGACTGCACAGAGCAGAATGCCACAGCCCTTTATTGTGATGTACTTCCATGCTCTCTATTCCACGTTCACTAACCCGCACTGAAGAGCATGATGAAGCATCGTCAAATAACCCCCCCCAACCCAGACACCGTGGGGAGGCTTTAATTGAGCAGTGTATTGGCAAAGAGCTGTACATTATTTTAGTATAACTGTCCAGTAACTTATTCGTAATCCAGATTAAAGTATTGTCTGCAGGTTGCTTACAACATTTTGCAAGGTTCAACTCAGAATGTTTGAGAAATCTGCATTCCCTTAAGATCCATCCTTTCCTTTTCTTTCAAAGTGCCATCGAAACCCCCTGTTGAGGAAAAGCCAACAAAGCCAGCTCCTGAAGAGAGTGGCGCTCCTCCAGAACCAACTGCACCGAAGGACAAGACACCCCCACCTCCAACCTCCGGCATCAAGGAGCCAGAACCCTCACCCTCAGGAGGGCCAGGTGTGTTCATTTTGTTAGATTATATATATATATACAGGAAGTTTACTGCTTAGGATCAAATCAAACAAAGTGACTTAATTTGTTAGATCTCAGAAACGAATTAATACTTGATCCTGGATAGGTTTTGGATAGGTGACAATCTGTGTAACAGATTGTCATACGCTGAATATTTATAATATGGACTTCACAGAGCAGAATGCCACAGCCCTTTATTGTGATGTACTTCCATGCTCTCCATCCCACGTTCACTAACCCGCACTGAAGAGCATGATGAAGCATCGTCAAATAACCCCCCCAACCCAGACACCATGGGGAGGCTTTAATTGAGCAGTGTATTGGCAAAGAGCTGTACATTATTTAGTATAACTGTCCAGTAACTTATTCGTAATCCAGATTAAAGTATTGTCTGCAGGATGCTTGCAACATTTTGCAAGGTTAAACTCAGAATGTTTGAGAAATCTGCATTCCCTTAAGATCCATCCTTTGCTTTTCTTTCAAAGTGCCATCGAAACCCCCTGTTGAGGAAAAGCCAACAAAGCCAGCTCCTGAAGAGAGTGGCGCTCCTCCTCAAGAACCAACTGCACCGAAGGACAAGACACCCCCACCTCCAACCTCCGGCATCAAGGAGCCAGAACCATCACCCCCAACTCCAGGCCCAGGTACCATATTGGAATTAGTTGCAAAATCAAATATGGATAATATATTAAATGGAATCATATGCTCAAATCAAGCCACCGTATGCTCTGGTAGGGTCAAAACATTGCCGGTTACAAAAGGCCATCGTAGGGTCCTGCAGAATTGTAAAAGTGTGATTTTGTCCTACTTTATAGGCTTCTGGTCCCATACTTGCCTCATTTTACTGGAACAGGGTGGGACTAACGGACTCTAAGCTGAGTTGGTAGTGGAGTAAGAGTAACTTACCAAGCAGTAGGTCAGCCTGTTCCAGAGTGACACTTCTTAAATGTGGGCAGTGATGGTGATTAAGGCAGCATAACTACGTAAAAGTAGGTGGTGCTAACAGAAGGGGTTGACAGCTAACTGTTATACTGGTAGGAACGAAGTGAACCAGCCTACAATAGATTATATCGTCCGTCCGTCCGTCCGTCCGTCCGATGTCCGATTAGGTGTAGCAACATCGCCCCCTACTGCAAACACTTGGCAGGACCCTACAAAACCTTTAGACTCAGTGAGGCTTTCCTGGCTAAACAAGTGTAACATTCCCTTATAATTCCCTGAGATAGTTTTGAATTAAAACATTGAAATTCAAAATTAACTCACAGCGGCCTAAAGCCTACAGCTAGGCCTAAAGCCTAGAACTAGGCCTCAAACTCTCCCTTCGTATCGTACCCCCGCCATTTCATTTTATTATAGCCATTCATTTGTTCGTTCCTACCAGCCCACCCCGCAGGGACCTGTTTTAGCTTTTAGCCTCCACAACATTCTGAAGCTATACGCACGTTAAATTCAGGATGAAGAGACTCATTGTATACTTCCTGTGCATAATGATATAGAAAGTTTGTTGTACACTCATAGCAATGGAGCATTCAGTTTTTATAGATTTCATAGCTTTAAGAACAATACTTTGGAGAACAAGTAGTTGATATATATCGTAATCGTTTGAAGACTGATTAAAAATGTATCTTTGCAGAAGACTGTACTCCAGGCTGGTCTGATTGGTACGATGAGCAATATCCTGATGAAGAAAATGGCGGAGATGAGGAATCTTACCAGAAGGTCATAGCCTCAGGGAAAGTGGTTTGTCTGCCTGACTCACCAGTGCAAAACATTGAATGCAAAGCAGAGAGATTCCCTAATACCCCATGGCAGGAATTGGGCCAGACAATCACTTGTGACAAGAATAAAGGACTGAAATGTGTAAGTGAGGATCAAGGAGGACTGCCATGTTACAACTACAAGGTCAGATTCTGCTGCTCCAGAGCAAGTGGACCCCCTGCACCAACTCCTTCTTCACGAAGCCCAGGTACATTGATAAAATTAGTTGCAAAGCACATGGATAATATATTACATGTCATCATACCCATTATGTTTTCTGGGTTACATCGTATAAATATAAATGAGTTTTTAACTCCGCCACCACCGGACACAGCCAATTAGTAAGGTATGCGCTCCTCCTCCAGAACCAACTGGATCGAAGGACAAGACACCCGCACCTCCAACCTCCAGCAACAAGGAGCCAGAACCATCACCCCCAAGTCCAGGCCCAGGTAACATGGTGGAATTAGTTGCACAATCACATATGTATAATATATAAAATGCAATGATATGTTCAATGAAAGCAGCCATATTCTCTGGTAGGGCGAGGTCATTGCCGGTTACAAAAGGCTTTCCGAGGGTCCTGAAGGATTGCAAAAGTGTGATTTTGTCCTGCTTTATAGTTTTCTGGTCCCATATTTGGCTCATTTTACTGGAACAGGGTGGGACTAATGGACTCTAAGCTGAGTTTGTAGCGGAATAGAAGTAACTTACTGAGCAGTAGGTCAGGCTGTTTCATAGTGACACTATCAACAATGTGGGCAGTGCTGGTGATTCAGGCAGCATAACTACGTAAAAGGATGTGGTGCTAACAAAAGGGGTTTGCAGCTAACTGTGCCTTCGCGTTGATCCTCCACAACATTCTGAAGCGTTTCGTACAGTTAATTCGGGATGAAGATACTCATTGTATACTTTCTTTGCTTAATGATATACACAGTTTGTTGTATTCTCATGTGTGTTAATATGAATATATCTTTATACCAGCTGTATAATACTATTGATCAAATAGCGCAGAATGTGCATACATTACTCAGATCTCAGAAAGAAAATCGGGTTGCCCTGGATGGTAGGAAAATGTGACCACATTCGTATGATTTGTCATAGACTGCATATTTTAGGCTGCAGAGGGCAGGATAACAAATTCCTTTATTTTGCAGTAATTACATGCTCCCAAGTAAATGCAATATACCTTCTGTCAACACCCATCCCTTGCTTTTCTTTCAAAGTGACACCCAATCCCCCGGTTGAGGAAAAGCCAACAAAGCCAGCTCCAGAAGAGAGTGGTGCTCCTCCTCAAGAACCAACTGCACCGAAGGACAAGACACCCCCACCTCCAACCTCCGGCATTAAGGAGCCAGAACCCTCACCCTCAGGAGAGCCAGGTGTGTTCATTTTGTTAGATTATATATATACACTAAGTTTACTGCTTATGATCAAATCAAACAATGTGACTTAATTTGTTAGATCTCAGAAAACAATTAAGACTTGCTAATGGATAGGTGTTGGAAAGGTGACAATCTGTGTAACAGATTGTCATAGGCTGAATATTTATAATGTGGACTGCAGAGGGCAGATTGCCACACCTCTTTATTATGCTGTACTTCCATGCTCCGCATCCCACGTTCACTAACCCGCACTGATGAGCATGATGAAGCATCGTCAAATAACCCCCCCAACCCAGACACCTTGGGGAGGCTTTAATTGAGCAGTGTATTGGCAAAGAGCTGTACATAATTTAGTATAACTGTCCAGTAACTTATTCGTAATCCAGATTAAAGTATTGTCTGCAGGTTGCTTACAACATTTTACAAGGTTCAACTCAGAATGTTTGAGAAATCTGCATTTCCTTAAGATCCATCCTTTGCTTTTCTTTCAAAGTGCCATCGAAACCCCCTGTTGAGGAAAAGCCAACAAAGCCAGCTCCTGAAGAGAGTGGCGCTCCTCCTCAAGAACCAACTGCACCGAAGGACAAGACACCCCCACCTCCAACCTCCGGCATCAAGGAGCCAGAACCATCACCCCCAACTCCAGGCCCAGGTACCATATTGGAATTGGTTGCAAAATCAAACAGGTCCCTGCGGGGTGGGCTGGTAGGAACGAATAAGCAAAGAATATAAAAATAATGTATTATGACACTTGTTTAGCCAGGAAAGCCTCACTGAGTGTAAAGGTTTTTGTAGGGTCCTGCCAAGTGTTTGCAGTAGGGGGCGATGTTGCTACACCTAATCGGACGATACGAAGGGAGAGTTTGAGGCCTAGTTCTAGGCTTTAGGCCTAGCTGTAGGCTTTAGGCCGCTGTGAGTTAATTTTTAATTTAAATGTTTTAATTAAAAGCTATCTCAGTGAATTATAAGGGAATGTTACACTTGTTTAGCCAGGAAAGCCTCACTGAGTTTAAAGGTTTTCGTACGGTCCTGCCAAGTGTTTGCAATAGGGGGCGATGTTGCTACACCTAATCGGACATCAGAAGGACGGACGGACGGACGGACGATATAATCTATTGTAGGCTGGTTCACTTCGTTCCTACCAGTAATATGGATAATATATTAAATGGAATCATATGTTCAATTCAAGCCACCGTATGCTCTGGTAGGGTCAAAACATTGCCGGTTACAAAAGGCCATCGTAGGGTCCTGAAGAATTGTAAAAGTGTGATTTTGTCCTACTTTATAGGCTTCTGGTCCCATACTTGCCTCATTTTACTGGAACAGGGTGGGACTAACGGACTCTAAGCTGAGTTCGTAGTGGAATAGGAGTAACTTACCAAGCAGTAGGTCAGCCTGTTCCAGAGTGACACTTCTTAAATGTGGGCAGTGATGGTGATTAAGGCAGCATATCTACGTAAAAGTAGGTGGTGCTAACAGAAGGGGTTGGCAGCTCACTGTTATTTAGCTTAGAGCCTCCACAACATTCTGAAGCTATACGTTTGGTTACTTCAGGATGAAGAGACTCATTGTATACTTCCTGTGCATAATGATATAGAAAGTTTGTTGTACGCTCATAGCAATGGAGCATTCAGTTTTGATACATTTTATAGCTTTAAGAACATTACCTTGGAGAAAAAAGGAGTTGATATATATAGCAATTGTTTGAAGACTGATTAAGAATGTATTTTTGCAGAAGACTGTACTCCAGGCTGGTCTGACTGGTACGATGAGCAATATCCTGATGAAGAAAATGGCGGAGATGAGGAATCTTACCAGAAGGTCATAGCCTCAGGAAAAGTGGTTTGTCTGCCTGACTCACCAGTGCAAAACATTGAATGCAAAGCAGAGCGATTCCCTAATACCCCATGGCAGGAATTGGGCCAGACAATCACTTGTGACAAGAATGAAGGACTGAAATGTGTAAGTGAGGATCAAGGAGGACTGCCATGTTACAACTACAAGGTCAGATTCTGCTGCTCCAGAGCAAGTGGACCCCCTGCACCAACTCCTTTTTCACGAAGCCCAGGTACATTGATAAAATTAGTTGCAAAGCACATGGATAATATATTACATGTCATCATACCCATTATGTTTTCTGGGTTACATCGTATAAATATAAATGAGTTTTTAACTCCACCACCACCGGACACAGCCAATTAGTAAGGTATGCGCTCCTCCTCCAGAACCAACTGGATCGAAGGACAAGACACCTGCACCTCCAACCTCCAGCAACAAGGAGCCAGAACCATCACCCCCAAGTCCAGGCCCAGGTAACATGGTGGAATTAGTTGCACAATCACATATGTATAATATATAAAATGCAATGATATGTTCAATGAAAGCAACCATATGCTCTGGTAGGGTGAGGTCATAGCCAGTTACAAAAGGCTTTCCGAGGGTCCTGAAGGATTGCAAAAGTGTGATTTTGTCCTGCTTTATAGTTTTCTGGTCCCATATTTGGCTCATTTTACTGGAACAGGGTGGGACTAATGGACTCTAAGCTGAGTTTGTAGCGGAATAGAAGTAACTTACTGAGCAGTAGGTCAGGCTGTTTCATAGTGACACTATCAACAATGTGGGCAGTGCTGGTGATTCAGGCAGCATAACTACGTAAAAGTAGGTGGTGCTAACAAAAGGGGTTTGCAGCTCACTGTGCCTTCGCGTTGATCCTCCACAACATTCTGAAGCGTTTCGTACAGTTAATTTGGGATGAAGATACTCATTGTATACTTTCTTTGCGTAATGATATACACAGTTTGTTGTATTCTCATGTGTGTTAATATGAATATATCTTTATACCAGCTGTATAATACTATTGATCAAATAGCGCAGAATGTGCATACATTAGTCAGATCTCAGAAAGAAAATCGGGTTGCCCTGGATGGTAGGAAAATGTGACCACATTCGTATGATTTGTCATAGACTGCATATTTTAGGCTGCAGAGGGCAGGATAACAAATTCCTTTATTTTGCAGTAATTACATGCTCCCAAGTAAATGCAATATACCTTCTGTCAACACCCATCCCTTGCTTTTCTTTCAAAGTGACACCCAGTCCCCCGGTTGAGGAAAAGCCAACAAAGCCAGCTCCAGAAGAGAGTGGCGCTCCTCCTCAAGAACCAACTGCACCGAAGGACAAGACACCCCCACCTCCAACCTCCGGCATTAAGGAGCCAGAACCCTCACCCTCAGGAGGGCCAGGTGTGTTCATTTTGTTAGATTATATATATACAGGAAGTTTACTGCTTAAGATCAAATCAAACAATGTCACTTAATTTGTTAGATCTCAGAAACTAATTAAGACTTGATCCTGGATAGGTTTTGGATAGGTGACAATCTGTGTAACAGATGTCATAGGGTGAATATTTACAAAACGGACTGCACAGAGCAGAATGCCACAGCCCTTTATTGTGATGTACTTCCATGCTCTCCATTCCACGTTCACTAACCCGCACTGAAGAGCATGATGAAGCATCGTCAAATAACCCCCCCCCCAACCCAGACACCGTGGGGAGGCTTTAATTGAGCAGTGTATTGGCAAAGAGCTGTACATTATTTAGTATAACTGTCCAGTAACTTATTCGTAATCCAGATTAAAGTATTGTCTGCAGGTTGCTTACAACATTTTACAAGGTTCAACTCAGAATGTTTGAGAAATCTGCATTCCCTTAAGATCAGGGGCGGTTTCTTCATTAGGGCGATTGGGCGACGCACCACCAATGTCATTCAACCACAGAGTCACGCTAGCCGTCACTGTCAGCCTCTGGATATAGTCCAATCAGCGTCATGTCACGTTCTGTGGAGTACCGCCTCTTTTTGGGCGATTTCACTACAGCTGAGAATCGCCCCGAGTGGCCCCATAGACTTACATTCAAAGATGTTTTTTTTCGAACGGGGGCGCTGCAATGCATTCTCTATGGCTTCCGGGAGGGCATGCACTAACGTGCTTACGTCATCATACGTGCTAACGTCATCATACGTAAGCACGTTTCATCCAACAATATAATTTATCGCCACCTAGTGGAATCTTTAATAAAATTAACTTGAGTGGTTTGTTTTAATAGTGAGTATATAAACAAACAAGATGTATTGTAAGAGTCACTTTATTTTTCATTAATATTAAAGAAGTGAAGTTGACTTTACATGCTTAAGCTGTTAATTTATTCATTGCATGGGTGGACCTTATCAATCATCCAGACATTTGCCCCCCCTGAGAGATTTTGCAGGAGCCGCCACTCACTGCTTAAGATCCATCCTTTGCTTTTCTTTCAAAGTGCCATCGAAACCCCCTGTTGAGGAAAAGCCAACAAAGCCAGGTCCTGAAGAGAGTGGCGCTCCTCCTCAAGAACCAACTGCACCAAAGGACAAGACACCCCCACCTCCAACCTCCGCCATCAAGGAGCCAGAACCCTCACCCTCAGGAGGGCCAGGTGTGTTCATTTTGTAAGATTATATATACAGGTAGTTTACTGCTTAGGATCAAATCAAACAACGTCACTTAATTTGTTAGATCTCAGAAACTAATCAAGACTTGATCCTGGATAGGTTTTGGATAGGTGATAATCTGTGTAACAGATGTCATAGGCTGAATATTTATAATATGGACTTCACAGAGCAGAATGCCACAGCCCTTTATTGTGATGTACTTCCATGTTCTCCATTCCACGTTCACTAACCCGCACTGAAGAGCATGATGAAGCATCGTCAAATAACCCCCCCCCCCAACCCAGACACCGTGGGGAGGCTTTAATTGAGCAGTGTATTGGCAAAGAGCTGTACATTATTTAGTATAACTGTCCAGTAACTTATTCGTAATCCAGATTAAAGTATTGTCTGCAGGTTGCTTACAACATTTTACAAGGTTCAACTCAGAATGTTTGAGAAATCTGCATTTCCTTAAGATCCATCCTTTGCTTTTCTTTCAAAGTGCCATCGAAACCCCCTGTTGAGGAAAAGCCAACAAAGCCAGCTCCAGAAGAGAGTGGCGCTCCTCCTCAAGAACCAACTGCACCGAAGGACAAGACACCCCCACCTCCAACCTCCGGCATTAAGGAGCCAGAACCCTCACCCTCAGGAGGGCCAGGTGTGTTCATTTTGTTAGATTATATATATACAGGAAGTTTACTGCTTAGGATCAAATCAAACAATGTCACTTAATTTGTTAGATCTCAGAAACTAATTAAGACTTGATCCTGGATAGGTTTTGGATAGGTGACAATCTGTGTAACAGATGTCATAGGGTGAATATTTACAAAACGGACTGCACAGGGCAGAATGCCACAGCCCTTTATTGTGATGTACTTCCATGCTCTCCATTCCACGTTCACTAACCCACACTGAAGAGCATGATTAAGCATCGTCAAATAACCCCCCCCAACCCAGACACCGTGGGGAGGCTTTAATTGAGCAGTGTATTGGCAAAGAGCTGTACATTATTTAGTATAACTGTCCAGTAACTTATTCGTAATCCAGATTAAAGTATTGTCTGCAGGTTGCTTACAACATTTTACAAGGTTCAACTCAGAATGTTTGAGAAATCTGCATTTCCTTAAGATCCATCCTTTGCTTTTCTTCCAAAGTGCCATCGAAACCCCCTGTTGAGGAAAAGCCAACAAAGCCAGCTCCTGAAGAGAGTGGCGCTCCTCCTCAAGAACCAACTGCACCGAAGGACAAGACACCCCCACCTCCAACCTCTGGCATCAATGAGCCAGAACCATCGCCCCCAACTCCAGGCCCAGGTACCATATTGGAATTAATTGCAAAATCAAATATGGATAATATATTAAATGGAATCATATGTTCAATTCAAGCCACCGTATGCTCTGGTAGGGTCAAAACATTGCCGGTTACAAAAGGCCATCGTAGGGTCCTGCAGAATTGTAAAAGTGTGATTTTGTCCTACTTTATAGGCTTCTGGTCCCATACTTGCCTCATTTAACTGGAACAGGGTGGGACTAACGGACTCTAAGCTGAGTTGGTAGTGGAGTAGGAGTGACTTACCAAGCAGTCGGTCAGCCTGTTTCAGAGTGACACTTCTTAAATGTGGGCAGTGATGGTGATTAAGGCAGCATAACTACGTAAAAGTAGGTGGTGCTAACAGAAGGGGTTGACAGCTAACTGTTATACTGGTAGGAACGAAGTGAACCAGCCTACAATAGATTATATCGTCCGTCCATCCGTCCGATGTCCGATTAGGTGTAGCAACATCGCCCCCTACTGCAAACACTTGGCAGGACCCTACAAAAACCTTTAGACTCAGTGAGGCTTTCCTGGCTAAACAAGTGTAACATTCCCTTATAATTCCATGAGATAGTTTTTTTATTAAAACATTTAAATTCAAAATTAACTCACAGAGGCCTAAAGCCTACAGCTAGGCCTAAAGCCTAGAACTAGGCCTCAAACTCTCCCTTCATATCGTACCCCCGCCATTTCATTTTATTAGAGCCATTCATTTGTTCGTTCCTACCAGCACACCCCGCAGGGACCTGTTTTAGCTTTTAGCCTCCACAACATTCTGAAGCTATACGTACGTTGAATTCAGGATGAAGAGACTCATTGTATACTTCCTGTGGATAATGATATAGAAAGTTTATTGTACACTCATAGCAATGGAGCATTCAGTTTTTATAGATTTCATAGCTTTAAGAACAATACTTTGGAGAACAAGTAGTTGATATATATCGTAATCGTTTGAAGACTGATTAAAAATGTATCTTTGCAGAAGACTGTACTCCAGGCTGGTCTGATTGGTACGATGAGCAATATCCTGATGAAGAAAATGGCGGAGATGAGGAATCTTACCAGAAGGTCATAGCCTCAGGGAAAGTGGTTTGTCTGCCTGACTCACCAGTGCAAAACATTGAATGCAAAGCAGAGAGATTCCCTAATACCCCATGGCAGGAATTGGGCCAGACAATCACTTGTGACAAGAATAAAGGACTGAAATGTGTAAGTGAGGATCAAGGAGGACTGCCATGTTACAACTACAAGGTCAGATTCTGCTGCTCCAGAGCAAGTGGACCCCCTGCACCAACTCCTTCTTCACGAAGCCCAGGTACATTGATAAAATTAGTTGCAAAGCACATGGATAATATATTACATGTCATCATACCCATTATGTTTTCTGGGTTACATCGTATAAATATAAATGAGTTTTTAACTCCGCCACCACCGGACACAGCCAATTAGTAAGGTATGCGCTCCTCCTCCAGAACCAACTGGATCGAAGGACAAGACACCAGCACCTCCAACCTCCAGCAACAAGGAGCCAGAACCATCACCCCCAAGTCCAGGCCCAGGTAACATGGTGGAATTAGTTGCACAATCACATATGTATAATATATAAATGCAATGATATGTTCAATGAAAGCAACCATATGCTCTGGTAGGGCGAGGTCATTGCCAGTTTCAAAAGGCTTTCCGACGGTCCTGAAGGATTGCAAAAGTGTGATTTTGTCTTGTTTTATAGTTTTCTGGTCCCATATTTGGCTCATTTTACTGGAACAGGGTGGGACTAATGGACTCTAAGCTGAGTTTGTAGCGGAATAGAAGTAACTTACTGAGCAGTAGGTCAGGCTGTTTCATAGTGACACTATCAACAATGTGGGCAGTGCTGGTGATTCAGGCAGCATAACTACGTAAAAGGATGTGGTGCTAGCAAAAGGGGTTTGCAGCTCACTGTGCCTTCGCGTTGATCCTCCACAACATTCTGAAGCGTTTCGTACAGTTAATTCGGGATGAAGACACTCATTGTATACTTTTTTTTGCGTAATGATATACACAGTTTGTTGTATTCTCATGTGTGTTAATATGAATATATCTTTATACCAGCTGTATAATACTATTGATCAAATAGCGCAGAATGTGCATACATTACTCAGATCTCAGAAAGAAAATCGGGTTGCCCTGGATGGTAGGAAAATGTGACCACATTCGTATGATTTGTCATAGACTGCATATTTTAGGCTGCAGAGGGCAGGATAACAAATTCCTTTATTTTGCAGTAATTACATGCTCCCAAGTAAATGCAATATAACTTCTGTCAACACCCATCCCTTGCTTTTCTTTCAAAGTGACACCCAATCCCCCGGTTGAGGAAAAGCCAACAAAGCCAGCTCCAGAAGAGAGTGGTGCTCCTCCTCAAGAACCAACTGCACCGAAGGACAAGACACCCCCACCTCCAACCTCCGGCATTAAGGAGCCAGAACCCTCACCCTCAGGAGGGCCAGGTGTGTTCATTTTGTTAGATTATATATATACAGGAAGTTTACGGCTTAGGATCAAATCAAACAATGTCACTTAATTTGTTAGATCTCAGAAACTAATTAAGACTTGATCCTGGATAGGTTTTGGATAGGTGACAATCTGTGAAACAGATGTCATAGGGTGAATATTTACAAAACGGACTGCACAGGGCAGAATGCCACATCCCTTTATTGTGATGTACTTCCATGCTCTCCATTCCACGTTCACTAACCCGCACTGAAGAGCATGATGAAGCATCGTCAAATAACCCCCCCCCAACCCAGACACTACGGGGAGGCTTTAATTGAGCAGTGTATTGGCAAAGAGCTGTACATTATTTAGTATAACTGTCCAGTAACTTATTCGTAATCCAGATTAAAGTATTGTCTGCAGGTTGCTTACAACATTTTACAAGGTTCAACTCAGAATGTTTGAGAAATCTGCATTCCCTTAAGATCCATCCTTTGCTTTTCTTTCAAAGTGCCATCGAAACCCCCTGTTGAGGAAAAGCCAACAAAGCCAGCTCCTGAAGAGAGTGGCGCTCCTTCTCAAGAACCAACTGCACCGAAGGACAAGACACCCCCACCTCCAACCTCCGGCATCAAGGAGCCAGAACCCTCACCCTCAGGAGGGCCAGGTGTGTTCATTTTGTTAGATTATATATATACACTAAGTTTACTGCTTATGATCAAATCAAACAATGTGACTTAATTTGTTAGATCTCAGAAAACAATTAAGACTTGCTAATGGATAGGTGTTGGAAAGGTGACAATCTGTGTAACAGATTGTCATAGGCTGAATATTTATAATGTGGACTGCAGAGGGCAGATTGCCACACCTCTTTATTATGCTGTACTTCTATGCTCCCCATCCCACGTTCACTAACCCGCACTGATGAGCATGATGAAGCATCGTCAAATAACCCCCCCCAACCCAGACACCTTGGGGAGGCTTTAATTGAGCAATGTATTGGCAAAGAGCTGTACATAATTTAGTATAACTGTCCAGTAACTTATTCGTAATCCAGATTAAAGTATTGTCTGCAGGTTGCTTACAACATTTTACAAGGTTCAACTCAGAATGTTTGAGAAATCTGCATTTCCTTAAGATCCATCCTTTGCTTTTCTTTCAAAGTGCCATCGAAACCCCCTGTTGAGGAAAAGCCAACAAAGCCAGCTCCTGAAGAGAGTGGCGCTCCTCCTCAAGAATCAACTGCACCGAAGGACAAGACACCCCCACCTCCAACCTCCGGCATCAAGGAGCCAGAACCATCACCCCCAACTCCAGGCCCAGGTACCATATTGGAATTAGTTGCAAAATCAAATATGGATAATATATTAAATGGAATCATATGCTCAAATCAAGCCACCGTATGCTCTGGTAGGGTCAAAACATTGCCGGTTACAAAAGGCCATCGTAGGGTCCTGCAGAATTGTAAAAGTGTGATTTTGTCCTACTTTATAGGCTTCTGGTCCCAAACTTGCCTCATTTAACTGGAACAGGGTGGGACTAACGGACTCTAAGCTGAGTTGGTAGTGGAGTAGGAGTGACTTACCAAGCAGTCGGTCAGCCTGTTTCAGAGTGACACTTCTTAAATGTGGGCAGTGATGGTGATTAAGGCAGCATAACTACGTAAAAGTAGGTGGTGCTAACAGAAGGGGTTGACAGCTAACTGTTATACTGGTAGGAACGAAGTGAACCAGCCTACAATAGATTATATCGTCCGTCCGTCCGTCCGTCCGTCCGATGTCCGATTAGGTGTAGCAACATCGCCCCCTACTGCAAACACTTGGCAGGACCCTACAAAAACCTTTAGACTCAGTGAGGCTTTCCTGGCTAAACAAGTGTAACATTCCCTTATAATTCCATGAGATAGTTTTTTTATTAAAACATTTAAATTCAAAATTAACTCACAGCGGCCTAAAGCCTACAGCTAGGCCTAAAGCCTAGAACTAGGCTTCAAACTCTCCCTTCATATCGTACCCCCGCCATTTCATTTTATTAGAGCCATTCATTTGTTCGTTCCTACCAGCCCACCCCGCAGGGACCTGTTTTAGCTTTTAGCCTCCACAACATTCTGAAGCTATACGTACGTCAAATTCAGGATGAAGAGACTCATTGTATACTTCCTGTGCATAATGATATAGAAAGTTTGTTTTACACTCATAGCAATGGAGCATCAGTTTTTATAGATTTCATAGCTATAAGAACAATACTTTGGAGAACAAGTAGTTGATATATATCGTAATCGTTTGAAGACTGATTAAAAATGTATCTTTGCAGAAGACTGTACTCCAGGCTGGTCTGATTGGTACGATGAGCAATATCCTGATGAAGAAAATGGCGGAGATGAGGAATCTTACCAGAAGGTCATAGCCTCAGGGAAAGTGGTTTGTCTGCCTGACTCACCAGTGCAAAACATTGAATGCAAAGCAGAGAGATTCCCTAATACCCCATGGCAGGAATTGGGCCAGACAATCACTTGTGACAAGAATAAAGGACTGAAATGTGTAAGTGAGGATCAAGGAGGACTGCCATGTTACAACTACAAGGTCAGATTCTGCTGCTCCAGAGCAAGTGGACCCCCTGCACCAACTCCTTCTTCACGAAGCCCAGGTACATTGATAAAATTAGTTGCAAAGCACATGGATAATTTATTACATGTCATCATACCCATTATGTTTTCTGGGTTACATCGTATAAATATAAATGAGTTTTTAACTCCGCCACCACCGGACACAGCCAATTAGTAAGGTATGCGCTCCTCCTCCAGAACCAACTGGATCGAAGGACAAGACACCCGCACCTCCAACCTCCAGCAACAAGGAGCCAGAACCATCACCCCCAAGTCCAGGCCCAGGTAACATGGTGGAATTAGTTGCACAATCACATATGTATAATATATAAAATGCAATGATATGTTCAATGAAAGCAACCATATTCTCTGGTAGGGCGAGGTCATTGCCAGTTACAAAAGGCTTTCCGAGGGTCCTGAAGGATTGCAAAAGTGTGATTTTGTCCTGCTTTATAGTTTTCTGGTCCCATATTTGGCTCATTTTACTGGAACAGGGTGGGACTAATGGACTCTAAGCTGAGTTTGTAGCGGAATAGAAGTAACTTACTGAGCAGTAGGTCAGGCTGTTTCATAGTGACACTATCAACAATGTGGGCAGTGCTGGTGATTCAGGCAGCATAACTACATAAAAGGATGTGGTGCTAACAAAAGGGGTTTGCAGCTCACTGTGCCTTCGCGTTGATCCTCCACAACATTCTGAAGCGTTTCGTACAGTTAATTCGGGATGAAGATACTCATTGTATACTTTCTTTGCTTAATGATATACACAGTTTGTTGTATTCTCATGTGTGTTAATATGAATATATCTTTATACCAGCTGTATAATACTATTGATCAAATAGCGCAGAATGTGCATACATTACTCAGATCTCAGAAAGAAAATCGGGTTGCCCTGGATGGTAGGAAAATGTGACCACATTCGTATGATTTGTCATAGACTGCATATTTTAGGCTGCAGAGGGCAGGATAACAAATTCCTTTATTTTGCAGTAATTACATGCTCCCAAGTAAATGCAATATACCTTCTGTCAACACCCATCCCTTGCTTTTCTTTCAAAGTGACACCCAATCCCCCGGTTGAGGAAAAGCCAACAAAGCCAGCTCCAGAAGAGAGTGGTGCTCCTCCTCAAGAACCAACTGCACCGAAGGACAAGACACCCCCACCTCCAACCTCCGGCATTAAGGAGCCAGAACCCTCACCCTCAGGAGAGCCAGGTGTGTTCATTTTGTTAGATTATATATATATACACTAAGTTTACTGCTTATGATCAAATCAAACAATGTGACTTAATTTGTTAGATCTCAGAAAACAATTAAGACTTGCTAATGGATAGGTGTTGGAAAGGTGACAATCTGTGTAACAGATTGTCATAGGCTGAATATTTATAATGTGGACTGCAGAGGGCAGATTGCCACACCTCTTTATTATGCTGTACTTCCATGCTCCGCATCCCACGTTCACTAACCCGCACTGATGAGCATGATGAAGCATCGTCAAATAACCCCCCCAACCCAGACACCTTGGGGAGGCTTTAATTGAGCAGTGTATTGGCAAAGAGCTGTACATTATTTAGTATAACTGTCCAGTAACTTATTGGTTATCCAGATTAAAGTATTGTCTGCAGGTTGCTTACGACATTTTAAAAGGTTCAACTCAGAATGTTTGAGAAAACTGCATTCCCTTAAGATCCATCCTTTGCTTTTCTTTTAAAGTGCCAACGAAACCCCCTGTTGAGGAAAAGCCAACAAAGCCAGCTCCTGAAGAGAGTGGCGCTCCTCCTCAAGAACCAACTGCACCGAAGGACAAGACACCCCCACCTCCAACCTCCGGCATCAAAGAGCCAGAACCCTCACCCTCAGGAGGGCCAGGTGTGTTCATTTTGTTAGATTATATATATATATAGGAAGTATACAGCTTAGGATCAATTAAAACATAGTGACTTAATTTGTTAGATCTCAGAAACTTATTAAGACTTGATCCTGGATAGGTTTTGGATAGGTGACAATCTGTGTAACAGATGTCATAGGGTGAATATTTACAATACGGACTGCACAGAGCAGAATGCCACAGCCCTTTATTGTGATGTACTTCCATGCTCTCTATTCCACGTTCACTAACCCGCACTGAAGAGCATGATGAAGCATCGTCAAATAACCCCCCCCAACCCAGACACCGTGGGGAGGCTTTAATTGAGCAGTGTATTGGCAAAGAGCTGTACATTATTTAGTATAACTGTCCAGTAACTTATTCGTAATCCAGATTAAAGTATTGTCTGCAGGTTGCTTACAACATTTTGCAAGGTTCAACTCAGAATGTTTGAGAAATCTGCATTCCCTTAAGATCCATCCTTTCCTTTTCTTTCAAAGTGCCATCGAAACCCCCTGTTGAGGAAAAGCCAACAAAGCCAGCTCCTGAAGAGAGTGGCGCTCCTCCAGAACCAACTGCACCGAAGGACAAGACACCCCCACCTCCAACCTCCGGCATCAAGGAGCCAGAACCCTCACCCTCAGGAGGGCCAGGTGTGTTCATTTTGTTAGATTATATATATATATACAGGAAGTTTACTGCTTAGGATCAAATCAAACAAAGTGACTTAATTTGTTAGATCTCAGAAACGAATTAAGACTTGATCCTGGATAGGTTTTGGATAGGTGACAATCTGTGTAACAGATTGTCATACGCTGAATATTTATAATATGGACTTCACAGAGCAGAATGCCACAGCCCTTTATTGTGATGTACTTCCATGCTCTCCATCCCACGTTCACTAACCCGCACTGAAGAGCATGATGAAGCATCGTCAAATAACCCCCCCAACCCAGACACCATGGGGAGGCTTTAATTGAGCAGTGTATTGGCAAAGAGCTGTACATTATTTAGTATAACTGTCCAGTAACTTATTCGTAATCCAGATTAAAGTATTGTCTGCGGGATGCTTGCAACATTTTGCAAGGTTAAACTCAGAATGTTTGAGAAATCTGCATTCCCTTAAGATCCATCCTTTGCTTTTCTTTCAAAGTGCCATCGAAACCCCCTGTTGAGGAAAAGCCAACAAAGCCAGCTCCTGAAGAGAGTGGCGCTCCTCCTCAAGAACCAACTGCACCGAAGGACAAGACACCCCCACCTCCAACCTCCGGCATCAAGGAGCCAGAACCATCACCCCCAACTCCAGGCCCAGGTACCATATTGGAATTAGTTGCAAAATCAAATATGGATAATATATTAAATGGAATCATATGCTCAAATCAAGCCACCGTATGCTCTGGTAGGGTCAAAACATTGCCGGTTACAAAAGGCCATCGTAGGGTCCTGCAGAATTGTAAAAGTGTGATTTTGTCCTACTTTATAGGCTTCTGGTCCCATACTTGCCTCATTTTACTGGAACAGGGTGGGACTAACGGACTCTAAGCTGAGTTGGTAGTGGAGTAAGAGTAACTTACCAAGCAGTAGGTCAGCCTGTTCCAGAGTGACACTTCTTAAATGTGGGCAGTGATGGTGATTAAGGCAGCATAACTACGTAAAAGTAGGTGGTGCTAACAGAAGGGGTTGACAGCTAACTGTTATACTGGTAGGAACGAAGTGAACCAGCCTACAATAGATTATATCGTCCGTCCGTCCGTCCGTCCGTCCGATGTCCGATTAGGTGTAGCAACATCGCCCCCTACTGCAAACACTTGGCAGGACCCTACAAAACCTTTAGACTCAGTGAGGCTTTCCTGGCTAAACAAGTGTAACATTCCCTTATAATTCCCTGAGATAGTTTTGAATTAAAACATTGAAATTCAAAATTAACTCACAGCGGCCTAAAGCCTACAGCTAGGCCTAAAGCCTAGAACTAGGCCTCAAACTCTCCCTTCGTATCGTACCCCCGCCATTTCATTTTATTATAGCCATTCATTTGTTCGTTCCTACCAGCCCACCCCGCAGGGACCTGTTTTAGCTTTTAGCCTCCACAACATTCTGAAGCTATACGCACGTTAAATTCAGGATGAAGAGACTCATTGTATACTTCCTGTGCATAATGATATAGAAAGTTTGTTGTACACTCATAGCAATGGAGCATTCAGTTTTTATAGATTTCATAGCTTTAAGAACAATACTTTGGAGAACAAGTAGTTGATATATATCGTAATCGTTTGAAGACTGATTAAAAATGTATCTTTGCAGAAGACTGTACTCCAGGCTGGTCTGATTGGTACGATGAGCAATATCCTGATGAAGAAAATGGCGGAGATGAGGAATCTTACCAGAAGGTCATAGCCTCAGGGAAAGTGGTTTGTCTGCCTGACTCACCAGTGCAAAACATTGAATGCAAAGCAGAGAGATTCCCTAATACCCCATGGCAGGAATTGGGCCAGACAATCACTTGTGACAAGAATAAAGGACTGAAATGTGTAAGTGAGGATCAAGGAGGACTGCCATGTTACAACTACAAGGTCAGATTCTGCTGCTCCAGAGCAAGTGGACCCCCTGCACCAACTCCTTCTTCACGAAGCCCAGGTACATTGATAAAATTAGTTGCAAAGCACATGGATAATATATTACATGTCATCATACCCATTATGTTTTCTGGGTTACATCGTATAAATATAAATGAGTTTTTAACTCCGCCACCACCGGACACAGCCAATTAGTAAGGTATGCGCTCCTCCTCCAGAACCAACTGGATCGAAGGACAAGACACCCGCACCTCCAACCTCCAGCAACAAGGAGCCAGAACCATCACCCCCAAGTCCAGGCCCAGGTAACATGGTGGAATTAGTTGCACAATCACATATGTATAATATATAAAATGCAATGATATGTTCAATGAAAGCAACCATATTCTCTGGTAGGGCGAGGTCATTGCCGGTTACAAAAGGCTTTCCGAGGGTCCTGAAGGATTGCAAAAGTGTGATTTTGTCCTGCTTTATAGTTTTCTGGTCCCATATTTGGCTCATTTTACTGGAACAGGGTGGGACTAATGGACTCTAAGCTGAGTTTGTAGCGGAATAGAAGTAACTTACTGAGCAGTAGGTCAGGCTGTTTCATAGTGACACTATCAACAATGTGGGCAGTGCTGGTGATTCAGGCAGCATAACTACGTAAAAGGATGTGGTGCTAACAAAAGGGGTTTGCAGCTAACTGTGCCTTCGCGTTGATCCTCCACAACATTCTGAAGCGTTTCGTACAGTTAATTCGGGATGAAGATACTCATTGTATACTTTCTTTGCTTAATGATATACACAGTTTGTTGTATTCTCATGTGTGTTAATATGAATATATCTTTATACCAGCTGTATAATACTATTGATCAAATAGCGCAGAATGTGCATACATTACTCAGATCTCAGAAAGAAAATCGGGTTGCCCTGGATGGTAGGAAAATGTGACCACATTCGTATGATTTGTCATAGACTGCATATTTTAGGCTGCAGAGGGCAGGATAACAAATTCCTTTATTTTGCAGTAATTACATGCTCCCAAGTAAATGCAATATACCTTCTGTCAACACCCATCCCTTGCTTTTCTTTCAAAGTGACACCCAATCCCCCGGTTGAGGAAAAGCCAACAAAGCCAGCTCCAGAAGAGAGTGGTGCTCCTCCTCAAGAACCAACTGCACCGAAGGACAAGACACCCCCACCTCCAACCTCCGGCATTAAGGAGCCAGAACCCTCACCCTCAGGAGAGCCAGGTGTGTTCATTTTGTTAGATTATATATATACACTAAGTTTACTGCTTATGATCAAATCAAACAATGTGACTTAATTTGTTAGATCTCAGAAAACAATTAAGACTTGCTAATGGATAGGTGTTGGAAAGGTGACAATCTGTGTAACAGATTGTCATAGGCTGAATATTTATAATGTGGACTGCAGAGGGCAGATTGCCACACCTCTTTATTATGCTGTACTTCCATGCTCCGCATCCCACGTTCACTAACCCGCACTGATGAGCATGATGAAGCATCGTCAAATAACCCCCCCAACCCAGACACCTTGGGGAGGCTTTAATTGAGCAGTGTATTGGCAAAGAGCTGTACATAATTTAGTATAACTGTCCAGTAACTTATTCGTAATCCAGATTAAAGTATTGTCTGCAGGTTGCTTACAACATTTTACAAGGTTCAACTCAGAATGTTTGAGAAATCTGCATTTCCTTAAGATCCATCCTTTGCTTTTCTTTCAAAGTGCCATCGAAACCCCCTGTTGAGGAAAAGCCAACAAAGCCAGCTCCTGAAGAGAGTGGCGCTCCTCCTCAAGAACCAACTGCACCGAAGGACAAGACACCCCCACCTCCAACCTCCGGCATCAAGGAGCCAGAACCATCACCCCCAACTCCAGGCCCAGGTACCATATTGGAATTAGTTGCAAAATCAAATATGGATAATATATTAAATGGAATCATATGCTCAAATCAAGCCACCGTATGCTCTGGTAGGGTCAAAACATTGCCGGTTACAAAAGGCCATCGTAGGGTCCTGCAGAATTGTAAAAGTGTGATTTTGTCCTACTTTATAGGCTTCTGGTCCCATACTTGCCTCATTTGACTGGAACAGGGTGGGACTAACGGACTCTAAGCTGAGTTGGTAGTGGAGTAAGAGTAACTTACCAAGCAGTAGGTCAGCCTGTTCCAGAGTGACACTTCTTAAATGTGGGCAGTGATGGTGATTAAGGCAGCATAACTACGTAAAAGTAGGTGGTGCTAACAGAAGGGGTTGACAGCTAACTGTTATACTGGTAGGAACGAAGTGAACCAGCCTACAATAGATTATATCGTCCGTCCGTCCGTCCGTCCGATGTCCGATTAGGTGTAGCAACATCGCCCCCTACTGCAAACACTTGGCAGGACCCTACAAAACCTTTAGACTCAGTGAGGCTTTCCTGGCTAAACAAGTGTAACATTCCCTTATAATTCCCTGAGATAGTTTTGAATTAAAACATTGAAATTCAAAATTAACTCACAGCGGCCTAAAGCCTACAGCTAGGCCTAAAGCCTAGAACTAGGCCTCAAACTCTCCCTTCGTATCGTACCCCCGCGATTTCATTTTATTATAGCCATTCATTTGTTCGTTCCTACCAGCCCACCCCGCAGGGACCTGTTTTAGCTTTTAGCCTCCACAACATTCTGAAGCTATACGCACGTTAAATTCAGGATGAAGAGACTCATTGTATACTTCCTGTGCATAATGATATAGAAAGTTTGTTGTACACTCATAGCAATGGAGCATTCAGTTTTTATAGATTTCATAGCTTTAAGAACAATACTTTGGAGAACAAGTAGTTGATATATATCGTAATCGTTTGAAGACTGATTAAAAATGTATCTTTGCAGAAGACTGTACTCCAGGCTGGTCTGATTGGTACGATGAGCAATATCCTGATGAAGAAAATGGCGGAGATGAGGAATCTTACCAGAAGGTCATAGCCTCAGGGAAAGTGGTTTGTCTGCCTGACTCACCAGTGCAAAACATTGAATGCAAAGCAGAGAGATTCCCTAATACCCCATGGCAGGAATTGGGCCAGACAATCACTTGTGACAAGAATAAAGGACTGAAATGTGTAAGTGAGGATCAAGGAGGACTGCCATGTTACAACTACAAGGTCAGATTCTGCTGCTCCAGAGCAAGTGGACCCCCTGCACCAACTCCTTCTTCACGAAGCCCAGGTACATTGATAAAATTAGTTGCAAAGCACATGGATAATATATTACATGTCATCATACCCATTATGTTTTCTGGGTTACATCGTATAAATATAAATGAGTTTTTAACTCCGCCACCACCGGACACAGCCAATTAGTAAGGTATGCGCTCCTCCTCCAGAACCAACTGGATCGAAGGACAAGACACCCGCACCTCCAACCTCCAGCAACAAGGAGCCAGAACCATCACCCCCAAGTCCAGGCCCAGGTAACATGGTGGAATTAGTTGCACAATCACATATGTATAATATATAAAATGCAATGATATGTTCAATGAAAGCAACCATATTCTCTGGTAGGGCGAGGTCATTGCCAGTTACAAAAGGCTTTCCGAGGGTCCTGAAGGATTGCAAAAGTGTGATTTTGTCCTGCTTTATAGTTTTCTGGTCCCATATTTGGCTCATTTTACTGGAACAGGGTGGGACTAATGGACTCTAAGCTGAGTTTGTAGCAGAATAGAAGTAACTTACTGAGCAGTAGGTCAGGCTGTTTCATAGTGACACTATCAACAATGTGGGCAGTGCTGGTGATTCAGGCAGCATAACTACGTAAAAGGATGTGGTGCTAACAAAAGGGGTTTGCAGCTCACTGTGCCTTCGCGTTGATCCTCCACAACATTCTGAAGCGTTTCGTACAGTTAATTCGGGATGAAGATACTCATTGTATACTTTCTTTGCTTAATGATATACACAGTTTGTTGTATTCTCATGTGTGTTAATATGAATATATCTTTATACCAGCTGTATAATACTATTGATCAAATAGCGCAGAATGTGCATACATTACTCAGATCTCAGAAAGAAAATCGGGTTGCCCTGGATGGTAGGAAAATGTGACCACATTCGTATGATTTGTCATAGACTGCATATTTTAGGCTGCAGAGGGCAGGATAACAAATTCCTTTATTTTGCAGTAATTACATGCTCCCAAGTAAATGCAATATACCTTCTGTCAACACCCATCCCTTGCTTTTCTTTCAAAGTGACACCCAATCCCCCGGTTGAGGAAAAGCCAACAAAGCCAGCTCCAGAAGAGAGTGGTGCTCCTCCTCAAGAACCAACTGCACCGAAGGACAAGACACCCCCACCTCCAACCTCCGGCATTAAGGAGCCAGAACCCTCACCCTCAGGAGAGCCAGGTGTGTTCATTTTGTTAGATTATATATATACACTAAGTTTACTGCTTATGATCAAATCAAACAATGTGACTTAATTTGTTAGATCTCAGAAAACAATTAAGACTTGCTAATGGATAGGTGTTGGAAAGGTGACAATCTGTGTAACAGATTGTCATAGGCTGAATATTTATAATGTGGACTGCAGAGGGCAGATTGCCACACCTCTTTATTATGCTGTACTTCCATGCTCCGCATCCCACGTTCACTAACCCGCACTGATGAGCATGATGAAGCATCGTCAAATAACCCCCCCAACCCAGACACCTTGGGGAGGCTTTAATTGAGCAGTGTATTGGCAAAGAGCTGTACATAATTTAGTATAACTGTCCAGTAACTTATTCGTAATCCAGATTAAAGTATTGTCTGCAGGTTGCTTACAACATTTTACAAGGTTCAACTCAGAATGTTTGAGAAATCTGCATTTCCTTAAGATCCATCCTTTGCTTTTCTTTCAAAGTGCCATCGAAACCCCCTGTTGAGGAAAAGCCAACAAAGCCAGCTCCTGAAGAGAGTGGCGCTCCTCCTCAAGAACCAACTGCACCGAAGGACAAGACACCCCCACCTCCAACCTCCGGCATCAAGGAGCCAGAACCATCACCCCCAACTCCAGGCCCAGGTACCATATTGGAATTGGTTGCAAAATCAAACAGGTCCCTGCGGGGTGGGCTGGTAGGAACGAATAAGCAAAAAATATAAACATAATGTATTATGACACTTGTTTAGCCAGGAAAGCCTCACTGAGTGTAAAGGTTTTTGTAGGGTCCTGCCAAGTGTTTGCAGTAGGGGGCGATGTTGCTACACCTAATCGGACGATACGAAGGGAGAGTTTGAGGCCTAGTTCTAGGCTTTAGGCCTAGCTGTAGGCTTTAGGCCGCTGTGAGTTAATTTTTAATTTAAATGTTTTAATTAAAAGCTATCTCAGTGAATTATAAGGGAATGTTACACTTGTTTAGCCAGGAAAGCCTCACTGAGTTTAAAGGTTTTCGTACGGTCCTGCCAAGTGTTTGCAATAGGGGGCGATGTTGCTACACCTAATCGGACATCAGAAGGACGGACGGACGGACGGACGATATAATCTATTGTAGGCTGGTTCACTTCGTTCCTACCAGTAATATGGATAATATATTAAATGGAATCATATGTTCAATTCAAGCCACCGTATGCTCTGGTAGGGTCAAAACATTGCCGGTTACAAAAGGCCATCGTAGGGTCCTGAAGAATTGTAAAAGTGTGATTTTGTCCTACTTTATAGGCTTCTGGTCCCATACTTGCCTCATTTTACTGGAACAGGGTGGGACTAACGGACTCTAAGCTGAGTTCGTAGTGGAATAGGAGTAACTTACCAAGCAGTAGGTCAGCCTGTTCCAGAGTGACACTTCTTAAATGTGGGCAGTGATGGTGATTAAGGCAGCATATCTACGTAAAAGTAGGTGGTGCTAACAGAAGGGGTTGGCAGCTCACTGTTATTTAGCTTAGAGCCTCCACAACATTCTGAAGCTATACGTTTGGTTACTTCAGGATGAAGAGACTCATTGTATACTTCCTGTACATAATGATATAGAAAGTTTGTTGTACGCTCATAGCAATGGAGCATTCAGTTTTGATACATTTTATAGCTTTAAGAACATTACCTTGGAGAAAAAAGGAGTTGATATATATAGCAATTGTTTGAAGACTGATTAAGAATGTATTTTTGCAGAAGACTGTACTCCAGGCTGGTCTGACTGGTACGATGAGCAATATCCTGATGAAGAAAATGGCGGAGATGAGGAATCTTACCAGAAGGTCATAGCCTCAGGAAAAGTGGTTTGTCTGCCTGACTCACCAGTGCAAAACATTGAATGCAAAGCAGAGCGATTCCCTAATACCCCATGGCAGGAATTGGGCCAGACAATCACTTGTGACAAGAATGAAGGACTGAAATGTGTAAGTGAGGATCAAGGAGGACTGCCATGTTACAACTACAAGGTCAGATTCTGCTGCTCCAGAGCAAGTGGACCCCCTGCACCAACTCCTTCTTCACGAAGCCCAGGTACATTGATAAAATTAGTTGCAAAGCACATGGATAATATATTACATGTCATCATACCCATTATGTTTTCTGGGTTACATCGTATAAATATAAATGAGTTTTTAACTCCGCCACCACCGGACACAGCCAATTAGTAAGGTATGCGCTCCTCCTCCAGAACCAACTGGATCGAAGGACAAGACACCTGCACCTCCAACCTCCAGCAACAAGGAGCCAGAACCATCACCCCCAAGTCCAGGCCCAGGTAACATGGTGGAATTAGTTGCACAATCACATATGTATAATATATAAAATGCAATGATATGTTCAATGAAAGCAACCATATGCTCTGGTAGGGTGAGGTCATTGCCAGTTACAAAAGGCTTTCCGAGGGTCCTGAAGGATTGCAAAAGTGTGATTTTGTCCTGCTTTATAGTTTTCTGGTCCCATATTTGGCTCATTTTACTGGAACAGGGTGGGACTAATGGACTCTAAGCTGAGTTTGTAGCGGAATAGAAGTAACTTACTGAGCAGTAGGTCAGGCTGTTTCATAGTGACACTATCAACAATGTGGGCAGTGCTGGTGATTCAGGCAGCATAACTACGTAAAAGTAGGTGGTGCTAACAAAAGGGGTTTGCAGCTCACTGTGCCTTCGCGTTGATCCTCCACAACATTCTGAAGCGTTTCGTACAGTTAATTTGGGATGAAGATACTCATTGTATACTTTCTTTGCGTAATGATATACACAGTTTGTTGTATTCTCATGTGTGTTAATATGAATATATCTTTATACCAGCTGTATAATACTATTGATCAAATAGCGCAGAATGTGCATACATTAGTCAGATCTCAGAAAGAAAATCGGGTTGCCCTGGATGGTAGGAAAATGTGACCACATTCGTATGATTTGTCATAGACTGCATATTTTAGGCTGCAGAGGGCAGGATAACAAATTCCTTTATTTTGCAGTAATTACATGCTCCCAAGTAAATGCAATATACCTTCTGTCAACACCCATCCCTTGCTTTTCTTTCAAAGTGACACCCAGTCCCCCGGTTGAGGAAAAGCCAACAAAGCCAGCTCCAGAAGAGAGTGGCGCTCCTCCTCAAGAACCAACTGCACCGAAGGACAAGACACCCCCACCTCCAACCTCCGGCATTAAGGAGCCAGAACCCTCACCCTCAGGAGGGCCAGGTGTGTTCATTTTGTTAGATTATATATATACAGGAAGTTTACTGCTTAAGATCAAATCAAACAATGTCACTTAATTTGTTAGATCTCAGAAACTAATTAAGACTTGATCCTGGATAGGTTTTGGATAGGTGACAATCTGTGTAACAGATGTCATAGGGTGAATATTTACAAAACGGACTGCACAGAGCAGAATGCCACAGCCCTTTATTGTGATGTACTTCCATGCTCTCCATTCCACGTTCACTAACCCGCACTGAAGAGCATGATGAAGCATCGTCAAATAACCCCCCCCCCAACCCAGACACCGTGGGGAGGCTTTAATTGAGCAGTGTATTGGCAAAGAGCTGTACATTATTTAGTATAACTGTCCAGTAACTTATTCGTAATCCAGATTAAAGTATTGTCTGCAGGTTGCTTACAACATTTTACAAGGTTCAACTCAGAATGTTTGAGAAATCTGCATTCCCTTAAGATCAGGGGCGGTTTCTTCATTAGGGCGATTGGGCGACGCACCACCAATGTCATTCAACCACAGAGTCACGCTAGCCGTCACTGTCAGCCTCTGGATATAGTCCAATCAGCGTCATGTCACGTTCTGTGGAGTACCGCCTCTTTTTGGGCGATTTCACTACGGCTGAGAATCGCCCCGAGTGGCCCCATAGACTTACATTCAAAGATGTTTTTTTTCGAACGGGGGCGCTGCAATGCATTCTCTATGGCTTCCGGGAGGGCATGCACTAACGTGCTTACGTCATCATACGTGCTAACGTCATCATACGTAAGCACGTTTCATCCAACAATATAATTTATCGCCACCTAGTGGAATCTTTAATAAAATTAACTTGAGTGGTTTGTTTTAATAGTGAGTATATAAACAAACAAGATGTATTGTAAGAGTCACTTTATTTTTCATTAATATTAAAGAAGTGAAGTTGACTTTACATGCTTAAGCTGTTAATTTATTCATTGCATGGGTGGACCTTATCAATCATCCAGACATTTGCCCCCCCTGAGAGATTTTGCAGGAGCCGCCACTCACTGCTTAAGATCCATCCTTTGCTTTTCTTTCAAAGTGCCATCGAAACCCCCTGTTGAGGAAAAGCCAACAAAGCCAGGTCCTGAAGAGAGTGGCGCTCCTCCTCAAGAACCAACTGCACCAAAGGACAAGACACCCCCACCTCCAACCTCCGCCATCAAGGAGCCAGAACCCTCACCCTCAGGAGGGCCAGGTGTGTTCATTTTGTAAGATTATATATACAGGTAGTTTACTGCTTAGGATCAAATCAAACAACGTCACTTAATTTGTTAGATCTCAGAAACTAATCAAGACTTGATCCTGGATAGGTTTTGGATAGGTGATAATCTGTGTAACAGATGTCATAGGCTGAATATTTATAATATGGACTTCACAGAGCAAAATGCCACAGCCCTTTATTGTGATGTACTTCCATGTTCTCCATTCCACGTTCACTAACCCGCACTGAAGAGCATGATGAAGCATCGTCAAATAACCCCCCCCCCAACCCAGACACCGTGGGGAGGCTTTAATTGAGCAGTGTATTGGCAAAGAGCTGTACATTATTTAGTATAACTGTCCAGTAACTTATTCGTAATCCAGATTAAAGTATTGTCTGCAGGTTGCTTACAACATTTTACAAGGTTCAACTCAGAATGTTTGAGAAATCTGCATTTCCTTAAGATCCATCCTTTGCTTTTCTTTCAAAGTGCCATCGAAACCCCCTGTTGAGGAAAAGCCAACAAAGCCAGCTCCAGAAGAGAGTGGCGCTCCTCCTCAAGAACCAACTGCACCGAAGGACAAGACACCCCCACCTCCAACCTCCGGCATTAAGGAGCCAGAACCCTCACCCTCAGGAGGGCCAGGTGTGTTCATTTTGTTAGATTATATATATACAGGAAGTTTACTGCTTAGGATCAAATCAAACAATGTCACTTAATTTGTTAGATCTCAGAAACTAATTAAGACTTGATCCTGGATAGGTTTTGGATAGGTGACAATCTGTGTAACAGATGTCATAGGGTGAATATTTACAAAACGGACTGCACAGGGCAGAATGCCACAGCCCTTTATTGTGATGTACTTCCATGCTCTCCATTCCACGTTCACTAACCCACACTGAAGAGCATGATTAAGCATCGTCAAATAACCCCCCCCAACCCAGACACCGTGGGGAGGCTTTAATTGAGCAGTGTATTGGCAAAGAGCTGTACATTATTTAGTATAACTGTCCAGTAACTTATTCGTAATCCAGATTAAAGTATTGTCAGCAGGTTGCTTACAACATTTTACAAGGTTCAACTCAGAATGTTTGAGAAATCTGCATTTCCTTAAGATCCATCCTTTGCTTTTCTTTCAAAGTGCCATCGAAACCCCCTGTTGAGGAAAAGCCAACAAAGCCAGCTCCTGAAGAGAGTGGCGCTCCTCCTCAAGAATCAACTGCACCGAAGGACAAGACACCCCCACCTCCAACCTCCGGCATCAAGGAGCCAGAACCATCACCCCCAACTCCAGGCCCAGGTACCATATTGGAATTAGTTGCAAAATCAAATATGGATAATATATTAAATGGAATCATATGCTCAAATCAAGCCACCGTATGCTCTGGTAGGGTCAAAACATTGCCGGTTACAAAAGGCCATCGTAGGGTCCTGCAGAATTGTAAAAGTGTGATTTTGTCCTACTTTATAGGCTTCTGGTCCCAAACTTGCCTCATTTAACTGGAACAGGGTGGGACTAACGGACTCTAAGCTGAGTTGGTAGTGGAGTAGGAGTGACTTACCAAGCAGTCGGTCAGCCTGTTTCAGAGTGACACTTCTTAAATGTGGGCAGTGATGGTGATTAAGGCAGCATAACTACGTAAAAGTAGGTGGTGCTAACAGAAGGGGTTGACAGCTAACTGTTATACTGGTAGGAACGAAGTGAACCAGCCTACAATAGATTATATCGTCCGTCCGTCCGTCCGTCCGTCCGATGTCCGATTAGGTGTAGCAACATCGCCCCCTACTGCAAACACTTGGCAGGACCCTACAAACACCTTTAGACTCAGTGAGGCTTTCCTGGCTAAACAAGTGTAACATTCCCTTATAATTCCATGAGATAGTTTTTTTATTAAAACATTTAAATTCAAAATTAACTCACAGCGGCCTAAAGCCTACAGCTGGGCCTAAAGCCTAGAACTAGGCTTCAAACTCTCCCTTCATATCGTACCCCCGCCATTTCATTTTATTAGAGCCATTCATTTGTTCGTTCCTACCAGCCCACCCCGCAGGGACCTGTTTTAGCTTTTAGCCTCCACAACATTCTGAAGCTATACGTACGTCAAATTCAGGATGAAGAGACTCATTGTATACTTCCTGTGCATAATGATATAGAAAGTTTGTTTTACACTCATAGCAATGGAGCATCAGTTTTTATAGATTTCATAGCTATAAGAACAATACTTTGGAGAACAAGTAGTTGATATATATCGTAATCGTTTGAAGACTGATTAAAAATGTATCTTTGCAGAAGACTGTACTCCAGGCTGGTCTGATTGGTACGATGAGCAATATCCTGATGAAGAAAATGGCGGAGATGAGGAATCTTACCAGAAGGTCATAGCCTCAGGGAAAGTGGTTTGTCTGCCTGACTCACCAGTGCAAAACATTGAATGCAAAGCAGAGAGATTCCCTAATACCCCATGGCAGGAATTGGGCCAGACAATCACTTGTGACAAGAATAAAGGACTGAAATGTGTAAGTGAGGATCAAGGAGGACTGCCATGTTACAACTACAAGGTCAGATTCTGCTGCTCCAGAGCAAGTGGACCCCCTGCACCAACTCCTTCTTCACGAAGCCCAGGTACATTGATAAAATTAGTTGCAAAGCACATGGATAATATATTACATGTCATCATACCCATTATGTTTTCTGGGTTACATCGTATAAATATAAATGAGTTTTTAACTCCGCCACCACCGGACACAGCCAATTAGTAAGGTATGCGCTCCTCCTCCAGAACCAACTGGATCGAAGGACAAGACACCCGCACCTCCAACCTCCAGCAACAAGGAGCCAGAACCATCACCCCCAAGTCCAGGCCCAGGTAACATGGTGGAATTAGTTGCACAATCACATATGTATAATATATAAAATGCAATGATATGTTCAATGAAAGCAACCATATTCTCTGGTAGGGCGAGGTCATTGCCAGTTACAAAAGGCTTTCCGAGGGTCCTGAAGGATTGCAAAAGTGTGATTTTGTCCTGCTTTATAGTTTTCTGGTCCCATATTTGGCTCATTTTACTGGAACAGGGTGGGACTAATGGACTCTAAGCTGAGTTTGTAGCGGAATAGAAGTAACTTACTGAGCAGTAGGTCAGGCTGTTTCATAGTGACACTATCAACAATGTGGGCAGTGCTGGTGATTCAGGCAGCATAACTACATAAAAGGATGTGGTGCTAACAAAAGGGGTTTGCAGCTCACTGTGCCTTCGCGTTGATCCTCCACAACATTCTGAAGCGTTTCGTACAGTTAATTCGGGATGAAGATACTCATTGTATACTTTCTTTGCTTAATGATATACACAGTTTGTTGTATTCTCATGTGTGTTAATATGAATATATCTTTATACCAGCTGTATAATACTATTGATCAAATAGCGCAGAATGTGCATACATTACTCAGATCTCAGAAAGAAAATCGGGTTGCCCTGGATGGTAGGAAAATGTGACCACATTCGTATGATTTGTCATAGACTGCATATTTTAGGCTGCAGAGGGCAGGATAACAAATTCCTTTATTTTGCAGTAATTACATGCTCCCAAGTAAATGCAATATACCTTCTGTCAACACCCATCCCTTGCTTTTCTTTCAAAGTGACACCCAATCCCCCGGTTGAGGAAAAGCCAACAAAGCCAGCTCCAGAAGAGAGTGGTGCTCCTCCTCAAGAACCAACTGCACCGAAGGACAAGACACCCCCACCTCCAACCTCCGGCATTAAGGAGCCAGAACCCTCACCCTCAGGAGAGCCAGGTGTGTTCATTTTCTTAGATTATATATATACAGGAAGTTTACGGCTTAGGATCAAATCAAACAATGTCACTTAATTTGTTAGATCTCAGAAACTAATTAAGACTTGATCCTGGATAGGTTTTGGATAGGTGACAATCTGTGTAACAGATGTCATAGGGTGAATATTTACAAAACGGACTGCACAGAGCAGAATGCCACAGCCCTTTATTGTGATGTACTTCCATGCTCTCCATTCCACGTTCACTAACCCGCACTGAAGAGCATGATGAAGCATCGTCAAATAACCCCCCCCAACCCAGACACCACGGGGAGGCTTTAATTGAGCAGTGTATTGGCAAAGAGCTGTACATTATTTAGTATAACTGTCCAGTAACTTATTCGTAATCCAGATTAAAGTATTGTCTGCAGGTTGCTTACAACATTTTACAAGGTTCAACTCAGAATGTTTGAGAAATCTGCATTCCCTTAAGATCCATCCTTTGCTTTTCTTTCAAAGTGCCATCGAAACCCATTGTTGAGGAAAAGCCAACAAAGCCAGCTCCTGAAGAGAGTGGCGCTCCTCCTCAAGAACCAACTGCACCGAAGGACAAGACACCCCCACCTCCAACCTCCGGCATCAAGGAGCCAGAACCCTCACCCTCAGGAGGGCCAGGTGTGTTCATTTTGTTAGATTATATATATACACTAAGTTTACTGCTTATGATCAAATCAAACAATGTGACTTAATTTGTTAGATCTCAGTAAACAATTAAGACTTGCTAATGGATAGGTGTTGGAAAGGTGACAATCTGTGTAACAGATTGTCATAGGCTGAATATTTATAATGTGGACTGCAGAGGGCAGATTGCCACACCTCTTTATTATGCTGTACTTCCATGCTCCGCATCCCACGTTCACTAACCCGCACTGATGAGCATGATGAAGCATCGTCAAATAACCCCCCCAACCCAGACACCTTGGGGAGGCTTTAATTGAGCAGTGTATTGGCAAAGAGCTGTACATAATTTAGTATAACTGTCCAGTAACTTATTCGTAATCCAGATTAAAGTATTGTCTGCAGGTTGCTTACAACATTTTACAAGGTTCAACTCAGAATGTTTGAGAAATCTGCATTTCCTTAAGATCCATCCTTTGCTTTTCTTTCAAAGTGCCATCGAAACCCCCTGTTGAGGAAAAGCCAACAAAGCCAGCTCCTGAAGAGAGTGGCGCTCCTCCTCAAGAACCAACTGCACCGAATGACAAGACACCCCCACCTCCAACCTCCGGCATCAAGGAGCCAGAACCATCACCCCCATCTCCAGGCCCAGGTACCATATTGGAATTGGTTGCAAAATCAAACAGGTCCCTGCGGGGTGGGCTGGTAGGAACGAATAAGCAAAGAATATAAACATAATGTATTATGACACTTGTTTAGCCAGGAAAGCCTCACTGAGTGTAAAGGTTTTTGTAGGGTCCTGCCAAGTGTTTGCAGTAGGGGGCGATGTTGCTACACCTAATCGGACAATACGAAGGGAGAGTTTGAGGCCTAGTTCTAGGCTTTAGGCCGCTGTGAGTTAATTTTTAATTTAAATGTTTTAATTAAAAGCTATCTCAGTGAATTATAAGGGAATGTTACACTTGTTTAGCCAGGAAAGCCTCACTGAGTTTAAAGGTTTTCGTACGGTCCTGCCAAGTGTTTGCAATAGGGGGCGATGTTGCTACACCTAATCGGACATCAGAAGGACGGACGGACGGACGGACGATATAATCTATTGTAGGCTGGTTCACTTCGTTCCTACCAGTAATATGGATAATATATTAAATGGAATCATATGTTCAATTCAAGCCACCGTATGCTCTGGTAGGGTCAAAACATTGCCGGTTACAAAAGGCCATCGTAGCGTCCTGAAGAATTGTAAAAGTGTGATTTTGTCCTACTTTATAGGCTTCTGGTCCCATACTTGCCTCATTTTACTGGAACAGGTGGGACTAACGGACTCTAAGCTGAGTTCGTAGTGGAATAGGAGTAACTTACCAAGCAGTAGGTCAGCCTGTTCCAGAGTGACACTTCTTAAATGTGGGCAGTGATGGTGATTAAGGCAGCATATCTACGTAAAAGTAGGTGGTGCTAACAGAAGGGGTTGGCAGCTCACTGTTATTTAGCTTAGAGCCTCCACAACATTCTGAAGCTAGACGTTTGGTTACTTCAGGATGAAGAGACTCATTGTATACTTCCTGTGCATAATGATATAGAAAGTTTGTTGTACGCTCATAGCAATGGAGCATTCAGTTTTGATACATTTTATAGCTTTAAGAACATTACCTTGGAGAAAAAAGGAGTTGATATATATAGCAATTGTTTGAAGACTGATTAAGAATGTATTTTTGCAGAAGACTGTACTCCAGGCTGGTCTGACTGGTACGATGAGCAATATCCTGATGAAGAAAATGGCGGAGATGAGGAATCTTACCAGAAGGTCATAGCCTCAGGAAAAGTGGTTTGTCTGCCTGACTCACCAGTGCAAAACATTGAATGCAAAGCAGAGCGATTCCCTAATACCCCATGGCAGGAATTGGGCCAGACAATCACTTGTGACAAGAATGAAGGACTGAAATGTGTAAGTGAGGATCAAGGAGGACTGCCATGTTACAACTACAAGGTCAGATTCTGCTGCTCCAGAGCAAGTGGACCCCCTGCACCAACTCCTTCTTCACAAAGCCCAGGTACATTGATAAAATTAGTTGCAAAGCACATGGATAATATATTACATGTCATCATACCCATTATGTTTTCTGGGTTACATCGTATAAATATAAATGAGTTTTTAACTCCGCCACCACCGGACACAGCCAATTAGTAAGGTATGCGCTCCTCCTCCAGAACCAACTGGATCGAAGGACAAGACACCTGCACCTCCAACCTCCAGCAACAAGGAGCCAGAACCATCACCCCCAAGTCCAGGCCCAGGTAACATGGTGGAATTAGTTGCACAATCACATATGTATAATATATAAAATGCAATGATATGTTCAATGAAAGCAACCATATTCTCTGGTAGGGCGAGGTCATTGCCAGTTACAAAAGGCTTTCCGAGGGTCCTGAAGGATTGCAAAAGTGTGATTTTATCCTGATTTATAGTTTTCTGGTCCCATATTTGGCTCATTTTACTGGAACAGGGTGGGACTAATGGACTCTAAGCTGAGTTTGTAGCGGAATAGAAGTAACTTACTGAGCAGTAGGTCAGGCTGTTTCATAGTGACACTATCAACAATGTGGGCAGTGCTGGTGATTCAGGCAGCATACCTATGTAAAAGGATGTGGTGCTAATAAAAGGGGTTTGCAGCTCACTGTGCCTTCGCGTTGATCCTGCACAACATTCTGAAGCGTTTCGTACAGTTAATTCGGGATGAAGATACTCATTGTATACTTTCTTTGCGTAATGATATACACAGTTTGTTGTATTCTCATGTGTGTTAATATGAATATATCTTTATACCAGCTGTATAATACTATTGATCAAATAGCACATAATGTGCATACATTACTCAGATCTCAGAAAGAAAATCGGGTTGCCCTGGATGGTAGGAAAATGTGACCACATTCGTATGAATTGTCATAGACTGCATATTTTAGTCTGCAGAGGGCAGGATAACAAATTCCTTTATTTTGCAGTAATTACATGCTCCCAAGTAAATGCAATATACCTTCTGTCAACACCCATCCCTTGCTTTTCTTTCAAAAGTGACACCCAATCCCCCGGTTGAGGAAAAGCCAACAAAGCCAGCTCCAGAAGAGAGTGGCGCTCCTCCTCAAGAACCAACTGCACCGAAGGACAAGACACCCCCACCTCCAACCTCCGGCATTAAGGAGCCAGAACCCTCACCCTCAGGAGAGCCAGGTGTGTTCATTTTCTTAGATTATATATATACAGGAAGTTTACGGCTTAGGATCAAATCAAACAATGTCACTTAATTTGTTTGATCTCAGAAACTAATTAAGACTTGATCCTGGATAGGTTTTGGATAGGTGACAATCTGTGTAACAGATGTCATAGGGTGAATATTTACAAAACGGACTGCACAGAGCAGAATGCCACAGCCCTTTATTGTGATGTACTTCCATGCTCTCCATTCCACGTTCACTAACCCGCACTGAAGAGCATGATGAAGCATCGTCAAATAACCCCCCCCCCAACCCAGACACCGTGGGGAGGCTTTAATTGAGCAGTGTATTGGCAAAGAGCTGTACATTATTTAGTATAACTGTCCAGTAACTTATTCGTAATCCAGATTAAAGTATTGTCTGCAGGTTGCTTACAACATTTTACAAGGTTCAACTCAGAATGTTTGAGAAATCTGCATTCCCTTAAGATCAGGGGCGGTTTCTTCATTAGGGCGATTGGGCGACGCACCACCAATGTCATTCAACCACAGAGTCACGCTAGCCGTCACTGTCAGCCTCTGGATATAGTCCAATCAGCGTCATGTCACGTTCTGTGGAGTACCGCCTCTTTTTGGGCGATTTCACTACGGCTGAGAATCGCCCCGAGTGGCCCCATAGACTTACATTCAAAGATGTTTTTTTTCGAACGGGGGCGCTGCAATGCATTCTCTATGGCTTCCGGGAGGGCATGCACTAACGTGCTTACGTCATCATACGTGCTAACGTCATCATACGTAAGCACGTTTCATCCAACAATATAATTTATCGCCACCTAGTGGAATCTTTAATAAAATTAACTTGAGTGGTTTGTTTTAATAGTGAGTATATAAACAAACAAGATGTATTGTAAGAGTCACTTTATTTTTCATTAATATTAAAGAAGTGAAGTTGCCTTTACATGCTTAAGCTGTTAATTTATTCATTGCATGGGTGGACCTTATCAATCATCCAGACATTTGCCCCCCCTGAGAGATTTTGCAGGAGCCGCCACTGCTTAAGATCCATCCTTTGCTTTTCTTTCAAAGTGCCATCGAAACCCCCTGTTGAGGAAAAGCCAACAAAGCCAGCTCCTGAAGAGAGTGGCGCTCCTCCTCAAGAACCAACTGCACCGAAGGACAAGACACCCCCACCTCCAACCTCCGGCATCAAGGAGCCAGAACCCTCACCCTCAGGAGGGCCAGGTGTGTTCATTTTGTTAGATTATATATATACACGAAGTTTACTGCTTAGGATCAAATCAAACAATGTGACTTAATTTTTTAGATCTCAGAAAACAATTAATACTTGCTAATGGATAGGTGTTGGATAGGTGACAATCTGTGCAACAGATTGTCATAGGCTGAATATTTATAATGTGGACTGCAGAGGGCAGATTGCCACACCTCTTTATTATGCTGTACTTCCATGCTCCCCATCCCACGTTCACTAATCGGCACTGATGAGTATGATGAAGCATCGTCAAATAACCCCCCCAACCCAGACACCTTGCGGAGGCTTTAATTGAGCAGTGTATTGGCAAAGAGCTGTACATAATTTAGTATAACTGTCCAGTAACGTATTCGTAATCCAGATTAAAGTATTGTCTGCAGGTTGCTTACAACATTTTACAAGGTTCAACTCAGAATGTTTGAGAAATCTGCATTCCCTTAAGATCCATCCTTTGCTTTTCTTTCAAAGTGCCATCGAAACCCCCTGTTGAGGAAAAGCCAACAAAGCCAGCTCCTGAAGAGAGTGGCGCTCCTCCTCAAGAACCAACTGCACCGAAGGACAAGACACCCCCACCTCCAACCTCCGGCATAAAGGAGCCAGAACCCTCACCCTCAGGAGGGCCAGGTGTGTTCATTTTGTTAGATTACATATTTACACGAAGTTTACTGCTTAGGATCAAATCAAACAATGTGACTTATTTTGTTAGATCTCAGAAAACAATTAAGACGTGCTAATGGATAGGTGTTGGATAGGTGACAATCTGTGTAACAGATTGTCATAGGCTGAATATTTATAATGTGGACTGCAGAGGGCAGATTGCCACACCTCTTTATTATGCTGTACTTCCATGCTCCCCATCCCACGTTCACTAACCCGCACTGATGAGCATGATGAAGCATCGTCAAATAACCCCCCCAACCCAGACACCTTGGGGAGGCTTTAATTGAGCAGTGTATTGGCAAAGAGCTGTACATAATTTAGTATAACTGTCCAGTAACTTATTCGTAATCCAGATTAAAGTATTGTCTGCAGGTTGCTTACAACATTTTACAAGGTTCAACTCAGAATGTTTGAGAAATCTGCATTTCCTTAAGATCCATCCTTTGCTTTTCTTTCAAAGTGCCATCGAAACCCCCTGTTGAGGAAAAGCCAACAAAGCCAGCTCCTGAAGAGAGTGGCGCTCCTCCTCAAGAACCAACTGCACCGAAGGACAAGACACCCCCACCTCCAACCTCTGGCAACAAGGAGCCAGAACCATCACCCCCAACTCCAGGCCCAGGTACCATATTGGAATTAGTTGCAAAATCAAACAGGTCCCTGCGGGGTGGGCTGGTAGGACCGAATAAGCAAAGAATATAAACATAATGTATTATGACACTTGTTTAGCCAGGAAAGCCTCACTGAGTGTAAAGGTTTTTGTAGGGTCAAGCCAAGTGTTTGCAGTAGGGGGCAATGTTGCTACACCTAATCGGACGATACGAAGGGAGAGTTTGAGGCCTAGTTCTAGGCTTTAGGCCTAGCTGTAGGCTTTAGGCCGCTGTGAGTTAATTTTTAATTTAAATGTTTAAATTAAAAGCTATCTCAGTGAATTATAAGGGAATGTTACACTTGTTTAGCCAGGAAAGCCTCACTGAGTTTAAAGGTTTTCGTAGGGTCCTGCCAAGTGTTTGCAATAGGGGGCGATGTTGCTACACCTAATCGGACATCAGAAGGACGGACGGACGGACGGACGATATAATCTATTGTAGGCTGGTTCACTTCGTTCCTACCAGTAATATGGATAATATATTAAATGGAATCATATGTTCAATTCAAGCCACCGTATGCTCTGGTAGGGTCAAAACATTGCCGGTTACAAAAGGCCATCGTAGGGTCCTGAAGAATTGTAAAAGTGTGATTTTGTCCTACTTTATAGGCTTCTGGTTCCATACTTGCCTCATTTTACTGGAACAGGGTGGGACTAACGGACTCTAAGCTGAGTTCGTAGTGGAATAGGAGTAACTTACCAAGCAGTCGGTCAGCCTGTTTCAGGGTGACACTTCTTAAATGTGGGCAGTGATGGTGATTAAGGCAGCATAACTACGTAAACGTAGGTGGTGCTAACAGAAGGTGTTGGCAGCTCACTTTATTTAGCTTTGAGCCTCCACAACATTCTGAAGCTATACGTTCGGTTAATTCAGGATGAAGAGACTCATTGTATACTTCCTGTGCATAATGATATAGAAAGTTTGTTGAACGCTCATAGCAATGGAGCATTCAGTTTTGATTGATTTCATAGCTTTAAGAACAATACCTTGGAGAAAAAGTAGTTGATATATATCGTAATCGTTTGAAGACTGATTAAAAATGTATCTTTGCAGAAGACTGTACTCCAGGCTGGTCTGATTGGTACGATGAGCAATATCCTGATGAAGAAAATGGCGGAGATGAGGAATCTTACCAGAAGGTTATAGCCTCAGGGAAAGTGGTTTGTCTGCCTGACTCACCAGTGCAAAACATTGAATGCAAAGCAGAGCGATTCCCTAATACCCCATGGCAGGAATTGGGCCAGACAATCACTTGTGACAAGAATGAAGGACTGAAATGTGTAAATGAGGATCAAGGAGGACTGCCATGTTACAACTACAAGGTCAGATTCTGCTGCTCCAGAGCAGGTGGACCCCCGGCACCACCCATTACTCAGGCCCCAACCAAAGGGGCCCCTGAGAAACCACCAACAGCAGCTGCTCCGGAAACAACGAAAAGGAAACCAAAGTCCCCACCAGTGCCTAAAGAGACGACTATAGGTGAAGGTAACTTTGACAATGGTGACATGAACAACATCAATTCTCTGCTAGTTAAAATAAATTACGTCAGTAAAATTACCGACCTTCACCCTGTAAACATTCCACCAATCAGAAGTATTGTATTTTTATTGGAATCAAAAACAGCTTTTACTCAACATTGAAAACCTTACTTTGGGAAAAAATAACAATGCTTTGGCAGTTTTTCTAATATTAGACTTATGAATATATTCGAAACACGTGAGATCAAAAACATTTAAAATGACTTTAAACACGTTTTGTGACGTCACATGATAGGTTATAATCCACGTTTAATAATGGACGTTTGAAAAGTAAACAATCAAGTAAAATACATTGCCCTTGTATGCATGCTATATAGATAAACATCATGCTACAGGTATCCACGTATTAAATACACACATTACACCTGGATAATTTCCCAATTTCTGATGTTAACACAATGCTCCAGATACTAATTTGCTGAAGTTATTGTTCCCCATTCCACTCGTTCCTATGATTCAATGTGACCAAACTCAAAACTATTTACCTGTCCTAACAAAAAATATTTTGGGAGATGTAATATTCAGTGATAATGATGATGTGTATTATTTATGCGATACACACATCATAATTCAAGTATATTTTTTGCAGAATGGATTGTTCCAGCAACACAGCAACCAATTGAGGCTACAAAACCCACCAAACAAGGTAAGGATTGGAGTGTGGGAACAGAATCTTGAGGCCTGTTTGAATGCATACATATGGTTGAAATATTTTGCTAAATCTGCTGGAATCTCATCACTGATTAATGTTATATGTTTGCAGAAGAGTGTGCTTTAGGCTGGTCTGAGTGGTATGATGATCAATACCCTGATGAAGAAAATGGCGGAGATGAGGAATCCTACCAAAAGGTTATAGAGTCGGGGAAAGAGGTCTGTCTGCCTGACTCATCAGTGGAAAAAATTGACTGCAAAGCAGAGAGATTCCCTAATACTCCATGGGAGGAATTGGGCCAGACGATCACTTGTGACAAGAGCACAGGCTTGAAATGCTCTAATAACGATCAGGACTTTCTGCCATGTTATAACTACAAGGTCAGATTCTGCTGCTCCAGAGCAGGTGGACCCCCTGCACCAATTCCATCTAAAGCAAGCCCAGGTACCATTCTGGAATTAGTTGCAAAATCACATAGTTAATATATTAAATGCCATCATTCATAGTTGAGTTTTTTTGTTGGATCAGGTAAATGTGTATTTAAATGCACCACCACCTGGCAAAGCCAATCAGTGAGGTTTGCACTCTTCCTCCAGAACCAACTGCATCGAAGGACAAGACACCTGCACCACCAACCACTGGCATCAAGGAGCCAGAACCCTCAAAGCCAGAAGGGCCAGGTGTGTCCATGCTCTACGAATATATATAGACAGGATGTATATTTCTCAGAATCAAATCACTCAAAATGTGACTACATTTTTAGATCTCAGAGACGAAGTATGATTGTAACTGGATGGTATGAATGGGTGACCACGTCCGCTAACATGATTTATAAACTGCAAGTTATAGGATGCAGAGGGCTGAATGCTAATCTAATTTATTGTGCTGTACGTCCATGCTCCCACGTTTTTTAATTGTATATTCTTTCAACATCTATCCCTTGCTTTTCTTTCAAAGTGACACCGAAACCACCGGTTGAGGAAAAGACAACAAAGGCAGTTCCAGAAGAGAGCGGCCCTCCTCCTCCAGAACCAACTGCATCGAAGGAGAAGTCACCCGCACCTCCAACCTCCAGCAACAAGGAGCCAGAACCATCACCCTCAACTCCAGGCCCAGGTACCATGGTGGAATTAGTTGCAACAAAACATGTGTATAATAAATTACATGCAATCATATGTTCAGTAAAAAGCAACCACATGTTCTGGTTGTGCAGGGACATTCCTGGTTACAAAAAGGCTATTCTAGTGTCCTGAAGCATTTAAAATATGGGCTTTTGTCCTGCTTTGCAGTCTACTGGTCCAAAACTTGGCTCATTTACTGGAACAGGGTATGACTAGCAGACTCTAGGCTGGGTTGGTAGCAGAATGGGAGGAATTTACGGAGCAGTAGGTCAGCCTGTGTCAGAGTAATTGAGCGACCGTGACTTCGTAAATGTATTTGGTGCTAACAGAAGGGGTATGGCAGCTCACCAGGCTTTCGGGTTGATACTCAACAAAAATTTAAGTAGCTCTATGTTCAGTCCATTCATGATAAAAACTCACTGTATACTTGCTGTACGTAAATACATGTTTTACTGTACACTCGTAGCCAGCGTGCATTCATAGGTATCATGCATTTTATAGCTGTCAGAACATTACTTTGTAGAAATGTAGTTGATATATAGTAACAGTTTGAAGACTGAATAAAAATGTATCTTTGCAGAAGACTGTATTCCAGGCTGGTCTGACTGGTACGATGAGCAATATCCTGATGAAGAAAATGGCGGAGATGAGGAATCTTACCAGAAGGTTATAGCCTCAGGGAAAGTGGTTTGTCTGCCTGACTCACCAGTGCAAAACATTGAATGCAAAGCAGAGAGATTCCCTAATACCCCATGGGAGGAATTGGGCCAGACAATAACTTGTGACAAGAATAAAGGACTGAAATGTGTAAATGAGGATCAAGGAGGACTGCCGTGTTACAACTACAAGGTCAGATTCTGCTGCTCCAGAGCAGGTGGACCCCCTGCACCAATTCCATCTAAAGCAAGCCCAGGTACCATTCTGGAATTAGTTGCACAATCACATCGATAATATATGAAATGCCATCATTCATAATTGTGTTTTTTTGGGTTAGATCAGGTAAATGTGTATTTAAATGCCCCACCACCTGGCAAAGCCAATCAGTGAGGTTTGCACTCTTCCTCCAGAACCAACTGCATCGAAGGACAAGACACCTGCACCTCCAACCTCTGGCATCAAGGAGCCAGAACCCTCAAAGCCAGAAGGGCCAGGTGTGTCCATGCTCTACGAATATATATAGACAGGATGTATATTTCTCAGAATCAAATCACTCAAAATGTGACTACATTTTTAGATCTCAGAGACGAAGTATGATTGTAACTGGATGGTATGAATGGGTGACCACGTCCGCTAACATGATTTATAAACTGCAAGTTATAGGATGCAGAGGGCTGAATGCTAATCTAATTTATTGTGCTGTACGTCCATGCTCCCACGTTTTTTAAATGTATATTCTTTCAACATCTATCCCTTGCTTTTCTTTCAAAGTGACACCGAAACCGCCGGTTGAGGAAAAGACAACAAAGGCAGTTCCAGAAGAGAGCGGCCCTCCTCCTCCAGAACCAACTGCATCGAAGGAGAAGTCACCCGCACCTCCAACCTCCAGCAACAAGGAGCCAGAACCATCACCCCCAGAAGGTCCAGGTGTGTTCATTTTGCAAGATTTTACATATAAATTCAGGCTGTATAATACTTAGGATCAAATCATACAATGTGACTAAATATGTTAGATCTCATAATCGAATTAGACTTGCACCTGGATGAGGTTTGGATGGGTGACTACTTGTGTAACAGATATCATAGTCAAATATTTTACAATGTGGCTGGAGAGGGCAGAATGCCACGCACCTTTATTGTTCTGTATGTCCATGCTCCCACGTCTAAACAATCTACATTCTGTCAACATCCATCCCTTAACTTTCTTTCAAAGTGACATCAAAACCCCCAGTTGAAGAAAAGCCAACAAAACCAGCTCCAGAAGAGAGTGGCGCTCCTCCTCAAGAACCAACTGGATCGAAGGACAAGACACCCCCACCTCCAACCTCCAGCAACAAGGAGCCAGAACCCTCAAAGCCAGAAGGGCCAGGTGTGTCCATGCTCTACGAATATATATAGACAGGATGTATATTTCTCAGAATCAAATCACTCAAAATGTGACTACATTTTTAGATCTCAGAGACGAAGTATGATTGTAACTGGATGGTATGAATGGGTGACCACGTCCGCTAACATGATTTATAAACTGCAAGTTATAGGATGCAGAGGGCTGAATGCTAATCTAATTTATTGTGCTGTACGTCCATGCTCCCACGTTTTTAAAATGTATATTCTTTCAACATCTATCCCTTGCTTTTCTTTCAAAGTGACACCGAAACCGCCGGTTGAGGAAAAGACAACAAAGGCAGTTCCAGAAGAGAGCGGCCCTCCTCCTCCAGAACCAACTGCATCGAAGGAGAAGTCACCCGCACCTCCAACCTCCAGCAACAAGGAGCCAGAACCATCACCCCCAGAAGGTCCAGGTGTGTTCATTTTGCAAGATTTTACATATAAATTCAGGCTGTATAATACTTAGGATCAAATCATACAATGTGACTAAATATGTTAGATCTCATAATCGAATTAGACTTGCACCTGGATGAGGTTTGGATGGGTGACTACTTGTGTAACAGATATCATAGTCAAATATTTTACAATGTGGCTGGAGAGGGCAGAATGCCACGCACCTTTATTGTTCTGTATGTCCATGCTCCCACGTCTAAACAATCTACATTCTGTCAACATCCATCCCTTAACTTTCTTTCAAAGTGACATCAAAACCCCCAGTTGAAGAAAAGCCAACAAAACCAGCTCCAGAAGAGAGTGGCGCTCCTCCTCAAGAACCAACTGGATCGAAGGACAAGACACCCCCACCTCCAACCTCCAGCAACAAGGAGCCAGAACCCTCAAAGCCAGAAGGGCCAGGTGTGTCCATGCTCTACGAATATATATAGACAGGATGTATATTTCTCAATCAAATCACTCAAAATGTGACTACATTTTTAGATCTCAGAGACGAAGTATGATTGTAACTGGATGGTATGAATGGGTGACCACGTCCGCTAACATGATTTATAAACTGCAAGTTATAGGATGCAGAGGGCTGAATGCTAATCTAATTTATTGTGCTGTACGTCCATGCTCCCACGTTTTTTAATTGTATATTCCTTCAACATCTATCCCTTGCTTTTCTTTCAAAGTGACACCGAAACCGCCGGTTGAGGACAAGACAACAAAGGCAGTTCCAGAAGAGAGTGGCGCTCCTCCTCAAGAACCAACTGCATCGAAGGAGAAGTCACCCGCACCTCCAACCTCCAGCAACAAGGAGCCAGAACCATCACCCTCAACTCCAGGCCCAGGTACCATGGTGGAATTAGTTGCAACAAAACATGTGTATAATAAATTACATGCAATCATATGTTCAGTAAAAAGAAACCACATGTTCTAGTTGTGCAGGGACATTCCTGGTTACAAAAAGGCTATTCTAGTGTCCTGAAGCATTTAAAATATGGGCTTTTGTCCTGCTTTGCAGTCTACTGGTCCAAAACTTGGCTCATTTACTGGAACAGGGTATGACTAACAGACTCTAGGCTGGGTTGGTAGCAGAATGGGAGGAATTTACGGAGCAGTAGGTCAGCCTGTGTCAGAGTAATTGAGCGACCGTGACTTCGTAAATGTATTTGGTGCTAACAGAAGGGGTATGGCAGCTCACCAGGCTTTCGGGTTGATACTCAACACAAATTTAAGTAGCTCTATGTTCAGTCCATTCATGATAAAAACTCACTGTATACTTGCTGTACGTAAATACATGTTTTACTGTACACTCGTAGCCAGCGTGCATTCATAGGTATCATGCAATTTATAGCTGTCAGAACATTACTTTGTACAAATGTAGTTGATATATAGTAACAGTTTGAAGACTGATTAAAAATGTATCTTTGCAGAAGACTGTACTCCAGGCTGGTCTGACTGGTACGATGAGCAATATCCTGATGAAGAAAATGGCGGAGATGAGGAATCTTACCAGAAGGTTATAGCCTCAGGGAAAGTGGTTTGTCTGCCTGACTCACCAGTGCAAAACATTGAATGCAAAGCAGAGAGATTCCCTAATACCCCATGGGAGGAATTGGGCCAGACAATAACTTGTGACAAGAATAAAGGACTGAAATGTGTAAATGAGGATCAAGGAGGACTGCCGTGTTACAACTACAAGGTCAGATTCTGCTGCTCCAGAGCAGGTGGACCCCCTGCACCAATTCCATCTAAAGCAAGCCCAGGTACCATTCTGGAATTAGTTGCACAATCACATCGATAATATATGAAATGCCATCATTCATAATTGTGTTTTTTTGGGTTAGATCAGGTAAATGTGTATGTAAATGCACCAACACCTGGCAAAGCCAATCAGTGAGGTTTGCACTCTTCCTCCAGAACCAACTGCATCGAAGGACAAGACACCCGCACCTCCAACCTCTGGCATCAAGGAGCCAGAACCCTCAAAGCCAGAAGGGCCAGGTGTGTCCATGCTCTACGAATATATATAGACAGGATGTATATTTCTCAGAATCAAATCACTCAAAATGTGACTACATTTTTAGATCTCAGAGACGAAGTATGATTGTAACTGGATGGTATGAATGGGTGACCACGTCCGCTAACATGATTTATAAACTGCAAGTTATAGGATGCAGAGGGCTGAATGCTAATCTAATTTATTGTGCTGTACGTCCATGCTCCCACGTTTTTTAATTGTATATTCCTTCAACATCTATCCCTTGCTTTTCTTTCAAAGTGACACCGAAACCGCCGGTTGAGGACAAGACAACAAAGGCAGTTCCAGAAGAGAGTGGCGCTCCTCCTCAAGAACCAACTGCATCGAAGGAGAAGTCACCCGCACCTCCAACCTCCAGCAACAAGGAGCCAGAACCATCACCCTCAACTCCAGGCCCAGGTACCATGGTGGAATTAGTTGCAACAAAACATGTGTATAATAAATTACATGCAATCATATGTTCAGTAAAAAGCAACCACATGTTCTAGTTGTGCAGGGACATTCCTGGTTCCAAAAAGGCTATTCTAGTGTCCTGAAGCATTTAAAATATGGGCTTTTGTCCTGCTTTGCAGTCTACTGGTCCAAAACTTGGCTCATTTACTGGAACAGGGTATGACTAACAGACTCTAGGCTGGGTTGGTAGCAGAATGGGAGGAATTTACGGAGCAGTAGGTCAGCCTGTGTCAGAGTAATTGAGCGACCGTGACTTCGTAAATGTATTTGGTGCTAACAGAAGGGGTATGGCAGCTCACCAGGCTTTCGGGTTGATACTCAACAAAAATTTAAGTAGCTCTATGTTCAGTCCATTCATGATAAAAACTCACTGTATACTTGCTGTACGTAAATACATGTTTTACTGTACACTCGTAGCCAGCGTGCATTCATAGGTATCATGCATTTTATAGCTGTCAGAACATTACTTTGTAGAAATGTAGTTGATATATAGTAACAGTTTGAAGACTGATTAAAAATGTATCTTTGCAGAAGACTGTATTCCAGGCTGGTCTGACTGGTACGATGAGCAATATCCTGATGAAGAAAATGGCGGAGATGAGGAATCTTACCAGAAGGTTATAGCCTCAGGGAAAGTGGTTTGTCTGCCTGACTCACCAGTGCAAAACATTGAATGCAAAGCAGAGAGATTCCCTAATACCCCATGGGAGGAATTGGGCCAGACAATAACTTGTGACAAGAATAAAGGACTGAAATGTGTAAATGAGGATCAAGGAGGACTTCCATGTTACAACTACAAGGTCAGATTCTGCTGCTCCAGAGCCGGTGGACCCCCTGCACCAATTCCATCTAAAGCAAGCCCAGGTACCATTCTGGAATTAGTTGCAAAATCACATCGATAATACATTAAATGCCATCATTCATAATTGTGTTTTTTTGGGTTATATCAGGTGAATGTGTATGTAAATGCACCAACACCTGGCACAGCCAATCAGTGAGGTTTGCACTCTTCCTCCAGAACCAACTGCATCGAAGGACAAGACACCCCCACCTCCAACCTCCAGCAACAAGGAGCCAGAACCCTCAAAGCCAGAAGGGCCAGGTGTGTCCATGCTCTACGAATATATATAGACAGGATGTATATTTCTCAGAATCAAATCACTCAAAATGTGACTACATTTTTAGATCTCAGAGACGAAGTATGATTGTAACTGGATGGTATGAATGGGTGACCACGTCCGCTAACATGATTTATAAACTGCAAGTTATAGGATGCAGAGGGCTGAATGCTAATCTAATTTATTGTGCTGTACGTCCATGCTCCCACGTTTTTTAATTGTATATTCTTTCAACATCTATCCCTTGCTTTTCTTTCAAAGTGACACCGAAACCGCCGGTTGAGGAAAAGACAACAAAGGCAGTTCCAGAAGAGAGCGGCCCTCCTCCTCCAGAACCAACTGCATCGAAGGAGAAGTCACCCGCACCTCCAACCTCCAGCAACAAGGAGCCAGAACCATCACCCCCAGAAGGTCCAGGTGTGTTCATTTTGCAAGATTTTACATATAAATTCAGGCTGTATAATACTTAGGATCAAATCATACAATGTGACTAAATATGTTAGATCTCATAATCGAATTAGACTTGCACCTGGATGAGGTTTGGATGGGTGACTACTTGTGTAACAGATATCATAGTCAAATGTATTTGGTGCTAACAGAAGGGGTATGGCAGCTCACCAGGCTTTCGGGTTGATACTCAACAAAAATTTAAGTAGCTCTATGTTCAGTCCATTCATGATAAAAACTCACTGTATACTTGCTGTACGTAAATACATGTTTTACTGTACACTCGTAGCCAGCGTGCATTCATAGGTATCATGCATTTTATAGCTGTCAGAACATTACTTTGTAGAAATGTAGTTGATATATAGTAACAGTTTGAAGACTGAATAAAAATGTATCTTTGCAGAAGACTGTATTCCAGGCTGGTCTGACTGGTACGATGAGCAATATCCTGATGAAGAAAATGGCGGAGATGAGGAATCTTACCAGAAGGTTATAGCCTCAGGGAAAGTGGTTTGTCTGCCTGACTCACCAGTGCAAAACATTGAATGCAAAGCAGAGAGATTCCCTAATACCCCATGGGAGGAATTGGGCCAGACAATAACTTGTGACAAGAATAAAGGACTGAAATGTGTAAATGAGGATCAAGGAGGACTGCCGTGTTACAACTACAAGGTCAGATTCTGCTGCTCCAGAGCAGGTGGACCCCCTGCACCAATTCCATCTAAAGCAAGCCCAGGTACCATTCTGGAATTAGTTGCACAATCACATCGATAATATATGAAATGCCATCATTCATAATTGTGTTTTTTTGGGTTAGATCAGGTAAATGTGTATTTAAATGCCCCACCACCTGGCAAAGCCAATCAGTGAGGTTTGCACTCTTCCTCCAGAACCAACTGCATCGAAGGACAAGACACCTGCACCTCCAACCTCTGGCATCAAGGAGCCAGAACCCTCAAAGCCAGAAGGGCCAGGTGTGTCCATGCTCTACGAATATATATAGACAGGATGTATATTTCTCAGAATCAAATCACTCAAAATGTGACTACATTTTTAGATCTCAGAGACGAAGTATGATTGTAACTGGATGGTATGAATGGGTGACCACGTCCGCTAACATGATTTATAAACTGCAAGTTATAGGATGCAGAGGGCTGAATGCTAATCTAATTTATTGTGCTGTACGTCCATGCTCCCACGTTTTTTAAATGTATATTCTTTCAACATCTATCCCTTGCTTTTCTTTCAAAGTGACACCGAAACCGCCGGTTGAGGAAAAGACAACAAAGGCAGTTCCAGAAGAGAGCGGCCCTCCTCCTCCAGAACCAACTGCATCGAAGGAGAAGTCACCCGCACCTCCAACCTCCAGCAACAAGGAGCCAGAACCATCACCCCCAGAAGGTCCAGGTGTGTTCATTTTGCAAGATTTTACATATAAATTCAGGCTGTATAATACTTAGGATCAAATCATACAATGTGACTAAATATGTTAGATCTCATAATCGAATTAGACTTGCACCTGGATGAGGTTTGGATGGGTGACTACTTGTGTAACAGATATCATAGTCAAATATTTTACAATGTGGCTGGAGAGGGCAGAATGCCACGCACCTTTATTGTTCTGTATGTCCATGCTCCCACGTCTAAACAATCTACATTCTGTCAACATCCATCCCTTAACTTTCTTTCAAAGTGACATCAAAACCCCCAGTTGAAGAAAAGCCAACAAAACCAGCTCCAGAAGAGAGTGGCGCTCCTCCTCAAGAACCAACTGGATCGAAGGACAAGACACCCCCACCTCCAACCTCCAGCATCAAGGAGCCAGAACCCTCAAAGCCAGAAGGGCCAGGTGTGTCCATGCTCTACGAATATATATAGACAGGATGTATATTTCTCAGAATCAAATCACTCAAAATGTGACTACATTTTTAGATCTCAGAGACGAAGTATGATTGTAACTGGATGGTATGAATGGGTGACCACGTCCGCTAACATGATTTATAAACTGCAAGTTATAGGATGCAGAGGGCTGAATGCTAATCTAATTTATTGTGCTGTACGTCCATGCTCCCACGTTTTTTAAATGTATATTCTTTCAACATCTATCCCTTGCTTTTCTTTCAAAGTGACACCGAAACCGCCGGTTGAGGAAAAGACAACAAAGGCAGTTCCAGAAGAGAGCGGCCCTCCTCCTCCAGAACCAACTGCATCGAAGGAGAAGTCACCCGCACCTCCAACCTCCAGCAACAAGGAGCCAGAACCATCACCCCCAGAAGGTCCAGGTGTGTTCATTTTGCAAGATTTTACATATAAATTCAGGCTGTATAATACTTAGGATCAAATCATACAATGTGACTAAATATGTTAGATCTCATAATCGAATTAGACTTGCACCTGGATGAGGTTTGGATGGGTGACTACTTGTGTAACAGATATCATAGTCAAATATTTTACAATGTGGCTGGAGAGGGCAGAATGCCACGCACCTTTATTGTTCTGTATGTCCATGCTCCCACGTCTAAACAATCTACATTCTGTCAACATCCATCCCTTAACTTTCTTTCAAAGTGACATCAAAACCCCCAGTTGAAGAAAAGCCAACAAAACCAGCTCCAGAAGAGAGTGGCGCTCCTCCTCAAGAACCAACTGGATCGAAGGACAAGACACCCCCACCTCCAACCTCCAGCAACAAGGAGCCAGAACCCTCAAAGCCAGAAGGGCCAGGTGTGTCCATGCTCTACGAATATATATAGACAGGATGTATATTTCTCAGAATCAAATCACTCAAAATGTGACTACATTTTTAGATCTCAGAGACGAAGTATGATTGTAACTGGATGGTATGAATGGGTGACCACGTCCGCTAACATGATTTATAAACTGCAAGTTATAGGATGCAGAGGGCTGAATGCTAATCTAATTTATTGTGCTGTACGTCCATGCTCCCACGTTTTTTAAATGTATATTCTTTCAACATCTATCCCTTGCTTTTCTTTCAAAGTGACACCGAAACCGCCGGTTGAGGAAAAGACAACAAAGGCAGTTCCAGAAGAGAGCGGCCCTCCTCCTCCAGAACCAACTGCATCGAAGGAGAAGTCACCCGCACCTCCAACCTCCAGCAACAAGGAGCCAGAACCATCACCCCCAGAAGGTCCAGGTGTGTTCATTTTGCAAGATTTTACATATAAATTCAGGCTGTATAATACTTAGGATCAAATCATACAATGTGACTAAATATGTTAGATCTCATAATCGAATTAGACTTGCACCTGGATGAGGTTTGGATGGGTGACTACTTGTGTAACAGATATCATAGTCAAATATTTTACAATGTGGCTGGAGAGGGCAGAATGCCACGCACCTTTATTGTTCTGTATGTCCATGCTCCCACGTCTAAACAATCTACATTCTGTCAACATCCATCCCTTAACTTTCTTTCAAAGTGACATCAAAACCCCCAGTTGAAGAAAAGCCAACAAAACCAGCTCCAGAAGAGAGTGGCGCTCCTCCTCAAGAACCAACTGGATCGAAGGACAAGACACCCCCACCTCCAACCTCCAGCAACAAGGAGCCAGAACCCTCAAAGCCAGAAGGGCCAGGTGTGTCCATGCTCTACGAATATATATAGACAGGATGTATATTTCTCAGAATCAAATCACTCAAAATGTGACTACATTTTTAGATCTCAGAGACGAAGTATGATTGTAACTGGATGGTATGAATGGGTGACCACGTCCGCTAACATGATTTATAAACTGCAAGTTATAGGATGCAGAGGGCTGAATGCTAATCTAATTTATTGTGCTGTACGTCCATGCTCCCACGTTTTTTAATTGTATATTCCTTCAACATCTATCCCTTGCTTTTCTTTCAAAGTGACACCGAAACCGCCGGTTGAGGACAAGACAACAAAGGCAGTTCCAGAAGAGAGTGGCGCTCCTCCTCAAGAACCAACTGCATCGAAGGAGAAGTCACCCGCACCTCCAACCTCCAGCAACAAGGAGCCAGAACCATCACCCTCAACTCCAGGCCCAGGTACCATGGTGGAATTAGTTGCAACAAAACATGTGTATAATAAATTACATGCAATCATATGTTCAGTAAAAAGCAACCACATGTTCTAGTTGTGCAGGGACATTCCTGGTTACAAAAAGGCTATTCTAGTGTCCTGAAGCATTTAAAATATGGGCTTTTGTCCTGCTTTGCAGTCTACTGGTCCAAAACTTGGCTCATTTACTGGAACAGGGTATGACTAACAGACTCTAGGCTGGGTTGGTAGCAGAATGGGAGGAATTTACGGAGCAGTAGGTCAGCCTGTGTCAGAGTAATTGAGCGACCGTGACTTCGTAAATGTATTTGGTGCTAACAGAAGGGGTATGGCAGCTCACCAGGCTTTCGGGTTGATACTCAACAAAAATTTAAGTAGCTCTATGTTCAGTCCATTCATGATAAAAACTCACTGTATACTTGCTGTACGTAAATACATGTTTTACTGTACACTCGTAGCCAGCGTGCATTCATAGGTATCATGCATTTTATAGCTGTCAGAACATTACTTTGTAGAAATGTAGTTGATATATAGTAACAGTTTGAAGACTGATTCAAAATGTATCTTTGCAGAAGACTGTATTCCAGGCTGGTCTGACTGGTACGATGAGCAATATCCTGATGAAGAAAATGGCGGAGATGAGGAATCTTACCAGAAGGTTATAGCCTCAGGGAAAGTGGTTTGTCTGCCTGACTCACCAGTGCAAAACATTGAATGCAAAGCAGAGAGATTCCCTAATACCCCATGGGAGGAATTGGGCCAGACAATAACTTGTGACAAGAATATAGGACTGAAATGTGTAAATGAGGATCAAGGAGGACTTCCATGTTACAACTACAAGGTCAGATTCTGCTGCTCCAGAGCCGGTGGACCCCCTGCACCAATTCCATCTAAAGCAAGCCCAGGTACCATTCTGGAATAAGTTGCAAAATCACATCGATAATACATTAAATGCCATCATTCATAATTGTGTTTTTTTGGGTTATATCAGGTGAATGTGTATGTAAATGCACCAACACCTGGCACAGCCAATCAGTGAGGTTTGCACTCTTCCTCCAGAACCAACTGCATCGAAGGACAAGACACCCGCACCTCCAACCTCTGGCATCAAGGAGCCAGAACCCTCAAAGCCAGAAGGGCCAGGTGTGTCCATGCTCTACGAATATATATAGACAGGATGTATATTTATCAGAATCAAATTACTCAAAATGTGACTACATTTTTAGATCTCAGAGACGAAGTATGATTGTAACTGGATGGTATGAATGGGTGACCACGTCCGCTAACATGATTTATAAACTGCAAGTTATAGGATGCAGAGGGCTGAATGCTAATCTAATTTATTGTGCTGTACGTCCATGCTCCCACGTTTTTTAAATGTATATTATTTCAACATCTATCCCTTGCTTTTCTTTCAAAGTGACACCGAAACCGCCGGTTGAGGAAAAGACAACAAAGGCAGTTCCAGAAGAGAGTGGCGCTCCTCCTCAAGAACCAACTGCATCGAAGGAGAAGTCACCCGCACCTCCAACCTCCAGCAACAAGGAGCCAGAACCATCACCCCCAGAAGGGCCAGGTGTGTTCATTTTGCAAGATTTTATATATATATACCGGCTGTATAATAATTAGGATCAAATCATACAATGCGACTTTATATGTTAGATCTCATAATCGAATTAAACTTGCACCTGGATGAGGTTTGGATTGGTGACTACTTGTGTAACAGATATCATAGGCAATTTTTGTCACAATGTGGCTGGAGAGGGCAGAATGCCACGCACCTTTATTGTTCTGTATGTCCATGTTCCCACGTCTAAACAATCTACATTCTGTCAACATCCATCCCTTGACTTTCTTTCAAAGTGACACCAAAACCCCCCGTTGAGGAAAAGACACCCCCACCTCCAACCTCCAGCAACAAGGAGCCAGAACCATCGCCCTCAGAAGGGCCAGGTGTGTTCATTTTCTAAGAGTATATCTATATACAGATTTATACTGCTTAGGATCAAATCACACAGAATGTGACTGATTGTGTTAGATGCTATAAACTAAATAGGGTGACGCATGGATGATTTTTAAATGGGTGACTACCTGCATAACTGATGTCATAAGGCTGAATATTTACAATGTGGACTACAGAGTGCAGAATGCCAGAACCCTTTATTGTGCTGTACTTCCATGTTTCCCCATCCATGATTCCCACATTCACACTAAAGAGAGCGTGAGGAGGCCTTAATTGAACAGCGGTTTGGCAAAATTGTACATTATTTTAGAACACTTTCCAGTAACTCATTTGAAAGGCAGATTAAAAGTATCGTCTGAAGGTTGTTTACAACATTTTGCAAGGGGTAATTGAGAATGCATGCGCGATCTTCATTCTGTCAACATCCATCCCTTGCTTTTCTTTCAAAGTGACACCGAAACCTCCGGTTGAAGAAAAATCAACAAAGCCAGCTCCAGAAGAGAGTGGCGCTCCTCCTCAAGAACCAACTGCACCGAAGGACAAGACACCCCCACCTCCAACCTCCGGCATCAATGAGCCAGAACCATCACCCCCAACTCCAGGCCCAGGTACCATATTGGAATTAGTTGCAAAATCAAATATGGATAATATATTAAATGGAATCATATGCTCAAATCAAGCCACCGTATGCTCTGGTAGGGTCAAAACATTGCCGGTTACAAAAGGCTATCGTAGGGTCCTGAAGAATTGTAAAAGTGTGATTTTGTCCTACTTTATAGGCTTCTGGTCCCATACTTGCCTCATTTTACTGGAACAGGGTGGGACTAACGGACTCTAAGCTGAGTTCTTAGTGGAATAGGAGTAACTTACCAAGCAGTCGGTCAGCCTGTTTCAGAGTGACACTTCTTAAATGTGGGCAGTGATGGTGATTAAGGCAGCATAACTACGTAAAAGTAGGTAGTGCTAACAGAAGGGGTTGGCAGCTCACTGTTATGTAGCTTTGAGCCTCCACACCATTCTAAAGCTATACGTATGGTTAAATCAGGATGAAGAGACTCATTGTATACTTCCTGTGCATAAAGATATAGAAAGTTTGTTGTACGCTCATAGCAATGGAGCATTCAGATTTGATACATTTTATAGCTTTAAGAACATTACCTTGGAGAAAAAAGGAGTTGACATATATAGCAATTGTTTGAAGACTGATTAAGAATGTATCTTTGCAGAAGACTGTATTCCAGGCTGGTCTGACTGGTACGATGAGCAATATCCTGATGAAGAAAATGGCGGAGATGAGGAATCTTACCAGAAGGTTATAGCCTCAGGGAAAGTGGTTTGTCTGCCTGACTCACCAGTGCAAAACATTGAATGCAAAGCAGAGAGATTCCCTAATACCCCATGGCAGGAATTAGGCCAGACAATCACTTGTGACAAGAATGAAGGACTGAAATGTGTAAATGAGGATCAAGGAGGACTGCCATGTTACAACTACAAGGTCAGATTCTGCTGCTCCAGAGCAAGTGGACCCCCTGCACCAACTCCTTCTTCACGAAGCCCAGGTACATTGATAAAATTAGTTGCAAAGCACATGGATAATATATTACATGTCATCATACCCATTATGTTTTCTGGGTTACATCGTATAAATATAAATGAGTTTTTAACTCCGCCACCACCGGACACAGCCAATTAGTAAGGTATGCGCTCCTCCTCCAGAACCAACTGGATCGAAGGACAAGACACCCGCACCTCCAACCTCCAGCAACAAGGAGCCAGAACCATCACCCCCAAGTCCAGGCCCAGGTAACATGGTGGAATTAGTTGCACAATCACATATGTATAATATATAAAATGCAATGATATGTTCAATGAAAGCAACCATATTCTCTGGTAGGGCGAGGTCATTGCCAGTTACAAAAGGCTTTCCGAGGGTCCTGAAGGATTGCAAAAGTGTGATTTTGTCCTGCTTTATAGTTTTCTGGTCCCATATTTGGCTCATTTTACTGGAACAGGGTGGGACTAATGGACTCTAAGCTGAGTTTGTAGCGGAATAGAAGTAACTTACTGAGCAGTAGGTCAGGCTGTTTCATAGTGACACTATCAACAATGTGGGCAGTGCTGGTGATTCAGGCAGCATAACTACGTAAAAGTAGGTGGTGCTAACAAAAGGGGTTTGCAGCTCACTGTGCTGTCGCGTTGATCCTCCACAACATTCTGAAGCGTTTCGTACAGTTAATTTGGGATGAAGATACTCATTGTTTACTTCCTTTGCGTAATGATATGCACAGTGTGTTGTATTCACAGGTGTGTTAATGCTGCTCGTTTTTTATGAATATATCTTTATACCAGCTGTATAATACTATCGATCAAATAGCGCAGAATGTGCATACATTTCTCAGATCTCAGAAAGAAAATCGGGTTGCCCTGGATGGTAGGAAAATGTGACCACATTCGTATGATTTGTCATAGACTGCATATTTTAGGCTGCAGAGGGCAGGATAACAAATTCCTTTATTTTGCAGTAATTACATGCTCCCAAGTAAATTCAATATACCTTCTGTCAACACCCATCCGTTGCTTTTCTTTCAAAGTGACACCCAAACCCCCGGTTGAGGAAAAGCCAACAAAGCCAGCTCCAGAAGAGAGTGGCACTCCTCAAGAACCAACTGCACCGAAGGACAAGACACCCCCACTTCCAACCTCCGGCATTAAGGAGCCAGAACCCTCACCCTCAGGAGGGCCAGGTGTGTTCATTTTGTTAGATTATATATATACAGGAAGTTTACTGCTTAGGATCAAATCAAACAACGTCACTTAATTTGTTAGATCTCAGAAACTAATTAAGACTAGCTAATGGATAGGTGTTGGATAGGTGATAATCTGTGTAACAGATTGTCATAGGCTGAATATTTATAATGTGGACTGCAGAGGGCAGATTGCCACACCTCTTTATTATGCTGTACTTCCATGCTCCCCATCCCACGTTCACTAACCCGCACTGATGAGCATGATGAAGCATCGTCAAATAACCCCCCCAACCAAGACACCTTGGGGAGGCTTTAATTGAGCAGTGTATAGGCAAAGAGCTGTACATAATTTAGTATAACTGTCCAGTAACTTATTCGTAATCCAGATTAAAGTATTGTCTGCAGGTTGCTTACAACATTTTACAAGGTTCAACTCAGAATGTTTGAGAAATCTGCATTCCCTTAAGATCCATCCTTGGCTTTTCTTTCAAAGTGCCATCGAAACCCCCTGTTGAGGAAAAGCCAACAAAGCCAGCTCCTGAAGAGAGTGGCGCTCCTCCTCAAGAACCAACTGCACCGAAGGACAAGACACCCCCACCTCCAACCCCCGGCATCAAGGAGCCAGAACCCTCACCCTCAGGAGGGCCAGGTGTGTTCATTTTGTTAGATTATATATATATATATACAGGAAGTTTACTGCTTAGGATCAAATCAAACAAAGTGACTTAATTTGTTAGATCTCAGAAAACAATAAAGACTTGCTAATGGATAGGTGTTGGATAGGTGACAATCTGTGTAACAGATTGTCACAGGCTGAATAATTATAATGTGGACTGCAGAGGGCAGATTGCCACACCTCTTTATTGTGATGTACTTCCATGCTCCCCATCCCACGTTCACTAACCCGCACTGATGAGCATGATGAAGCATCGTCAAACAACCCCCCCCAACCTAGACACCATGGGGAGGCTTTAATTGAGCAGTGTATTGGCAAAGAGCTGTACATAATTTAGTATAACTGTCCAGTAACTTATTCGTAATCCAGATTAAAGTATTGTCTGCAGGTTGCTTACAACATTTTACAAGGTTCAACTCAGAATGTTTGAGAAATCTGCATTCCCTTAAGATCCATCCTTTGCTTTTCTTTCAAAGTGCCATCGAAACCCCCTGTTGAGGAAAAGCCAACAAAGCCAGCTCCTGAAGAGAGTGGCGCTCCTCCTCAAGAACCAACTGCACCGAAGGACAAGACACCCCCACCTCCAACCTCCGGCATCAAGGAGCCAGAACCATCACCCCCAACTCCAGGCCCAGGTACCATATTGGAATTAGTTGCAAAATCAAACAGGTCCCTGCGGGGTGGGCTGGTAGGAACGAATAAGCAAAGAATATAAACATAATGTATTATGACACTTGTTTAGCCAGGAAAGCCTCACTGAGTGTAAAGGTTTTTGTAGGGTCCTGCCAAGTGTTTACAGTAGGGGGCGATGTTGCTACACCTAATCGGACGATACGAAGGGAGAGTTTGAGGCCTAGTTCTAGGCTTTAGGCCTAGCTGTAGGCTTTAGGCCGCTGTGAGTTAATTTTTAATTTAAATGTTTTAATTAAAAGCTATCTCAGTGAATTATAAGGGAATGTTACACTTGTTTAGCCAGGAAAGCGTCACTGAGTCTAAAGGTTTTCGTAGGGTCCTGCCAAGTGTTTGCAGTAGGGGGCGATGTTGCTACACCTAATCGGACATCAGAAGGACGGACGGACGGACGATATAATCTATTGTAGGCTGGTTCACTTCGTTCCTACCTGTAATATGGATAATATATTAAATGGAATCATATGTTCAATTCAAGCCACCGTATGCTCTGGTAGGGTCAAAAGATTGCCGGTTACAAAAGGCTGTCGTAGGGTCCTGAAGAATTGTAAAAGTGTGATTTTGTCCCGCTTTATAGGCTTCTGGTCCCATACTTGGCTCATTTTACTGGAACAGGGTGGGACTAACGGACTCTAAGCTGAGTTCGTAGTGGAATAGGAGTAACTTACCAAGCAGTAGTTCAGCCTGTTTCAGGGTGACACTTCTTAAATGTGGGCAGTGATGGTGGTTAAGGCAGCATAACTACGTAAAAGTAGGTAGTGCTAACAGAAGAGGTTGGCAGCTCACTGTCATGTAGCTTTGAGCCTCCACACCATTCTAAAGCTATACGTATGGTTAAATCAGGATGAAGAGACTAATTGTATACTTCCTGTGCATAATGATATAGAAAGTTTGTTGTACGCTCAAAGCAATGGAGCATTCAGTTTTGATACATTTTATAGCTTTAAGAACATTACCTTGGAGAAAAAAGGAGTTGATATATATAGCAATTGTTTGAAGACTGATTAAGAATGTATCTTTGCAGAAGACTGTACTCCAGGCTGGTCTGACTGGTACGATGAGCAATATCCTGATGAAGAAAATGGCGGAGATGAGGAATCTTACCAGAAGGTCATAGCCTCAGGGAAAGTGGTTTGTCTGCCTGACTCACCAGTGCAAAACATTGAATGCAAAGCAGAGCGATTCCCTAATACCCCATGGCAGGAATTGGGCCAGACAATCACTTGTGACAAGAATGAAGGACTGAAATGTGTAAATGAGGATCAAGGAGGACTGCCATGTTACAACTACAAGGTCAGATTCTGCTGCTCCAGAGCAGGTGGCCCCCCTCCACCACCGATTACTCAGGCCCCAACCAAAGGCGCCCCTGAGAATCCACCAACAGCAGCTGCTCCGGAAACAACGAAAAGGAAACCCAAGTCTCCACCAGTGCCTAAAGAGACGACTATAGGTGAAGGTAACTATGAAAATTGGAACATGAACAACATCAATTCTCTACTAGTTAAAATATACTACACTATGAGTCCTCCTTTACCAGTGGCAAAATATAGTAATAGGTTTTTATCCTTTCAACTGGTACATAAACTGACACCTTTAAACAAGGCATCATGTTTGCAATAGCCACAACACAAGCAGTCAAAATGCAAACAAAAATAAACAACTCTGATGATGATATGCACTGTCCTTGAAGTTGATTGGTCCACACCCGAGACAGCTTTTCTTAGAGCCTAGTCTCCATTGGTGTTGGCTCAGATGACACTAAAAGGCGTACAACTCAAAAACAGTGCAGTGTAAATGCTTACCCCGAGCTCTCAATACTCTGATAGTGCGCTGTTTTTGAGATGTACGCCTTTTGGCATCATCTGGTCCAACACCAATGGAGACTAGGCTTTAAAAAAGCTGTCTCGGGTGTGGACCAATCAACTTCAAGGACTGTGCATATCATTATCATTATCAGAGTTGTTTCTTTTTGTTTGCATTTTACTGCTTGTGTTGTGGTTATTGCTAAAATTATGCCTTGTATAAAGGTGTCAGTTTTTGTACCAGTTGAAAGGATAAAAACCTATTACTATAGTTAAAATATATCACGTCAGTAACATTACCGACCTTCACCTTGTAAACATTCTACCAATCAGATGTATTGTATCTTTATTGTCATCAAAGACAGTTTTTACTCAACACTTAAAACATATAGTTTGGGATATAAGCATAATGCTTGGGTAGTATTTGTAATATTTGACTTACGAATATATACGAAACAGGTGAGTTAAAAAACATTTAAAATTACATTAAACACGTTTTGTGACGTCACATGATAGGTTATAAGCCACCTTTAAATAATGGACGTTTGAAAAGTAAACAAAATCAAGTAAAATACATTGCCCGTGTATGCATGCTATGTAGATAAACATCATGGTACAGGTATCGACTTATTTAATACACACACTACGCCTGGCTAATTTCCCAATTTCTGATGTTAACACAGTGCTCCAGATACTAATTTTCTGAAGTTATTGTTCCCCATTCCACTCGTCCATATGAGTCAATCTTTAGAACGTTTTAAACTAAATTTAAACGGTGTAAAAAGCCAGCCATTTGGTCAAATGATGCAGTCATCCATTTCAATTTGCAGACCCAACATTTGGATGGGTCCACTTCACTGGAATCAATTGAAACTGTAAACTACTTACCTGTCCTAACAAACATTATTTTGGGACATATACTAGTCAGTGATAACGATGTGCATTTTTTTATTCTATACACACCATAATTCACGTTTTTTTTTATTTTGCAGAATGGATTCTTCCAGTAACACGGCAACATATTGAGGCTACAAAACCAAATGAAACACCCACCAATCAAGGTAAGGATTGGAGTGTGGTAACATAGTCTTGAGGCCTGTTTTAATGCATATGAAGTATAGTAAACTACGGTGGGAAACCACTTGACGGGTAGCACACTTTATTCACACTTGGGTTGTCACAATAACACGTGTTGTCACTACAGCTCACGCTACACGTTCCACCCGACACGGGTGGTAACTACAGCTCACGCTACACGTTCCACCCAACACGGGTGGTAACTACAGCTCACGCTACCCGTTCCATCCGGCTACACACACACGGGCATTCCAGCCCCGTAGCATCCGGGGAACCTCTAGACCCACCCCAGCTTGGGTACGGATCACGACCACTGGGTCCCGCGGCCCGGTCCTCACACGGACGTCCGGCCCCCGGTCCCAAGGTCCCGCCTCTGAGCCACACAGGGCCCCGGTCCTTACAAGGACAGCGGGACTAGGTGTCTCAGGGCCCTATCTCTTCCTCCTCCGTCTTCCGTCTTCACTGGTCACCAACTTCTCCCCGAGCGCCCGCGCGCACCGCCTTATATAGCCCTCCGCTCCAAGGAGACAGAGCCTATGCGGACCGCGATGTGAGCACCCACCCTAGCCGACCAATCATTATGCGCTGCCCCACGATCCCTTCTCGTGTCAGCGCACATAACCAATCACCACGCGCTGCCACACGATCCATCACTGTCAGCGTGCGTCACCAACACACAGCCAATCACCATCACATAACCCATGACCCCGCGCTGACCTACTATCCCTCACCGTCAGCGCGCGTCACCAAGACACAGCCAATCACCACGCGCTACCCCACGATCCGTACTACCAGCGCGTATCACCACTACACATACATATGGTTTAAATATTTTCCAAAATCTGTTCGAATTTCATCACTGATTAATGTTATATGTTTGCAGACGAGTGTGCTTTAGGCTGGTCTGAGTGGTACGATGATCAATATCCTGATGAAGAAAATGGCGGAGATGAAGAATCCTACCAAAAGATTATAGACTCGGGGAGAGAGGTTTGTCTGCCTGACTCATCAGTGGAAAAAATTGACTGCAAAGCAGAGAGATTCCCTAATACCCCATGGGAGGAATTGGGGCAAATAATCACTTGTGACCAGAGCACAGGCTTGACATGCTCTAATAACGATCAGGACTTTTTGCCATGTTACAACTATAAGATCAGATTCTGCTGCTCCAAATCAGGTGGACCCCCTCCACCATCCAATACTCAGGCCCCAACCAAAGGGGCCCCTGAGAAACCAACGACAGCAGCGGCTCCAGAAACAACGAAAAGGAAACCAGCGCCCCCACCAGTGCCTGAAGAAACAACTTCAGCTAAAGGTAAAGTAAGAATAGCGATCAAAGTTGAATTTAATGCTGACCAAACATTTTTTTAAAGAAATATACTTCAAAGCCTTTAGCATGAGCAAATGTTTACTTAAATCATATATAATAAAGGTATATACTTTGGTATTAATTTGAGATCTGTCTGTTTTATGCAGGCGGCAGTGTTTCAGTGACACAAGCCTCAAGAAAGACACCACAGCCATCTGAAAAACCAACACCCAACGGTAATTCATGAATGTGATTGCAGTGTTAAAAGTCTAACGTCATATATCCATATTTTTACAAGGCCATAATATCACTTATAGAAATGGAAATGATGGGACATCTCTTACATTTCGAAGAAAGAATGCATTTGACAGATTTGCTCACTGCAGACTTCCATGTTTACCGCACCTCCAACTTACATATAGAATGAGCCAGAACCACCATCTACCCCAGGCTCAGGTATCATGGTGGAATTTGTTACAAAATCACGATGGGATAATGTTGAATTCTATCATACAGTTAAAGGAACCAAATGTTCTGGTTTGGAAGGGGGGAGTCCTGGATTCAGAAAAAGTTATCCTGGTGTGCGGAAGCATTGGCAAAATTGGGATTTTTTCCTGCTTTAAAGTCTTCCGGTCGAATATTTTTACGTAATTCTAATTTTCTATTTTTTTAAAATTAATTTTTACCTGTCTACGTGACTTTACCGATAGATCCAAAGAATATTTAAACTGCATGTTATAGACTGCAGAGATCCGAATGCCACATCCCCTTTATTGTGCTGTATGTAAATGCTCCCCCATTCCACGTTCACTAATTCGCACTGAAGAGCATGATGAAGCACGGTCAAATAACCCCCGCAACTCAAACAGAGTGGGGAGGCTTCAATTAAGCAGTGTATTGGCAAAAGGGATGTACATTATTTAGTATTACTTTCCAGTAACCCATTCATAATGCAAATTTAAAGTATCGAATGAAGGTTGCTTACGACATTTTATGTGGTTAAACTGAGAATGCATGAGCAAAATCTGCATTCTGTTAACATCCATCCCTTGATTTTCTTTCAGTGACACCCAAACCCCCGGTTGAGGAAAAGCCAACAAAGCCAGCTCCCGAAGAGAGTGGCCCTCCGCATCAAGAACCAACTGCACCGAAGGACAAGACACCCCCACCTCCAACCTCCGGCAACAAGGAGCCTGAACCGACACCCCCCGAAGGGCCAGGTGTGTTACATTTGCAAGTTTTTTGAATGTATACATGTTTATACCGGCCATATAATACTTACGATCAAATAGCGCAAAATGCGCATACATTTCTCAGATCTAAGAAATGAAATAGGTTTGCCCTGGAAGTCATGAATGGTTAACAACATCCATAACATGTATTATAGATTGCATGTTATAGGCTGCAGAGGGCAAATACCACATTCCTTTATTGTCCTGTACTTCCATGCTCCCAAGTCAATGGAATGTACATTCTGTCAACATCTATCCCTGGCTTTTCTTTCAAAGTGACACCTAAACCCCCGGTTGAGGAAAAGCCAACAAAGCCAGCTCCAGAAGAGAGTGGCGCTCCTCCTCAAGAACCAACTGCACCGAAGGACAAGACACCCCCACCTCCAACCTCCGGCATCAAGGAGCCAGAACCATCACCCCCAAGGCCAGGCCCAGGTACCATAGTGGAATTAGTTGCAAAATCACATATAGATTATATATAAAATGCAATCCTATGTTCAATGAAAGCAACCATATGCTCTGGTAGGGTGAGGTCGTTGCCGGTAACAAAAGGCTGTCCTAGGGTCCTGAAGCATTGCAAAAGTGTGATTTTGCCCTTCTTTATAGTCTTCTGGTCCCATACTTGGCTCATTTTACTGGAACAGGGTCGGACCAACGGACTCTAAGCTGGGTTTTTAGCGTAATAGGAGTAACTTACCGAGTAGTAGGTCAGGCTGTTTCATAGTGACACTACCAACAATGTGGGCAGTGCTGATGATTCAGGCAGCATAACTACGTAAAAGTAGGTGGTGCTAACAAAAGGGGTTTGCAGCTCACTGTGCTTTAGCGTTGATCCTCCGCAACATTCTGAAGCGTTTCGTACAGTTAATTCGGGATGAAGATACTCATTGTATACTTCATGTGCATAATGATATACACAGTTTGTTGTATTCTCAGGTGTGTTAATGTTGCAAATTTTTTATGAATATATCTTTATACCAGCTGTATAATACTATTGATCAAATAGCGCAGAATGTGAATACATTTCTCAGATCTCATAAACAAAATAGGGTTGCCCTGGATGGTAGGAAAATGTGACCTCATTCGTATGATGTGTCATATGTAGCACACTCGAAATGAAGGATGTGGGCAGGTGCTCCAAATCGAGGGCAAGCACATTTATTGCGGTTAATAGCAATATTGTGAAGAACAGCACCGTCACTCTGTAAAATGCAACAGCACGTGTTACAACCAGCATTGCTCCTGAGTCGCCATTAACCATGATTATTCATTAACAGTTTTCTCTTCACCCCAATTCTACTACTGATAAACCATCTTTGTCTTTGACAATCACATTTGCACATCACTATTCGAATATTCCTTTAATCCTAAGCTGTATGTCTATACCATCCACTTATATCGGTATCTTACACCCATTATATGTACTGTATGTGTACAGTATACGTACTGTATATCACCATTGTACAGTTTACTACTTTACATGTGTTCTATTCTCAATAGCATTGCAAGTAGCCATACTCTGGGTACATGGGCATGGTTATAGACTAAACAGTATTAGGGTTAGAGAATTACAATGACAGTAGGTAATTACAGTGCATCATCCCTTTACAGTGCACAGTGCTAAAACGCCTCTAATTGCAAATATCACAAACGAACAATTCAAAGCCAAGCTTAAAGTCTAGAACAAGTCTATAACAAGTCTAGAACATTTATATAACGATCAAAAACAACCTTTGGCACCTTTACCTGTAAAATGCAACAGCACGTGTGTTACAACCAGCATTGCTCCCGAGTCACCATTAACCATGTGAGTGGTATATCCGCGCGGTCATTCAATAACCCTGCCAGCCACCTACAGGCCCGACTCAGTCATCACTTGCTGCTGTACACACATGCATTGATGCGCTGCACAGCACATCAGGATTTTCACAGAACCACACTGTACTCCCTTGCTTCACAAGGACATAATTAAAAGAGTGATCCATTCCTAATGTGCCACACATAGACTGCATGTTATCAGCTGCAGATAGCAGGATAACAAATTACTTTATTTTGTTGTACTTACATGTTCCCAAGTCAATGCAATGTACATTCTGTCAACACCCAATCCCTGGCTTTTCTTTCAAAGTGACACCGAAACTGCCGGTTGAGGAAAAGCCAACAAAGCCAGCTCCAGAAGAGAGTGGCGCTCCTCCTCAAGAACCAACTGCACCGAAGGACAAGACACCCCCACCTCCAACCTCCGGCATAAAGGAGCCAGAACTCTCACCCTCAGAAGGGCCAGGTGTGCTCATTTTGTAAAATTATATATATACAGGAAGTATACTGCTTAGGATCAAATCAAACAATGTGACTTAATTTGTTAGATCTCAGAATCGAATTAGACTTGCGCCTGGATGGGTTTTGGATAGTGACAATCTGTGTAACAGATGTCATAGGCTGAATATTTACAATATGGACTGCACAGAGCAGAATGCCACACCTCTTTATTGTGATGTACATCCATGCTCCCCATTCCACGTTCCCTAACCCGCACTTATGAGCATGATAAAGGATGGTCAAATAACCCCCCCAACGCAGACACCATGGGGAGGATTTAATTGAGCAGTGTATTGGCAAACAGCTATACATGATTTAGTATAACTTTCAATTACATTATTTGTAATGCAGATTGAAAGTATCGACTGAAGGTTGCTTACAACATTTTACAAGGTTCAAATGAAAATGGATGAGCAATCTAAATTCTGTCAACATCCATCCCTTGCTTTTCTTTCAAAGTGACACCCAAACCCCCGGTTGAGGAAAAGCCAACAAAGCCAGCTCCAGAAGAGAGTGGCGCTTCTCCTCAAGAACCAACTGCACCGAAGGACAAGACACCCCCACCTCCAACCTCCGGCAACATGGAGCCAGAACCGACACCCCCCGAAGGGCCAGGTGTGTTACGTTTGCAAGTTTTTTTTAATGTATATATGTTGATACCGGCCATATAATACTTACAATCAAATAGCGCAAAATGCTCATACATTTTTCAGATCTCAGAAATGAAATAGGTTTGCCCTGGAAGTCAGGAATGGTTAACAACATCCATAACATGTATTATAGATTGCATGTTATAGGCTGCAGAGGGCAGGATACCACATTCCTTCATTTTGCTGTACTTACATGTTCACAAGTCAATGCAATGTACGTTCTGTCAAAACCAATCCTTGGCTTTTCTTCCAAAGTGACACCGAAACCCCCGGTTGAGGAAAAGCCAACAAAGGCAGCTCCAGAAGAGAGTGGCGCTCCTCCTCAAGAACCAACTGCACCGAAGGACAAGACACCCGCACCTCCAACTTCCAGCAACAAGGAGCCAGAACCATCACCCCCAACTCCAGGCCCAGGTACCATATTGGAATTAGTTGCAAAATAAAAAATATGGATAATATATTTAATGGAATCATATGTTCAGTTCAAGCCACGTATGCTCTGGTAGGGTCAAAACATTGCCGGTTACAAAAGGCCATCGTAGGGTCCTGAAGAATTGTAAAAGTGTGATTTTGTCCGGCTTTATAGGCTTCTGGTCCCATACTTGGCTCATTTTACTGGAACAGGGTGGGACTAACGGACTCTAAGCTGAGTTCTTAGTGGAATAGGAGTAACAGTCGGTCAGCCTGTTCCAGAGTGACACTTCTTAAATGTGGGCAGTGATGGTGATTAAGGCAGCATAACTACGTAAACGTAGGTGGTGCTAACAGAAGGTGTTGGCAGCTCACTTTATTTAGCTTTGAGCCTCCACAACATTCTGAAGCTATACGTTCGGTTATTTCAGGATGAAGAGACTCATTGTATACTTCCTGTGCATAATGATATAGAAAGTTTGTTGAACGCTCATAGCAATGGAGCATTCAGTTTTGATAGATTTCATAGCTTTAAGAACAATACCTTGGAGAAAAAGTAGTTGATATATATCGTAATCGTTTGAAGACTGATTAAAAATGTATCTTTGCAGAAGACTGTACTCCAGGCTGGTCTGATTGGTACGATGAGCAATATCCTGATGAAGAAAATGGCGGAGATGAGGAATCTTACCAGAAGGTTATAGCCTCAGGGAAAGTGGTTTGTCTGTCTGACTCACCAGTGCAAAACATTGAATGCAAAGCAGAGCGATTCCCTAATACCCCATGGCAGGAATTGGGCCAGACAATCACTTGTGACAAGAATGAAGGACTGAAATGTGTAAATGAGGATCAAGGAGGACTGCCATGTTACAACTACAAGGTCAGATTCTGCTGCTCCAGAGCAGGTGGACCCCCGGCACCACCCATTACTCAGGCCCCAACCAAAGGGGCCCCTGAGAAACCACCAACAGCAGCTGCTCCGGAAACAACGAAAAGGAAACCAAAGTCCCCACCAGTGCCTAAAGAGACGACTATAGGTGAAGGTAACTTTGACAATGGTGACATGAACAACATCAATTCTCTGCTAGTTAAAATAAATTACGTCAGTAAAATTACCGACCTTCACCTTGTAAACATTCCACCAATCAGAAGTATTGTATTTTTATTGGAATCAAAAACAGCTTTTACTCAACATTGAAAACCTTACTTTGGGAAAAAATAACAATGCTTTGGCAGTTTTTCTAATATTAGACTTATGAATATATTCGAAACACGTGAGATCAAAAACATTTAAAATGACTTTAAACACGTTTTGTGACGTCACATGATAGGTTATAATCCACGTTTAATAATGGACGTTTGAAAAGTAAACAATCAAGTAAAATACATTGCCCTTGTATGCATGCTATATAGATAAACATCATGCTACAGGTATCCACGTATTAAATACACACATTACACCTGGATAATTTCCCAATTTCTGATGTTAACACAATGCTCCAGATACTAATTTGCTGAAGTTATTGTTCCCCATTCCACTCGTTCCTATGATTCAATGTGACCAAACTCAAAACTATTTACCTGTCCTAACAAAAAATATTTTGGGAGATGTAATATTCAGTGATAATGATGATGTGTATTATTTATGCGATACACACATCATAATTCAAGTATATTTTTTGCAGAATGGATTGTTCCAGCAACACAGCAACCAATTGAGGCTACAAAACCCACCAAACAAGGTAAGGATTGGAGTGTGGGAACATAATCTTGAGGCCTGTTTGAATGCATACATATGGTTGAAATATTTTGCTAAATCTGCTGGAATCTCATCACTGATTAATGTTATATGTTTGCAGAAGAGTGTGCTTTAGGCTGGTCTGAGTGGTATGATGATCAATACCCTGATGAAGAAAATGGCGGAGATGAGGAATCCTACCAAAAGGTTATAGAGTCGGGGAAAGAGGTCTGTCTGCCTGACTCATCAGTGGAAAAAATTGACTGCAAAGCAGAGAGATTCCCTAATACTCCATGGGAGGAATTGGGCCAGACGATCACTTGTGACAAGAGCACAGGCTTGAAATGCTCTAATAACGATCAGGACTTTCTGCCATGTTATAACTACAAGGTCAGATTCTGCTGCTCCAGAGCAGGTGGACCCCCTGCACCAATTCCATCTAAAGCAAGCCCAGGTACCATTCTGGAATTAGTTGCAAAATCACATAGTTAATATATTAAATGCCATCATTCATAGTTGAGTTTTTTTGTTGGATCAGGTAAATGTGTATTTAAATGCACCACCACCTGGCAAAGCCAATCAGTGAGGTTTGCACTCTTCCTCCAGAACCAACTGCATCGAAGGACAAGACACCCCCACCTCCAACCTCCAGCATCAAGGAGCCAGAACCCTCAAAGCCAGAAGGGCCAGGTGTGTCCATGCTCTACGAATATATATAGACAGGATGTATATTTCTCAGAATCAAATCACTCAAAATGTGACTACATTTTTAGATCTCAGAGACGAAGTATGATTGTAACTGGATGGTATGAATGGGTGACCACGTCCGCTAACATGATTTATAAACTGCAAGTTATAGGATGCAGAGGGCTGAATGCTAATCTAATTTATTGTGCTGTACGTCCATGCTCCCACGTTTTTTAAATGTATATTCTTTCAACATCTATCCCTTGCTTTTCTTTCAAAGTGACACCGAAACCGCCGGTTGAGGAAAAGACAACAAAGGCAGTTCCAGAAGAGAGCGGCCCTCCTCCTCCAGAACCAACTGCATCGAAGGAGAAATCACCCGCACCTCCAACCTCCAGCAACAAGGAGCCAGAACCATCACCCCCAGAAGGTCCAGGTGTGTTCATTTTGCAAGATTTTACATATAAATTCAGGCTGTATAATACTTAGGATCAAATCATACAATGTGACTAAATATGTTAGATCTCATAATCGAATTAGACTTGCACCTGGATGAGGTTTGGATGGGTGACTACTTGTGTAACAGATATCATAGTCAAATATTTTACAATGTGGCTGGAGAGGGCAGAATGCCACGCACCTTTATTGTTCTGTATGTCCATGCTCCCACGTCTAAACAATCTACATTCTGTCAACATCCATCCCTTAACTTTCTTTCAAAGTGACATCAAAACCCCCAGTTGAAGAAAAGCCAACAAAACCAGCTCCAGAAGAGAGTGGCGCTCCTCCTCAAGAACCAACTGGATCGAAGGACAAGACACCCCCACCTCCAACCTCCAGCAACAAGGAGCCAGAACCCTCAAAGCCAGAAGGGCCAGGTGTGTCCATGCTCTACGAATATATATAGACAGGATGTATATTTCTCAGAATCAAATCACTCAAAATGTGACTACATTTTTAGATCTCAGAGACGAAGTATGATTGTAACTGGATGGTATGAATGGGTGACCACGTCCGCTAACATGATTTATAAACTGCAAGTTATAGGATGCAGAGGGCTGAATGCTAATCTAATTTATTGTGCTGTACGTCCATGCTCCCACGTTTTTTAATTGTATATTCCTTCAACATCTATCCCTTGCTTTTCTTTCAAAGTGACACCGAAACCGCCGGTTGAGGACAAGACAACAAAGGCAGTTCCAGAAGAGAGTGGCGCTCCTCCTCAAGAACCAACTGCATCGAAGGAGAAGTCACCCGCACCTCCAACCTCCAGCAACAAGGAGCCAGAACCATCACCCTCAACTCCAGGCCCAGGTACCATGGTGGAATTAGTTGCAACAAAACATGTGTATAATAAATTACATGCAATCATATGTTCAGTAAAAAGCAACCACATGTTCTAGTTGTGCAGGGACATTCCTGGTTACAAAAAGGCTATTCTAGTGTCCTGAAGCATTTAAAATATGGGCTTTTGTCCTGCTTTGCAGTCTACTGGTCCAAAACTTGGCTCATTTACTGGAACAGGGTATGACTAACAGACTCTAGGCTGGGTTGGTAGCAGAATGGGAGGAATTTACGGAGCAGTAGGTCAGCCTGTGTCAGAGTAATTGAGCGACCGTGACTTCGTAAACGTATTTGGTGCTAACAGAAGGGGTATGGCAGCTCACCAGGCTTTCGGGTTGATACTCAACACAAATTTAAGTAGCTCTATGTTCAGTCCATTCATGATAAAAACTCACTGTATACTTGCTGTACGTAAATACATGTTTTACTGTACACTCGTAGCCAGCGTGCATTCATAGGTATCATGCATTTTATAGCTGTCAGAACATTACTTTGTAGAAATGTAGTTGATATATAGTAACAGTTTGAAGACTGATTAAAAATGTATCTTTGCAGAAGACTGTATTCCAGGCTGGTCTGACTGGTACGATGAGCAATATCCTGATGAAGAAAATGGCGGAGATGAGGAATCTTACCAGAAGGTTATAGCCTCAGGGAAAGTGGTTTGTCTGCCTGACTCACCAGTGCAAAACATTGAATGCAAAGCAGAGAGATTCCCTAATACCCCATGGGAGGAATTGGGCCAGACAATAACTTGTGACAAGAATAAAGGACTGAAATGTGTAAATGAGGATCAAGGAGGACTTCCATGTTACAACTACAAGGTCAGATTCTGCTGCTCCAGAGCCGGTGGACCCCCTGCACCAATTCCATCTAAAGCAAGCCCAGGTACCATTCTGGAATTAGTTGCAAAATCACATCGATAATACATTAAATGCCATCATTCATAATTGTGTTTTTTTGGGTTATCAGGTGAATGTGTATGTAAATGCACCAACACCTGGCACAGCCAATCAGTGAGGTTTGCACTCTTCCTCCAGAACCAACTGCATCGAAGGACAAGACACCCGCACCTCCAACCTCTGGCATCAAGGAGCCAGAACCCTCAAAGCCAGAAGGGCCAGGTGTGTCCATGCTCTACGAATATATATAGACAGGATGTATATTTATCAGAATCAAATTACTCAAAATGTGACTACATTTTTAGATCTCAGAGACGAAGTATGATTGTAACTGGATGGTATGAATGGGTGACCACGTCCGCTAACATGATTTATAAACTGCAAGTTATAGGATGCAGAGGGCTGAATGCTAATCTAATTTATTGTGCTGTACGTCCATGCTCCCACGTTTTTTAAATGTATATTATTTCAACATCTATCCCTTGCTTTTCTTTCAAAGTGACACCGAAACCGCCGGTTGAGGAAAAGACAACAAAGGCAGTTCCAGAAGAGAGTGGCGCTCCTCCTCAAGAACCAACTGCATCGAAGGAGAAGTCACCCGCACCTCCAACCTCCAGCAACAAGGAGCCAGAACCATCACCCCCAGAAGGGCCAGGTGTGTTCATTTTGCAAGATTTTATATATATATACCGGCTGTATAATAATTAGGATCAAATCATACAATGCGACTTTATATGTTAGATCTCATAATCGAATTAAACTTGCACCTGGATGAGGTTTGGATTGGTGACTACTTGTGTAACAGATATCATAGGCAATTTTTGTTACAATGTGGCTGGAGAGGGCAGAATGCCACGCACCTTTATTGTTCTGTATGTCCATGTTCCCACGTCTAAACAATCTACATTCTGTCAACATCCATCCCTTGACTTTATATCAAAGTGACACCAAAACCCCCCGTTGAGGAAAAGACACCCCCACCTCCAACCTCCAGCAACAAGGAGCCAGAACCATCGCCCTCAGAAGGGCCAGGTGTGTTCATTTTCTAAGAGTATATCTATATACAGATTTATACTGCTTAGGATCAAATCACACAGAATGTGACTGATTGTGTTAGATGCTAGAAACTAAATAGGGTGACGCATGGATGATTTTTAAATGGGTGACTACCTGCATAACTGATGTCATAAGGCTGAATATTTACAATGTGGACTACAGAGTGCAGAATGCCAGAACCCTTTATTGTGCTGTACTTCCATGTTTCCCCATCCATGATTCCCACATTCACACTAAAGAGAGCGTGAGGAGGCCTTAATTGAACAGCGGTTTGGCAAAATTGTACATTATTTTAGAACACTTTCCAGTAACTCATTTGAAAGGCAGATTAAAAGTATCGTCTGAAGGTTGTTTACAACATTTTGCAAGGGGTAATTGAGAATGCATGCGCGATCTTCATTCTGTCAACATCCATCCCTTGCTTTTCTTTCAAAGTGACACCGAAACCTCCGGTTGAAGTAAAATCAACAAAGCCAGCTCCAGAAGAGAGTGGCGCTCCTCCTCAAGAACCAACTGCACCGAAGGACAAGACACCCCCACCTCCAACCTCCGGCATCAATGAGCCAGAACCATCACCCCCAACTCCAGGCCCAGGTACCATATTGGAATTAGTTGCAAAATCAAATATGGATAATATATTAAATGGAATCATATGTTCAATTCAAGCCACCGTATGCTCTGGTAGGGTCAAAACATTGCCGGTTACAAAAGGCCATCGTAGAGTCCTGAAGAATTGTAAAGTGTGATTTTGTCCTACTTTATAGGCTTCTGGTCCCATACTTGCCTCATTTTACTGGAACAGGGTGGGACTAACGGACTCTAAGCTGAGTTCGTAGTGGAATAGGAGTAACTTACCAAGCAGTCGGTCAGCCTGTTCCAGAGTGACACTTCTTAAATGTGGGCAGTGATGGTGATTAGGCAGCAAATCTACGTAAAAGTAGGTGGTGCTAACAGAAAGGGTTGGCAGCTCACTGTTATGTAGCTTTGACCCTCCACAACATTCTGAAGCTATACGTATGGTTAAATTAGGATGAAGAGACTCATTGTTTACTTCCTGTGCATAATGATATAGAAAGTTTGTTGTACGCTCATAGCAATGGAGCATTCAGTTTTGATACATTTTATAGCTTTAAGAACATTACCTTGGAGAAAAAAGGAGTTGATATATATAGCAATTGTTTGAAGACTGATTAAGAATGTATCTTTGCAGAAGACTGTACTCCAGGCTGGTCTGACTGGTACGATGAGCAATATCCTGATGAAGAAAATGGCGGGGATGAGGAATCTTACCAGAAGGTCATAGCCTCAGGGAAAGTGGTTTGTCTGCCTGACTCACCAGTGCAAAACATTGAATGCAAAGCAGAGAGATTCCCTAATACCCCATGGCAGGAATTGGGCCAGACAATAACTTGTGACAAGAATAACGGACTGAAATGTGTGAGTGAGGATCAAGGAGGACTGCCATGTTACAACTACAAGGTCAGATTCTGTTGCTCCAGAGCAGGTGGCCTCCCGCTACCACCCATTACTCAGGCCCCAACCAAAGCGGCCCCTGAGAAACCATCGACAGAAGCTGCTCCAGAAACAAAGAAAAGCAAACCAGAGTCGCCACCAGTGGTCGAAGAGACCACTGCAGCTGAAGGTGACTATGACAACACTGGGCACATGAACAACAGACATTCTCTACAAGTCATAAAACAATATGAAGTCATCCATAATATTAGATTGCTTGAATATAAATACGTCGTTAAACCCGCCACCACCCGACACAGCCAATTAGTAAGGTTTGTCACCTAAACAGAACATGCAAATTCGTTACTAGTACAGTACACCAGTGTGTTGGAGAGCAAATCCCCATTTGCAATCTCCAACACACTCGTAATGATTAGGCATGTTTTGTTTATGTGACAAACCTTACTAATTAGCTGTGTCGTGTGGTAGCGGGTTTAACAACACTTTTATGTTCACATGATCTAACCCTAAAAACCTATTTTATGGATGATATTGGTCGCGAAAGCCTCCGACGTGTTCAAATGTTAAGTCAGTAATATTGTCACCCTTCACCTTGCAAACATTCCACCAAGAGGAAGTATTGCATCTCTTTGGGACCAATGACAACTTTGAATCAACAATTGCAACCCTATAGTTTGGGATACGAGCATAATGCTTGGACGGGTTTTTGTAATGTTTGACTTACAAAAAATGTACGTTCAAAATATATTGAAAATTACATTTAACACGTTTTTGAGAGGTAAAATAACGATATATTATAATCCATGATAAAAAAATACACGTTAGAAAGCCACCTAAATCGAGAACAATACATTGCCCGTGTATGTATATTATATTGATAAATACATGTATTACCTGAAGCATAGTGTTTAACACACACACACTGCACGTGGATAATTTCCCAAGTGGTGATGTTCACACACTGCTCCAGATAGGCATTTTCTGAAGTTATTATTTCCCCATTCCACTCGTCCTTATAAATCAATGTTTACAACTTTTTAAAAATCAAACGGTGTAAAAAGCCAACCAGTTAGTCACTTTATGGGAGTCTTCCATTTCAATGTCTACACCCAACACTTGGTTTCACTTCACTGCAATCAAGAGAAACTCGAATCTGTCCTGAAAAAACACTTGATTTTGGGACGTATCATATTCAGTGATGATGATGTGTATTATTTCATACTATACACACCATAATTCACGTATATTCTTTTGCAGAATTGATTGTTCCAGCAACACAGCAACCAATCGAGGCCTCAAAACCAACTAAAACACCCACCGAACAAGGTAAGCATTGCTTTGTGGTAACAAGTCACGAGGCATGTTTGAATGCATGAATAAGGCTTAAATCTTTTCTACAATCTGTTTGCATTTGATAACTGATAAGATCATTTATTTGCAGAAGAAGACTGCGCTCCAGGCTGGTCTGACTGGTACGATGAGCAATATCCTGATGAAGAAAATGGCGGAGATGTTGAATCATACGAGAAGGTCATAGCCTCAGGGAAAGTGGTTTGTCTGCCTGACTCACCAGTGCAAAACATTGAATGCAAAGCAGAGAGATTCCCTAATACCCCATGGCAGGAATTGGGCCAGACAATAACTTGTGACAAGAATAACGGACTGAAATGTGTGAGTGAGGATCAAGGAGGACTGCCATGTTACAACTACAAGGTCAGATTCTGTTGCTCCAGAGCAGGTGGCCTCCCGCTACCACCCATTACTCAGGCCCCAACCAAAGCGGCCCCTGAGAAACCATCGACAGAAGCTGCTCCAGAAACAAAGAAAAGCAAACCAGAGTCGCCACCAGTGGTCGAAGAGACCACTGCAGCTGAAGGTGAACTTGGAGTGAGAATAGAGATCAGTTTTGATTTTAATGAGCAAACGTTTTCTTCATACTTGATAAATGTCATTGCATTTAGATCATAAATTGGATACACCAAATCTATATAATTTGATGTATTTAAGTTATGTCGTTTTATTTGCAGGCCACAGTGTTCCTGTGACACAAGCAACAGAACAGGCACCACGGCCATCTGTAAAACCAACACCTAAAGGTAAATCATGGAAAATGTGACAGCATATTTTAAGAAAGTAAGTGTTCGTTTTTCTAATCATCTTTTTTAAAAGGCCATTTCATCATAAGTGTCAAGATGTCGTTCATGAAACTTTTATTACATTTTAAAGACAGTATTTGATATATATCCTTACCCACTGTAACTTAGTTACAACATCATATTTGGATAATATGACATTTGACCAGGGATTTTTGACGTTCACATTTTTTACTTCAGTTTGCATAGGCAACTTACACGTTCCAATGTAAAATTAACAGGGATACAGCAGTGATTTCCAATTTTGACCACACTTGATCAGAATTGAATTGGTCTGCATTGTGCGAGAGCTTCATTATCACCATTGTAGGGAAAGTGAATAAATCAAACTCATAGTTGAACCTCCCCACACTCATTGCGTTTTCTTTCTGCCGCGTTTCTCTCCAAGTGACGTCCTCACAAGCAGTTGAAGAAAAGTCAACGGAACGGAGTGCTGTAGTGAAAAGCTCAGCAGCTCCGAAACTAAAGACTCCAGATGTCTCCACAAAAGCACCACAAACCTCAACCAAAAAGGCAATATCTACAACGACGGCAGATGACGGTACGTTGTTTTCCCAAATAATGGCCTGCATCATTTAATACGTTTTTATCAATAGAATTTGAAAAAATCCAGGTGAGTTATGTATCCTTGGCCAGCATAATAGGAAAAGGAATTTCACCACGAAAATATATGCTCCATATTTAAGAATCATTCTTTATGAAGTTTTTATATCTTGTCGAGTTGAAAAACCGTACATTTTCATACGTAGGCTTTCACGACCAATGTGAATTATAATTTGTTTCTATGGGTTAAGATCGTGAAAGTATAATGTCAAATTTTAACTATAACCCTCCACTACCGGACAGAGGCAATCAAATGAAATTGTCACGTGGGAAAATATGGCAATCGATTTGGTTTACTGTACAATGTTGCATATTTGTATTGCTGGGGACTGAGGTGTATGTAGATATGTGAAAATCTATATTAAAAAAAAACTGAGTTACACCATGCACAAACAGGTTACTGGACAAATTACCATCACATTTACTTAAGAAAGTAAATGTGATATTAATAATACATACTGCACGTGAACATTTGGGATGTGTGAACATCTATATCAAATATCAGTCACAGCATGCACAAATACTGCACTGGGTGTGAGCAGTTCATTGGTCAGGGTGGATATGCGAGGGCTATATGTGCAACCATCCACTATTGAGCCGCCTTTGGTGTAGGCTCTTTCACCAGCAGTTTAGAAATATAACTCTAGATTTGAAGCTTTCGTGACTGCAAGTATTCATATTCTTAGGTTGTTTCGGTAAAGTCATGTAGGTAAAAAAAAATTAATAAAAGTAAAATAAAAATAAAATAAAAATCACGACGTTTCGGAGGCAACACAAGCTTCCGTCTTCAGGTGGAACCGTCACAGCACGATAGCTGTATCAAGTAAATTAGAGATTCCAAGGGATACTACCCCGTATATATACTGGTTGAGGGGGGTGGGCCAGGAACGGCCCACTTTTTATTATTATGGTAAGGTGCGGCTTGAGACTACGGCTAGTCTACATAACAAAGGACTGAGCCTGAGAGGGGGGTGGGGGGTGCCAGAGTAACCTTCTGAGGTTGCCGAGTGGCTCAGAGGTTAGAGCACTGATAAGGTTTTGGGCGTGAATTCAGGCAGCCACCGGGTCCTCAACTGTATGTGGCTCTGCACTCTCAAAATTAAATCATCAGTTTGACTGTCATATGACACACCTCAATTTTATATACAGAGTGAGTGGGGGGCGGGTGGGAAGTGCTTCATTCTAACTATGTCTGGAGCACAGGTGACTTGAAAAGATCTCAAAAGATGCGCCGTCATATCCGTTTCTATTGGGCTGTTCTCTAACATGAAGGGTTGCACTGCTCTGTGAGATCGTAAAGTATGCTTTGTCCTGTGACGTGATGCCCACAGCACAATTGGGATAAAATTGTGGAGAATACGAAGACATGTTTTAAACTATTATTTTGGTTTTTCGGTAAAGCCACGTACATAGAAAAAAATAATCAAAAGAATAACAATATCACGACGATTCAATCGCAACACAATCAATTGTCTTCTTTTCACCTGAAGACGATTGATTGTGTTGCGATCGAAACGTCGTGATATTGTTATTATTTTGATTTTTTTCTATCTACGTGGCTTTACCGAAAGACCCAAAGAATATGAATTCCTACAGTCACGAAAGCTTTAAGTCAATGTTTTAATATATCTGAAAATGTCTTGTTGGAAAATGTCCGCTTTTGCAGAAGAGCATTGCAGTACGGGCTGGTCCCAGTGGTTCGACGAGCACACTCCAACTGAGGCAAATGGAGGCGATGTGGAAACCTACCAAATGGTCATAGAGTCGGGCAAAGTGGTCTGCCCGGATAACACCTTAGTAGAAAAAATCGACTGCAGAGCGGATAAGTTCCCACATAAGAATTGGAAAAAACTATGGCAAACGATCACCTGTGATAAGGAGACCGGCTTGAGATGTGCGAATGAGAACCAGGGCATATTGACGTGCTTCAACTACATGGTCAGGTTCTGCTGCTCTGAGGTGGTAAGTCCTCATCCGATCACAACTAATGCTCCACCCAGGAAGGAAACTAAGCATCCACCCAAAACAGTCGGTCCTTGGACAACTCTGAAGAATCCAGAGAAATCAACAACTCCAAGACTGACCACCGCAGCTGAAGGTAATTCTATGACACGTGACATTATTTATTCATCAATTGTTGAGCATCAGCCGAAAATGGCAAGTGGTTATCAACAAACAGTTTTGAAGGTATAATAGATATACGTTAATGTGCGCATTGCATTGAACGAGGTTGTAGCCACATAGTAAAATAGGCAATAGAAGGGAATTCCAAAGTAAAGCAGTGCAAGGGAATACGCAGACGGATACATTTTTTCACCTGCTAAATGTTGGTTGAATACAGTATGAATGAGACGCAACAGTCAGCTCTGGTAGACAAAGTCTTCAACATGGGTGCAGGATAATTGTTTTTTTTACCCTTCTATCTGGCAACAAAACTGACACCTTTTTTACAACGAGTCATGTTTGCATAGACCACAATACCTGCAGTCATAATGCAAACAAAAACACAATTCTGATAATGTATGCACTGTCCTTGAAGTTGATTGGTCCACACCCGAGACAGCTTTCCTTAGAGCCCAGTCTCACATGGTGTTGGACCAGATGACGCCAAAAGGTGCACAACTCAAAGACAATGTACCATCAGAGTATGAGAGCTCGGGGTAAGCATTTACACCATTGGAACCTCCTTTGCCAGTAGCAAAATATGGTAATTGTTTTTACCCTTTTATCTGGCAACAAAACCGACACCTTTTTTACAAGGAGTCATGTTTGCATTGACGGAATGCAAACAAAACACAATTCTGATAATGTATGCACTGTCCTTGAAGTTGATTGGTCCACACCCGAGACAGCGTTCCTTAGAGCCCAGTCTCACATGGGTTTGGACCAGATGACGCCAAAAGGCGCACTATGACAGCAGGTATTGTGGTCTATGCAAACATGACTCTTTGTAAAAAAAGGTGTCAGTTTTGTTGCCAGATAGAAGGGTAAAAAAACAATTATCATATGTTTTACTGGAAAATGAGGTTCCAATGGTATGGGTGCAGGAATTAATGAGTCAATTTTATGGGAACAGTGACCACAGCAGTCACAATAGAAGTGTGATAAGGACTACAAACCTGCCGTGCCAACAACTCCTTTGTGCACGTATCCTATTCAGTGATGAAGATGTGTATTGTTTAATATTAGATACACCTTAATTAATGTATATTGTGTGCAAAGTGATTGTTCCAGCAACACATTGAGGCAACAAAATCAACTGAAACATAAGGATCGGGTTCAGTGACTATCATTCGGCCTGTTTTAATGCATACACATGTCTTAAACATCTCCCAATATGTTTGCGTTTGAAGACTGATTAAGATTATATCTTTGCAGAAGAAGACTGTGCTACAGGCTGGTCTCAGTGGTATGATGAACAATATCCAGATCTAAACAATGGCGGAGATGAGGAATCTTACCAGAAGGTCACAGCCTCAGGGAATGTGGTCTGTCTGGCTGACTCATCAGTGGAAAAAATTGACTGCAAAGCAGAGAGATTCCCTAATACCCCATGGCAGGAATTGGGCCAGACGATCACTTGTGACAAGAGCGAAGGCTTGAAATGCTCTAATGACGATCAAGGCATGTTGCCATGTTACAACTACAAGGTCAGATTCTGCTGCTCCAAATCAGGTGCCCCCCCTTCACCACCCAATACTCAGGCCCCAACCAAAAGGGCCCCTGAGAAACCACCAACAGCAGCTGCTCATGAAACAACTAAACATAAACCCAAAAAGACCACTGCAGTTGAAGGTAACTACACGACATTGGGACGACACGATCATGCACTATTCAGTTGTGTAAAGAAAACAAGTCGGTAAGATTGACCATTGATCTTGAAAACATGAATGCAATCGGAGATAATGTATTTATTGACTTGAACAAGGGAAGAGAGGCAGTAGAATGGCATTCCAAAGTAAAGCAGTGCCAGGGAAGACGCTGAAAGAGAAATGTTTCACCAGCTATATGTTGAATCTTGACTTAAAGCTTTCGTGACTGCAAACATGATAACATAATTGCAAACATGATGCCTTGAATAAAGGTGTCAGTTTTGTACCAGTTAAAAGGGTAAAAACCTACTATTATATTTTGCCACTGGTAAAAGAGATCTCATAGTGTAAATGCTTCACCCGAGCTCTCAATACTCTGATATTGCACTGTGTTTGAGTTGTACGCCTTCTGGTGTCATCTGGCCCTACACCAATGGGGACTAGGCTCTAAAGAAAGCCGTCTCGGGTGTGGGCCAATCAACTTCAAGGACAGTGCATATTATCATCCTTATCAGAGTTGCTTCTTTTTGTTTGCTTTTTTGACTACTTGTGTTGTGGTCATTGCAAACATGATGCCTTGAATAAAGGTGTCAGTTTTGTACCAGTTAAAAGGGTAAAAACCTACTATTATATTTTGCCACTGGTAAAAGAGATCTCATAGTGTAAATGCTTACCCCGAGCTCTCAATACTCTGAAATTGCACTGTGTTTGAGTTGTACGCCTTCTGGTGTCATCTGGCCCTACACCAATGGGGACTAGGCTCTAAAGAAAGCCGTCTCGGGTGTGGGCCAATCAACTTCAAGGACAGTGCATATTATCATCCTTATCAGAGTTGCTTCTTTTTGTTTGCTTTTTTGACTACTTGTGTTGTGGTCATTGCAAACATGATGCCTTGAATAAAGGTGTCAGTTTTGTACCAGTTAAAAGGGTAAAAACCTACTATTATATTTTGCCACTGGTAAAAGAGATCTCATAGTGTAAATGCTTCACCCGAGCTCTCAATACTCTGATATTGCACTGTGTTTGAGTTGTACGCCTTCTGGTGTCATCTGGCCCTACACCAATGGGGACTAGGCTCTAAAGAAAGCCGTCTCGGGTGTGGGCCAATCAACTTCAAGGACAGTGCATATTATCATCCTTATCAGAGTTGCTTCTTTTTGTTTGCTTTTTTGACTACTTGTGTTGTGGTCATTGCAAACATGATGCCTTGAATAAAGGTGTCAGTTTTGTACCAGTTAAAAGGGTAAAAACCTACTATTATATTTTGCCACTGGTAAAAGAGATCTCATAGTGTAAATGCTTACCCCGAGCTCTCAATACTCTGATATTGCACTGTGTTTGAGTTGTACGCCTTCTGGTGTCATCTGGCCCTACACCAATGGGGACTAGGCTCTAAAGAAAGCCGTCTCGGGTGTGGGCCAATCAACTTCAAGGACAGTGCATATTATCATCCTTATCAGAGTTGCTCCTTTTTGTTTGCTTTTTTGACTACTTGTGTTGTGGTCATTGCAAACATGATGCCTTGAATAAAGGTGTCAGTTTTGTACCAGTTAAAAGGGTAAAAACCTACTATTATATTTTGCCACTGGTAAAAGAGATCTCATAGTGTAAATGCTTACCCCGAGCTCTCAATACTCTGATATTGCACTGTGTTTGAGTTGTACGCCTTCTGGTGTCATCTGGCCCTACACCAATGGGGACTAGGCTCTAAAGAAAGCCGTCTCGGGTGTGGGCCAATCAACTTCAAGGACAGTGCATATTATCATCCTTATCAGAGTTGCTTCTTTTTGTTTGCTTTTTTGACTACTTGTGTTGTGGTCATTGCAAACATGATGCCTTGAATAAAGGTGTCAGTTTTGTACCAGTTAAAAGGGTAAAAACCTACTATTATATTTTGCCACTGGTAAAAGAGATCTCATAGTATATATAGGAAGTATACAGCTTAGGATCAATTAAAACATAGTGACTTAATTTGTTAGATCTCAGAAACTTATTAAGACTTGATCCTGGATAGGTTTTGGATAGGTGACAATCTGTGTAACAGATTGTCAAATGATGAATATTTATAATATGGACTTCACAGAGCAGAATGCCACAGCCCTTTATTGTGATGTACTTCCATGCCCCCCATCCCACGTTCACTAACCCGCACTGAAGAGCATGATGAAGCATCGTCAAATAACCCCCCCAACCCAGACACCATGGGGAGGCTTTAATTGAGCAGTGTATTGGCAAAGAGCTGTACTTTATTTAGTATAACTGTCCAGTAACTGATTCGTAATACAGATTAAAGTATTGTCTGCACGTTGCTTACAACATTTTACAAGGTTCAACTCAGAATGTTTGAGAAAACTGCATTCCCTTACTATCCATTCTTTGCTTTTCTTTCAAAGTGCCATCGAAACCCCCTGTTGAGGAAAAGCCAACAAAGCCAGCACCTGAAGAGAGTGGCGCTCCTCCAGAACCAACTGCACCGAAGGACAAGACACTCCCACCTCCAACCTCCGGCAACATGGAGCCAGAACCCTCACCTTCAGAAGGGCCAGGTGTGTTCATTTCGTAAGATTTTATATATATACAGGAAGTATACAGCTTAGGATCAAATCAAACAAAGTGACTTAATTTGTTAGATCTCAGAAAACAATTAAGACTTGCTAATGGATAGGTTTTGGATAGGTGACAATCTGTGTAACAGATGTCATAGGCTGAATATTTATAATATTGACTTCACAGAGCAGAATGCCACAGCCCTTTATTGTGATGTACTTCCATACTCTCCATTCCACGTTCACTAACCCGCACTGAAGAGCATGATGAAGCATCGTCAAATAACCCCCCCAACCCAGACACCATGGGGAGGCTTTAACTGAGCAGTGTATTGGCAAAGAGCTGTACATTATTTAGTATAACTGTCCAGTAACTTATTCGTAATCCAGATTAAAGTATTGTCTGCAGGTTGCTTACAACATTTTACAAGGTTCAACTCAGAATGTTTAAGAAATCTGCATTCCCTTAAGATCCATCCTTTGCTTTTCTTTCAAAGTGCCATCGAAACCCCCTGTAGAGGAAAAGCCAACAAAGCCAGCTCCTGAAGAGAGTGGCGCTCCTCCTCAAGAACCAACTGCACCGAAGGACACGACACCCCCACCTCCAACCTCCGGCATAAAGGAGCCAGAACCCTCACCCTCAGGAGGGCCAGGTGTGTTCATTTTGTTAGATTACGTATATACACGAAGTTTACTGCTTAGGATCAAATCAAACAAAGTGACTTAATTTGTTAGATCTCAGAAAACAATTAAGACTTGCTAATGGATAGGTTTTGGATAGGTGACAATCTGTGTAACAGATGTCATAGGCTGAATATTTACAATACGGACTGCACAGGGCAGAATGCCACAGCCCTTTATTGTGATGTACTTCCATGCTCTCCATTCCACGTTCACTAACCCGCACTGAAGAGCATGATGAAGCATCGTCAAATAACCCCCCCAACCCAGACACCATGGGGAGGCTTTTATTGAGCAGTGTATTGGCAAAGAGCTGTACATTATTTAGTATAACTGTCCAGTAACTGATTCGTAATCCAGATTAAAGTATTGTCTGCACGTTGCTTACAACATTTTACAAGGTTCAACTCAGAATGTTTGAGAAAACTGCATTCCCTTACGATCCATTCTTTGCTTTTCTTTCAAAGTGCCATCGAAACCCCCTGTTGAGGAAAAGCCAACAAAGCCAGCACCTGAAGAGAGTGGCGCTCCTCCAGAACCAACTGCACCGAAGGACAAGACACTCCCACCTCCAACCTCCGGCAACAAGGAGCCAGAACCCTCACCTTCAGAAGGGCCAGGTGTGTTCATTTCGTAAGATTTTATATATATACAGGAAGTATACAGCTTAGGATCAAATCAAACAAAGTGACTTAATTTGTTAGATCTCAGAAAACAATTAAGACTTGCTAATGGATAGGTTTTGGATAGGTGACAATCTGTGTAACAGATGTCATAGGCTGAATATTTATAATATTGACTTCACAGAGCAGAATGCCACAGCCCTTTATTGTGATGTACTTCCATACTCTCCATTCCACGTTCACTAAACCGCACTGAAGAGCATGATGAAGCATCGTCAAATAACCCCCCCAACCCAGACACCATGGGGAGGCTTTAACTGAGCAGTGTATTGGCAAAGAGCTGTACATTATTTAGTATAACTGTCCAGTAACTTATTCGTAATCCAGATTAAAGTATTGTCTGCAGGTTGCTTACAACATTTTACAAGGTTCAACTCAGAATGTTTAAGAAATCTGCATTCCCTTAAGATCCATCCTTTGCTTTTCTTTCAAAGTGCCATCGACACCCCCTGTAGAGGACAAGCCAACAAAGCCAGCTCCTGAAGAGAGTGGCGCTCCTCCTCAAGAACCAACTGCACCGAAGGACACGACACCCCCACCTCCAACCTCCGGCATAAAGGAGCCAGAACCCTCACCCTCAGGAGGGCCAGGTGTGTTCATTTTGTTAGATTACATATATACACGAAGTTTACTGCTTAGTATCAAATCAAACAAATGTATTGGCAAAGAGCTGTACATTATTTAGTATAACTGTCCAGTAACTTATTGGTTATCCAGATTAAAGTATTGTCTGCAGGTTGCTTACGACTTTTTAAAAGGTTCAACTCAGAATGTTGGAGAAAACTGCATTCCCTTAAGATCCATCCTTTGCTTTTCTTTTAAAGTGCCAACGAAACCCCCTGTTGAGGAAAAGCCAACAAAGCCAGCTCCTGAAGAGAGTGGCGCTCCTCCTCAAGAACCAACTGCACCGAAGGACAAGACACCCCCACCTCCAACCTCCGGCATCAAAGAGCCAGAACCCTCACCCTCAGGAGGGCCAGGTGTGTTCATTTTGTTAGATTATATATATATATAGGAATAATAGTAGGTTTTTACCCTTTTAACTGGTACAAAACTGACACCTTTATTCAAGGCATCATGTTTGCAATGACCACAACACAAGTAGTCAAAAAAGCAAACAAAAAGAAGCAACTCTGATAAGGATGATAATATGCACTGTCCTTGAAGTTGATTGGCCCACACCCGAGACGGCTTTCTTTAGAGCCTAGTCCCCATTGGTGTAGGGCCAGATGACACCAGAAGGCGTACAACTCAAACACAGTGCAATATCAGAGTATTGAGAGCTCGGGGTAAGCATTTACACTATGAGATCTCTTTTACCAGTGGCAAAATATAATAGTAGGTTTTTACCCTTTTAACTGGTACAAAACTGACACCTTTATTCAAGGCATCATGTTTGCAATGACCACAACACAAGTAGTCAAAAAAGCAAACAAAAATAAGCAACTCTGATAAGGATGATAATATGCACTGTCCTTGAAGTTGATTGGCCCACACCCGAGACGGCTTTCTTTAGAGCCTAGTCCCCATTGGTGTAGGGCCAGATGACACCAGAAGGCGTACAACTCAAACACAGTGCAATATCAGAGTATTGAGAGCTCGGGGTAAGCATTTACACTATGAGATCTCTTTTACCAGTGGCAAAATATAATAGTAGGTTTTTACCCTTTTAACTGGTACAAAACTGACACCTTTATTCAAGGCATCATGTTTGCAATGACCACAACACAAGTAGTCAAAAAAGCAAACAAAAAGAAGCAACTCTGATAAGAATGATAATATGCACTGTCCTTGAAGTTGATTGGCCCACACCCGAGACGGCTTTCTTTAGAGCCTAGTCCCCATTGGTGTAGGGCCAGATGACACCAGAAGGCGTACAACTCAAACACAGTGCAATATCAGAGTATTGAGAGCTCGGGTGAAGCATTTACACTATGAGATCTCTTTTACCAGTGGCAAAATATAATAGTAGGTTTTTACCCTTTTAACTGGTACAAAACTGACACCTTTATTCAAGGCATCATGTTTGCAATGACCACAACACAAGTAGTCAAAAAAGCAAACAAAAAGAAGCAACTCTGATAAGGATGATAATATGCACTGTCCTTGAAGTTGATTGGCCCACACCCGAGACGGCTTTCTTTAGAGCCTAGTCCCCATTGGTGTAGGGCCAGATGACACCAGAAGGCGTACAACTCAAACACAGTGCAATATCAGAGTATTGAGAGCTCGGGGTAAGCATTTACACTATGAGATCTCTTTTACCAGTGGCAAAATATAATAGTAGGTTTTTACCCTTTTAACTGGTACAAAACTGACACCTTTATTCAAGGCATCATGTTTGCAATGACCACAACACAAGTAGTCAAAAAAGCAAACAAAAAGAAGCAACTCTGATAAGGATGATAATATGCACTGTCCTTGAAGTTGATTGGCCCACACCCGAGACGGCTTTCTTTAGAGCCTAGTCCCCATTGGTGTAGGGCCAGATGACACCAGAAGGCGTACAACTCAAACACAGTGCAATATCAGAGTATTGAGAGCTCGGGGTAAGCATTTACACTATGAGATCTCTTTTACCAGTGGCAAAATATAATAGTAGGTTTTTACCCTTTTAACTGGTACAAAACTGACACCTTTATTCAAGGCATCATGTTTGCAATGACCACAACACAAGTAGTCAAAAAAGCAAACAAAAAGAAGCAACTCTGATAAGAATGATAATATGCACTGTCCTTGAAGTTGATTGGCCCACACCCGAGACGGCTTTCTTTAGAGCCTAGTCCCCATTGGTGTAGGGCCAGATGACACCAGAAGGCGTACAACTCAAACACAGTGCAATATCAGAGTATTGAGAGCTCGGGTGAAGCATTTACACTATGAGATCTCTTTTACCAGTGGCAAAATATAATAGTAGGTTTTTACCCTTTTAACTGGTACAAAACTGACACCTTTATTCAAGGCATCATGTTTGCAATGACCACAACACAAGTAGTCAAAAAAGCAAACAAAAAGAAGCAACTCTGATAAGGATGATAATATGCACTGTCCTTGAAGTTGATTGGCCCACACCCGAGACGGCTTTCTTTAGAGCCTAGTCCCCATTGGTGTAGGGCCAGATGACACCAGAAGGCGTACAACTCAAACACAGTGCAATATCAGAGTATTGAGAGCTCGGGGTAGGCATTTACACTATGAGATCTCTTTTACCAGTGGCAAAATATAATAGTAGGTTTTTACCCTTTTAACTGGTACAAAACTGACACCTTTATTCAAGGCATCATGTTTGCAATGACCACAACACAAGTAGTCAAAAAAGCAAACAAAAAGAAGCAACTCTGATAAGGATGATAATATGCACTGTCTTTGAAGTTGATTGGCCCACACCCGAGACGGCTTTCTTTAGAGCCTAGTCCCCATTGGTGTAGGGCCAGATGACACCAGAAGGCGTACAACTCAAACACAGTGCAATATCAGAGTATTGAGAGCTCGGGGTAAGCATTTACACTATGAGATCTCTTTTACCAGTGGCAAAATATAATTGCAAACATGATGCCTAATTGCAAACATGATGCCTTGAATAAAGGTGTCAGTTTTGTACCAGTTAAAAGGGTAAAAACCTACTATTATATTTTGCCACTGGTAAAAGAGATCTCATAGTGTAAATGCTTCACCCGAGCTCTCAATACTCTGATATTGCACTGTGTTTGAGTTGTACGCCTTCTGGTGTCATCTGGCCCTACACCAATGGGGACTAGGCTCTAAAGAAAGCCGTCTCGGGTGTGGGCCAATCAACTTCAAGGACAGTGCATATTATCATCCTTATCAGAGTTGCTTCTTTTTGTTTGTTTTTTTGACTACTTGTGTTGTGGTCATTGCAAACATGATGCCTTGAATAAAGGTGTCAGTTTTGTACCAGTTAAAAGGGTAAAAACCTACTATTATATTTTGCCACTGGTAAAAGAGATCTCATAGTGTAAATGCTTACCCCGAGCTCTCAATACTCTGATATTGCACTGTGTTTGAGTTGTACGCCTTCTGGTGTCATCTGGCCCTACACCAATGGGGACTAGGCTCTAAAGAAAGCCGTCTCGGGTGTGGGCCAATCAACTTCAAGGACAGTGCATATTATCATCCTTATCAGAGTTGCTTCTTTTTGTTTGCTTTTTTGACTACTTGTGTTGTGGTCATTGCAAACATGATGCCTTGAATAAAGGTGTCAGTTTTGTACCAGTTAAAAGGGTAAAAACCTACTATTATATTTTGCCACTGGTAAAAGAGATCTCATAGTGTAAATGCTTACCCCGAGCTCTCAATACTCTGATATTGATTTTTTTTTTTCCTTTCATTAATTTAAAAATTTTTACCTACGTGACTTTACCGAAAAAAACCTAAGAATAAGAATCCTTGCAGTCACGAAAGCTTCAAATCTAGAATGTTTATAAGGGGTTTGAAATGGGCGTAGCCCAAATGTCAGCAACCAATGGTAATGCAGGTGGTGGGCAGCCAACCCGATGGTGGTTGGTTTTCCACCAATCAAAGGGCTGCCAGGTGGTGGAAAACCAACCATCGTGGGGTTAGCTGCCCACCACCTGCATTACCATTGGCTGCAGACATTTGGGCTATGCCCATTTCAAACCCCTTATAAACAGTTTGCCTTTGGGAGCTAACCCCCCCCCCTATCCAGAAGACGACCGCTTGTGTTGCGATCGAATCGTCGTAGTTTTTTGTTTTTTACTTAAAGCTTTCGTGACTGTAGGAATTCATATTCTTTGGGTCTTTCGGTAATGTCACATAGATAGGTTCAAAGAAAATAACAAAAAAATCACCTATCTACGTGACTTTACTGAAAGACCCAAATAATATTTTAGTTTTTTGTCATTTTTTTTAACCTATCTTCGTGACTTTGCCAAATGACCCAAAGAATAGCGATATGTTGGTTGAACACAATATGGATGAGACGCAACAGTCAAGTTTGGTAGACCGAGTCTTCAACATGGGTGCAGGAATCAACGAGTGAAGTTTATGGGAACAGTGACCACGGTAGTCACTATAGAAGAGAGATAAAGACTCCAAACCTGCCATGGCAACAACTCCTCTGTGGACATATCATATTCGGTGACGAAGTTGTCTCGTGTTGTATTATATACATATACACCCTAATCCATATATATGTTGTGCAGAAGTGATTGTTCCAGCAACACACAAACAAATTGAGGCTAAAAAACCAACCACGGAGGCCCCCAAGAAACGATCAACAGCAGCTGCTCATGAAACAACGAAAAATAAACCCAAAAAGACCCCTGCAGTTGAAGGTAACTACACGACATTGGGACGACACGATCATGCACTATTCAGTTGTGTAAAGAAAACAAGTCGGTAAGATTGACCATTGATCTTGAAAACATGAATGCAATCGGAGATAATGTATTTATTGACTTGAACAAGGGAAGAGAGGCAGTAGAATGGCATTCCAAAGTAAAGCAGTGCCAGGGAAGACGCTGAAAGAGAAATGTTTCACCAGCTATATGTTGAATCTTGACTTAAAGCTTTCGTGACTGCAGGAATTCATATTATTTGGGTCTTCTGGTAAAGTCACGTAGATCGGTTCAAATAAAATAACAAAAAACAAAAACTACGACGTTTCGATCGCAACACATGCGGTCGTCTTCAGGAAAAGGGAGGTTAGCTCCCAAAGGCAAACTGTTTATAAGTGCTGTTTCATCTACATAACAAAGGCTCAGTCCCATTCACAGCAGCCGCACCCTTACATCAGCTGCACCTTAACAACTCTTAGAACCTCCCAGTTCAACCAGTCTACACAACAAAGACTCATTCCTGGCAGCGGTTTCAGCCTCACCACCTCCACATAACAAAAGGCACAGTCCCATTTACACGTACCTTTACATCAGCCTCACCTTAACAACTCTTTTCAACCAGTCTACACAACAAAGGCTCATTCCTAACAGCTTGCTTCAGCCGCACAATAATAATATCCAGGGGCCTACCTTGACTCCTCCCACCCACAACCAGTATATATACAAGGACTGTTTTCTTGGAATTTCTCTTACTTGATACAGCAATCGTGCTGTGACGGTTCCACCTGAAGACGGAGGCTTGTGTTGCCCCCGAAACGTCGTAATTTTTTTTCCTTTCATTAATTTTAAATTTTTTACCTACGTGACTTTACCGAAAAAAACCTAAGAATAAGAATCCTTGCAGTCACGAAAGCTTCAAATCTAGAATGTTTATAAGGGGTTTGAAATGGGCGTAGCCCAAATGTCAGCAACCAATGGTAATGCAGGTGGTGGGCAGCCAACCCGATGGTGGTTGGTTTTCCACCAATCAAAGGGCTGCCAGGTGGTGGAAAACCAACCATCGTGGGGTTAGCTGCCCACCACCTACATTACCATTGGCTGCAGACATTTGGGCTATGCCCATTTCAAACCCCTTATAAACAGTTTGCCTTTGGGAGCTAACCCCCCCCCCCTATCCAGAAGACGACCGCTTGTGTTGCGATCGAATCGTCGTAGTTTTTTGTTTTTTACTTAAAGCTTTCGTGACTGTAGGAATTCATATTCTTTGGGTCTTTCGGTAATGTCACATAGATAGGTTCAAAGAAAATAACAAAAAAATCACCTATCTACGTGACTTTACTGAAAGACCCAAATAATATTTTAGTTTTTTGTCATTTTTTTTAACCTATCTTCGTGACTTTGCCAAATGACCCAAAGAATAGCGATATGTTGGTTGAACACAATATGGATGAGACGCAACAGTCAAGTTTGGTAGACCGAGTCTTCAACATGGGTGCAGGAATCAACGAGTGAAGTTTATGGGAACAGTGACCACGGTAGTCACTATAGAAGAGAGATAAAGACTCCAAACCTGCCATGGCAACAACTCCTCTGTGGACATATCATATTCGGTGACGAAGTTGTCTCGTGTTGTATTATATACATATACACCCTAATCCATATATATGTTGTGCAGAAGTGATTGTTCCAGCAACACACAAACAAATTGAGGCTAAAAAACCAACCACGGAGGCCCCCAAGAAACGATCAACAGCAGCTGCTCATGAAACAACGAAAAATAAACCCAAAAAGACCCCTGCAGTTGAAGGTAACTACACGACATTGGGACGACACGATCATGCACTATTCAGTTGTGTAAAGAAAACAAGTCGGTAAGATTGACCATTGATCTTGAAAACATGAATGCAATCGGAGATAATGTATTTATTGACTTGAACAAGGGAAGAGAGGCAGTAGAATGGCATTCCAAAGTAAAGCAGTGCCAGGGAAGACGCTGAAAGAGAAATGTTTCACCAGCTATATGTTGAATCTTGACTTAAAGCTTTCGTGACTGCAGGAATTCATATTATTTGGGTCTTCTGGTAAAGTCACGTAGATCGGTTCAAATAAAATAACAAAAAACAAAAACTACGACGTTTCGATCGCAACACATGCGGTCGTCTTCAGGAAAAGGGGGGTTAGCTCCCAAAGGCAAACTGTTTATAAGTGCTGTTTCATCTACATAACAAAGGCTCAGTCCCATTCACAGCAGCCGCACCCTTACATCAGCTGCACCTTAACAACTCTTAGAACCTCCCAGTTCAACCAGTCTACACAACAAAGACTCATTCCTGGCAGCGGTTTCAGCCTCACCACCTCCACATAACAAAAGGCACAGTCCCATTTACACGTACCTTTACATCAGCCTCACCTTAACAACTCTTTTCAACCAGTCTACACAACAAAGGCTCATTCCTAACAGCTTGCTTCAGCCGCACAATAATAATATCCAGGGGCCTACCTTGACTCCTCCCACCCACAACCAGTATATATACAAGGACTGTTTTCTTGGAATTTCTCTTACTTGATACAGCAATCGTGCTGTGACGGTTCCACCTGAAGACGGAGGCTTGTGTTGCCCCCGAAACGTCGTAATTTTTTTTTATTTTCCTTTCATTAATTTAAATTTTTTTACCTACGTGACTTTACCGAAAAAAACCTAAGAATAAGAATCCTTGCAGTCACGAAAGCTTCAAATCTAGAATGTTTATAAGGGGTTTGAAATGGGCGTAGCCCAAATGTCAGCAACCAATGGTAATGCAGGTGGTGGGCAGCCAACCCGATGGTGGTTGGTTTTCCACCAATCAAAGGGCTGCCAGGTGGTGGAAAACCAACCATCGTGGGGTTAGCTGCCCACCACCTGCATTACCATTGGCTGCAGACATTTGGGCTATGCCCATTTCAAACCCCTTATAAACAGTTTGCCTTTGGGAGCTAACCCCCCCCCCCTATCCAGAAGACGACCGCTTGTGTTGCGATCGAATCGTCGTAGTTTTTTGTTTTTTACTTAAAGCTTTCGTGACTGTAGGAATTCATATTCTTTGGGTCTTTCGGTAATGTCACATAGATAGGTTCAAAGAAAATAACAAAAAAATCACCTATCTACGTGACTTTACTGAAAGACCCAAATAATATTTTAGTTTTTTGTCATTTTTTTTAACCTATCTTCGTGACTTTGCCAAATGACCCAAAGAATAGCGATATGTTGGTTGAACACAATATGGATGAGACGCAACAGTCAAGTTTGGTAGACCGAGTCTTCAACATGGGTGCAGGAATCAACGAGTGAAGTTTATGGGAACAGTGACCACGGTAGTCACTATAGAAGAGAGATAAAGACTCCAAACCTGCCATGGCAACAACTCCTCTGTGGACATATCATATTCGGTGACGAAGTTGTCTCGTGTTGTATGATATACATATACACCCTAATCCATATATATGTTGTGCAGAAGTGATTGTTCCAGCAACACACAAACAAATTGAGGCTAAAAAACCAACCACGGAGGCCCCCAAGAAACGATCAACAGCAGCTGCTCATGAAACAACGAAAAATAAACCCAAAAAGACCCCTGCAGTTGAAGGTAACTACACGACATTGGGACGACACGATCATGCACTATTCAGTTGTGTAAAGAAAACAAGTCGGTAAGATTGACCATTGATCTTGAAAACATGAATGCAATCGGAGATAATGTATTTATTGACTTGAACAAGGGAAGAGAGGCAGTAGAATGGCATTCCAAAGTAAAGCAGTGCCAGGGAAGACGCTGAAAGAGAAATGTTTCACCAGCTATATGTTGAATCTTGACTTAAAGCTTTCGTGACTGCAGGAATTCATATTATTTGGGTCTTCTGGTAAAGTCACGTAGATCGGTTCAAATAAAATAACAAAAAACAAAAACTACGACGTTTCGATCGCAACACATGCGGTCGTCTTCAGGAAAAGGGGGGTTAGCTCCCAAAGGCAAACTGTTTATAAGTGCTGTTTCATCTACATAACAAAGGCTCAGTCCCATTCACAGCAGCCGCACCCTTACATCAGCTGCACCTTAACAACTCTTAGAACCTCCCAGTTCAACCAGTCTACACAACAAAGACTCATTCCTGGCAGCGGTTTCAGCCTCACCACCTCCACATAACAAAAGGCACAGTCCCATTTACACGTACCTTTACATCAGCCTCACCTTAACAACTCTTTTCAACCAGTCTACACAACAAAGGCTCATTCCTAACAGCTTGCTTCAGCCGCACAATAATAATATCCAGGGGCCTACCTGGACTCCTCCCACCCACAACCAGTATATATACAAGGACTGTTTTCTTGGAATTTCTCTTACTTGATACAGCAATCGTGCTGTGACGGTTCCACCTGAAGACGGAGGCTTGTGTTGCCCCCGAAACGTCGTAATTTTTTTTTTTCATTAATTTAAAATTTTTTACCTACGTGACTTTACCGAAAAAAACCTAAGAATAAGAATCCTTGCAGTCACGAAAGCTTCAAATCTAGAATGTTTATAAGGGGTTTGAAATGGGCGTAGCCCAAATGTCAGCAACCAATGGTAATGCAGGTGGTGGGCAGCCAACCCGATGGTGGTTGGTTTTCCACCAATCAAAGGGCTGCCAGGTGGTGGAAAACCAACCATCGTGGGGTTAGCTGCCCACCACCTGCATTACCATTGGCTGCAGACATTTGGGCTATGCCCATTTCAAACCCCTTATAAACAGTTTGCCTTTGGGAGCTAACCCCCCCCCCCTATCCAGAAGACGACCGCTTGTGTTGCGATCGAATCGTCGTAGTTTTTTGTTTTTTACTTAAAGCTTTCGTGACTGTAGGAATTCATATTCTTTGGGTCTTTCGGTAATGTCACATAGATAGGTTCAAAGAAAATAACAAAAAAATCACCTATCTACGTGACTTTACTGAAAGACCCAAATAATATTTTAGTTTTTTGTCATTTTTTTTAACCTATCTTCGTGACTTTGCCAAATGACCCAAAGAATAGCGATATGTTGGTTGAACACAATATGGATGAGACGCAACAGTCAAGTTTGGTAGACCGAGTCTTCAACATGGGTGCAGGAATCAACGAGTGAAGTTTATGGGAACAGTGACCACGGTAGTCACTATAGAAGAGAGATAAAGACTCCAAACCTGCCATGGCAACAACTCCTCTGTGGACATATCATATTCGGTGACGAAGTTGTCTCGTGTTGTATTATATACATATACACCCTAATCCATATATATGTTGTGCAGAAGTGATTGTTCCAGCAACACACAAACAAATTGAGGCTAAAAAACCAACCACGGAGGCCCCCAAGAAACGATCAACAGCAGCTGCTCATGAAACAACGAAAAATAAACCCAAAAAGACCCCTGCAGTTGAAGGTAACTACACGACATTGGGACGACACGATCATGCACTATTCAGTTGTGTAAAGAAAACAAGTCGGTAAGATTGACCATTGATCTTGAAAACATGAATGCAATCGGAGATAATGTATTTATTGACTTGAACAAGGGAAGAGAGGCAGTAGAATGGCATTCCAAAGTAAAGCAGTGCCAGGGAAGACGCTGAAAGAGAAATGTTTCACCAGCTATATGTTGAATCTTGACTTAAAGCTTTCGTGACTGCAGGAATTCATATTATTTGGGTCTTCTGGTAAAGTCACGTAGATCGGTTCAAATAAAATAACAAAAAACAAAAACTACGACGTTTCGATCGCAACACATGCGGTCGTCTTCAGGAAAAGGGGGGTTAGCTCCCAAAGGCAAACTGTTTATAAGTGCTGTTTCATCTACATAACAAAGGCTCAGTCCCATTCACAGCAGCCGCACCCTTACATCAGCTGCACCTTAACAACTCTTAGAACCTCCCAGTTCAACCAGTCTACACAACAAAGACTCATTCCTGGCAGCGGTTTCAGCCTCACCACCTCCACATAACAAAAGGCACAGTCCCATTTACACGTACCTTTACATCAGCCTCACCTTAACAACTCTTTTCAACCAGTCTACACAACAAAGGCTCATTCCTAACAGCTTGCTTCAGCCGCACAATAATAATATCCAGGGGCCTACCTTGACTCCTCCCACCCACAACCAGTATATATACAAGGACTGTTTTCTTGGAATTTCTCTTACTTGATACAGCAATCGTGCTGTGACGGTTCCACCTGAAGACGGAGGCTTGTGTTGCCCCCGAAACGTCGTAATTTTTTTTTACTTTCATTAATTTTAATTTTTTACCTACGTGACTTTACCGAAAAAAACCTAAGAATAAGAATCCTTGCAGTCACGAAAGCTTCAAATCTAGAATGTTTATAAGGGGTTTGAAATGGGCGTAGCCCAAATGTCAGCAACCAATGGTAATGCAGGTGGTGGGCAGCCAACCCGATGGTGGTTGGTTTTCCACCAATCAAAGGGCTGCCAGGTGGTGGAAAACCAACCATCGTGGGGTTAGCTGCCCACCACCTGCATTACCATTGGCTGCAGACATTTGGGCTATGCCCATTTCAAACCCCTTATAAACAGTTTGCCTTTGGGAGCTAACCCCCCCCCCCCCTATCCAGAAGACGACCGCTTGTGTTGCGATCGAATCGTCGTAGTTTTTTGTTTTTTACTTAAAGCTTTCGTGACTGTAGGAATTCATATTCTTTGGGTCTTTCGGTAATGTCACATAGATAGGTTCAAAGAAAATAACAAAAAAATCACCTATCTACGTGACTTTACTGAAAGACCCAAATAATATTTTAGTTTTTTGTCATTTTTTTTAACCTATCTTCGTGACTTTGCCAAATGACCCAAAGAATAGCGATATGTTGGTTGAACACAATATGGATGAGACGCAACAGTCAAGTTTGGTAGACCGAGTCTTCAACATGGGTGCAGGAATCAACGAGTGAAGTTTATGGGAACAGTGACCACGGTAGTCACTATAGAAGAGAGATAAAGACTCCAAACCTGCCATGGCAACAACTCCTCTGTGGACATATCATATTCGGTGACGAAGTTGTCTCGTGTTGTATTATATACATATACACCCTAATCCATATATATGTTGTGCAGAAGTGATTGTTCCAGCAACACACAAACAAATTGAGGCTAAAAAACCAACCACGGAGGCCCCCAAGAAACGATCAACAGCAGCTGCTCATGAAACAACGAAAAATAAACCCAAAAAGACCCCTGCAGTTGAAGGTAACTACACGACATTGGGACGACACGATCATGCACTATTCAGTTGTGTAAAGAAAACAAGTCGGTAAGATTGACCATTGATCTTGAAAACATGAATGCAATCGGAGATAATGTATTTATTGACTTGAACAAGGGAAGAGAGGCAGTAGAATGGCATTCCAAAGTAAAGCAGTGCCAGGGAAGACGCTGAAAGAGAAATGTTTCACCAGCTATACGTTGAATCTTGACTTAAAGCTTTCGTGACTGCAGGAATTCATATTCTTTGGGTCTTCTGGTAAAGTCACGTAGATCGGTTCAAATAAAATAACAAAAAATCACCTATCTACGTGACTTTACTGAAAGACCCAAGCAATATTTTAGTTTTTTGTCATTTATTTTTTTACCTATCTACGTGACTTTACCAAATGACCCGAAAAATAGCTATTTGTTGGTTAAACACAGGATGGATGAGACGCAACAGTCAAGTCTGGTAGACCGAGTCTTCAACATGGGTGCAGGAATCAACGAGTGAAGTGTATGGGAACAGTGACGACGGTAGTCACTTTATAAGACAGATAAAGACTCCAAACCTGCCATGGCAACAACTCCTCTGTGGACTTATCATATTCAGTGATGAAGTTGTCTCGTGTTGTATTATATACATATACACCCTAATCCATATATATGTTGTGCAGAAGTGATTGTTCCAGCAACACACAAACAAATTGAGGCTAAAAAACCAACCACGGAGGCCCCCAAGAAACGATCAACAGCAGCTGCACGACATTGGGACGTGAACGTTGTTAATTTTCCAGTTGCGTAAAAAAAACAAGTTCGTAAGATTGACCCATCATCTTCAAAACACAACTCTAATAGAAGTTTAATGCATCATAATCGGGGTATAAGACAATTTTATTTAATCGTTGCAACCACATGATTAGAGACAAGAGAATTATTCCATAGTCATATTTTGGCATTGCATTTTCTTAACATTAGAATATTCGAATATTGACCAGATTTACAAATAAATCTATATCTGCAGTCTAGACAAGAAGACACCCCCCCCCCCCAGTGGTAGCTGTCCTTGTGCGGCACAAGGTGTATTTAAGAGGTCATTAGTCTGCCAGTAGGTGGCAACCGACTGCATCCATCTACATGGGGATGACAGATTATTTCCTACCATGACATTTCACATCACACTATGTGCTTTATTAATTCTCTAAATACACGAGCGAGTGATGATCTGAGGTTCATAAATACAATATTTGAAGCAACATTCCTAAGTGCCTATACAATTAAGTTTTTAACGTTGTATATTATCAGCGCTGGTATCGATCAGAAACATGAACAGAAGCTTAAGCGTGCAAACACGCATGGAGAAATCTATGCTTAGAATTGCTTTGAGACAAAACGAGTGACACGTGGATGAGAAAACGCAGGTTAAGTTAATAACTCAAATTGTTCAGCAATCTAAGTGGGCTTGGGACGGGACACGTCATGGCTAGAGGGCACGATGGCCGATGGTCCAAGGAATCAGAGACATCTGCGGGAATTCACTGAGTTGATGAAGCGATACAATCAGTGCACATGCTGGGTGGATCGTTACATCGCAGGATCGTCGAGAGATGATGGCGGTTCGAGAATACGTTTATTCAGCAGTGGATTGACCATGGCTGCTGATGATGAGGACATGTTCGAACATAAGCGCAAGTGTGATCTGATCTCTGTGTACTTTCAGTGAAACCGACCAAATCGAAGACAACCACCACCACAGTGTCAACCACCAAGAAACCAGAGGAACTGGAATCATACACGGTCCAGTTCACCATTATCAATCGTGAATTTCATCAGGATCTCTACAACCCTGAAAAGCCACTCTACATTGCATATGCCAGAAACATCACCGCGGAGGTAAGGAACTGCTGTATTCATATCACAAGTTTTGGTGATAGTCATTATATCATGAAAGTTGATATTCTATTGTATCAGAAAAAAATGACACCGCCGTAACCCTACTGCTGCATCTTAATTAACTTGCGGAAAGCCTGTCTCCCATGGACCAGTGACACGCATCTGACCTTTCATCAGACACGTCCTGCTCGCATGAGTCACCACTCATCGACTCACATTATACCACTCATATTCTTAGGTTTTTTCGGTAAAGTCACGTAGGTAAAACATTAAAACATTAAAATTAATAAAAGTAAAATAAAATAAAAATCACGACGTTTCGGAGGCAACACAAGCTTCCGTCTTCAGGTGGAACGTCGTGATTTTTATTTTATTTTACTTTGATGAATTTTAATGTTTTAATGTTTTACCTACGTGACTTTACCGAAAAAACCTAAGAATATGAATCCTTGCAGTCACGAAAGCTTCAAATCTAGAATTATACCACTCACCGCCTTTATACAATACAGTGGTGAGCCCATTGAGATTCAACGGCTTCCCGCACCACCACGCAAGCAAACTCCAAAAGGACAACGCCTTTCCATTGTGAAATAACCCACTGCGACCACGATCTGGGCTTGTGTTTTCGTCTTTATTTCTTTCCCACAGCTAGACAGCGCCGCTCTCTATCTCTCTCTGACACGGCTGCACTCCGTTCCACGCGGCTGGGTGGTTACTCGTGTCCAGAGGTCGCAAACGGGTTTTGATTCCTTACCCGTACCCGTACGCACCAGGGTCGCAAACGGGTAACCCGTACCCGGCCGTACCCGTACCCTACCCGTACCCGTCCGGTAGGGTACGGGTATCGGGTACCTGATTGCGACCTCTGGGATGAAGCCATGTTGCAGGCGCGGGTGGGTTGATTCTAGGAACTTGAATTGTGAGAAGAGACAAGACGTTGGGAAATGAGTGACAAACGGTGACTCACCAGTGACTCACGGCCTACCCGTACCCGGCCGCACCAGGGTCGCAAACGGGTACCCGTACCCGGCCGGGTACGGGTAGCCGGGTATCGGGTAGGGTACGGGTATCGGGTACCCGGTTGCGACCTCTGCGGTGAACTCTCGTATTACAATTGTACGATGTTTAAGTGGGGGTCACACAATCCTCCTACCTCTCCCCTCTCATCTCACTCTAGTCCTCTCCACGTGCTCCCTTATCTCTCACCTCACACCTCACTCTACTCCCCGACAAACACTCTCTGCTGCAGCAGCCAAAGCTTTTGGAGAAGCCCGCAGTCAATCTTTGCTCATTCCTCTCTGTTACCCTTCATAGTCTGGAATTACTTCTTGACTCCCCCGGCTGCTGACCTTCCATGTTTTCCTCTGCCCATGACTGGACGGCCTCTTTCCCTCTATAACATATACATTCCACTGTTTCCGGTCAGGCAACATTCAGAAGCAGTAGCATTTAGATGATTTGTAAATGCATGATGTAATTGCATTGCATTACTATGTATGACACTATTACATGTACCAATAACTGCTTGTACCAACCACCACATGTGCCATGTCTCTTGTCCGGGAAAGGCTAATATTTTTCTCTTTGTTCTCTCATAGATTACCAAGTTATTCCAGAAAGAACAGCGGGCAAGATATTTATACCGGGAATACAGCGTCTCAAGCTTCCGGTACGAACAACATTTAATCTTACTCATACTATATTCTAAGGTTTTCGGTAAAGTCACGTAGGTAACATTTTTTAAAGTAAAATAAAAATAAAAATCACGACGTTTCGGAAGCAACACAAGCTTCCTTCTTTAGGTGGAACCGTCACAGCACGATTGCTGTATCAAGTAAGATACTTGCTGTATCAAGTAAGTTACTTGATACAGCTATCGTGCTGTGACGGTTCCACCTGAAGACGGAAGCTTGTGTTGCCTCCGAAACGTCGTGATTTTTATTTTATTTTTTATTTAACTTGTATTAATTTAAATTTTTTACCTACGTGACTTTACCGAAAACCTTAGAATATGAATCCTTGCAGTCACGAAAGCTTCAAATCTAGAACTTACTCATACTATTTGGTTCTTTCGGTAAAGTCACGTAGATGGAAAAGAAAAAATAAATAAAATAATAGATCACGACGTTTCGATCGCAACAACAAGATGGTCGCTTGTTGTTGCGAACGAAATGTCGTGATCTATTATTTTATTTATTTTTATTTTCCATCTACGTGACTTTACCGAAAGAACCAATGAGTATGAATTCCTGCAGTCACGAAAGCCTCACAAATGAAGACATTTCATCTGTTTCTAAACTGGTTCATTGTTGCTCTTTAAGTGTGAAGTTTTGTTTAGATGGCGTTATTTTACCATTTAGAAGTATAACGGAGCTTAAATACCTCATTATTTCAAACCCCATACATCACTATTTCATCTCAACTATTCCAATGCACTGGAAGTCTAGCCAAGGAATCCCCCCATTGGCTAGCTGTCCCTGTGAAGCACATGGTGCATATATAGTGTTGTAAAGGACGGACTTCTAAACTTCTTTATGGCACACACTGTTTATTGTCTTAATACACAGTCCCTATCGCACAAAGGGGTATATGGTCCCGTCACCCGTTACCCTGAGGAGGTACAGCCTCCGGACCTTGCAGGCTATCTAATCTCCCTGCTATCCCAGCGTCCTCTGGCTGGACCTAGGGGATCTCTCTCCGACCACTGGTTACACTGAGCCCTAGCCCTGATAAGGGCTGGAGGGCTTGGTCCAGGGTCCTAGATGTCTTCGGCCGACTTGGGTCTTCGTGTAGCAGAACTGGCCAAGAGCTCTCAGCGCTCTGGCTTTTATACCGGTTCGTGGCCGGGTTGTCCAATCCCCGGCCACCTTGTGGAACCCTCCGATTGGTCCTTCCCAATCTGGCGTTTGGATCCTACCTCACCCCATTTGACCCTGACCGTTTGATTGAGCGGGAAAACCTTGTTTACGATCCGCTCTCTCACAGCTTGCGAACAGCGAGTAGTTATCACCACTACACATACAACACCAGCCTGCAAATGCGTATAAGCTGTCGGTAAGGGGCAATGTTACTACGTTTTTATTTCTAATTTCGTAATTTGCGAGTAATCTCAAAACTTTGGCAAATTGGCCTGTGATGCAAACGCACATGTCCTACTTTTCTTCAGATTATGTCCTGGGATTTTAAAGTCTACGGTAAAGGATTTGGTGAATATGTATGGTTAATATACCTGCAGTATTATCCTTGCTGATCTCGTCAAGGAACATACACCATCACGCCAATTCTGGTCATCCTCGTAGCAGATTTTGGCTATCCATCAAAGACGATCGGTGCATTGCACCATTTCGGGTGCACTTCTGCGGCTGTCACTCTTTGTTCTGATACTAAGAAGCTACCGGAGCTACGCACGTTTAAATACTCTAGATTGAAAACTAATTTCTTGAGAACGGCTTTGTGTTTAGTTTGTTGTCCTTCCCTCGCACCTCCGATTAACACGGTTGGCTATGTACGGTGCAAAAGAAGTTCAACGTACATAAATACATCCACGGTAGCCAAGGAGCTCAAACCACAAACCCACCGATTAAAGCGAATAGTTCAGCTACAGAAGTGACTAATGTCCTGGAGATTGTTAATTCAATCATTGATCAGATTATCAAAACCCTTTCCTGGGTTGCGGGGAGGTTGTTAGATTTTATTATTTTCCAATGTTTAAATACTCCCCCCCCATCTGTATAAATAGGTACAACACAGGATGCATGTGGTGGGGTATAGTGGAGGTCCTTTCTGCGAGCAGTGGACTGTACATGTTTTTAATCGACTTAACAGAAGCAGCTTTGCTTCTCTCATTGCAGGATCGGCTCCATTACTGTGGAGGGCAAATGCTCTTTCCTAAAGAACGGTGGTGAGAACGTGCCCACGCTGATGAAAGAGTTCACCGAAGGAACCACTAACATGACCTACCTGGGACCGTACAAGCTGCGGCCCGACAGCCTCAAGGTGTACGGTGAGTGGCATGGGGCCCATTGTCAACCCACACGGTTACAATTCCTGGGTAGGGTTTGCGCGATACGGCAGTCCTATAATATATTGCCGATTGACTCCGATCACTTGCTCACCGACGGTTAGTTTCCTCCTTGTCGCTCGTCTATCACTACTACTCCGACCAGAATGGCTGTTTTGTCTCTTCCATATCACTCTCATCCACCATACTCCAGGTGACAACAGTTATCTTGCTGCTTCTTTCGTCGCACTTCTCAAATTTAGAATTTGCCGTCGTCTCTTTACACTCGTTCTTGTAATCTTGCTGAATTACAAAAAAAACGTACTAGCTCTTATCTATTACAATTTTAACAGTGCTGATTATTGATGGCCTGTTGGAGTTTTGGGCATGTGCTCAACAACTATGATTAAAAAAAAATGTATACGACTTAAGATGCATAACCATATCGTTTGTTTTGCGAAATATCGTTATATAGTAAACCCTTCTTAATTCGATACATATGGGTTTCTGGCCTTGCCAAATTATCCAATATTCCGAATTATGTACAATGCTTCCTGCACCAATAATCAAAAAAATAAATCCAAATTTGTTCTCTAAACTCTTCACACACCATACACATTGACACACCTGCATGAATTCGATCCAAAATTTTGGATTTGTCTGGCAGACTAAGCGATTTATACTTCAGTCCCTTTCTATTACTTCTCGATGTAGATGTAGACGAGATTTCTGAGAGGGTTGTGGCTTGCACAGAGTGCACAAGCAAGGTAAAGTCCAAAGCAACAGGTCTTGCACTCACGCTCACCACGCGCACCGCCACTAGACTGAGTCGTTGTTCTGGTAGTGGGGCGCGGCATCGCTCCACGTGTACGCCGAAATCGGACCATTCAGAAGGGCAAATCGGCTCATGGCGAATTACTAATATACACTATATATATGCCGAAGTGCAACCGTGCCGTATTATCCAAAATTATGAATGATCAAATACCGAAATAACGAGGTTTTATTTATCCTGATAGTCATTGCTCATTTTATTGTTTAAATGTGTTTTTTTTAATGAAAAAAACACATCACATCATGGTGTTTATTGGTGAAGGCATGCGATACATATGTAAAAGCATAAATGACTGCGCAATGATTTTTTTTCAAGCATGGCCCTCTGTTGACAACACAGACCTGCATTAGCCCACACCTATACAATGCATGGACAATTTAACCACTATCCAGGCTCAAACATGCTTGGCCTCTGAAATCTGGCAAGATCAGGCATATTCTGGTTGATTTTGAGACAGGACAATTCATGTACTTTTATGCAAATCGTATTTAAATGACATACATTCACTTCATGGTAAGGGAACAAATAAAAAAAAAATTTGAACATGAGACAACAATAGCCGAGATGGTACACATTACTCAAAGGATCGTTAAATTAAATGTGGACCCTGGTTTGTAAAAATTCATCAACATGGCTGGTAATATGGCCAATCGGTAGTGCATTTTCCGTTTGTTGCAGCGATTCTCGGTTCAAGACCAGTGGCCACGCTGGTTAAGCTGTGGGTTAATTAACCACAAATAAGCGCATTCTGCTTCACAGTGGACGTTAAAGATCACGTGACGTTATTCAAAAAGGAGGCCATTGTGTATCAGCGTCATGGTCAATTACTGATAGAACTGAAACTGGATTTAAAAAAAATCATGTAACCAATATCACTCCCTATTGGAACAATAATTCCCACTTAGTTGCCGGTGTCACATTTCACCTTGTGCCACACAATAACTGCCGATACTGGGGGTCTCCTGCCGCAGGGCACCTCGAAATGTACCGCACGAGAGGTGCGGTACAACTATTAAGTGGTGAGGATGAAATCGTGACCTTATGCCAGTAGCGTGATGAAATCGAGGATTTTTTTTTTAAACAATGACTTCAAACCGGAAAGAGAATTATGAACCGTGGCTAAAATTGTCTGCGGTGTGTGTCGGTGCAGTTGACAAGGAGGTGGTGTACTACACGAATACGAATACAAGTTCAAGTCCGAACAGGTCCCTGCCATACTGGGTCTACTTCATCATCGCCCTCTGCTGCCTCATTCTGTTGGCCCTGATCATCGCCTACATCGTGCTGGTATGGCAACATGCTCGTTCATTATTTCGTCCGTATAGTATTTAACGTCTTAAAAAAACACCGTTGCACAGCTTCGAAAGCTGTATGTTCAAGCCACGGTTGATGGAAGAGCCTCCACTAGGGGGAGCTCTACACTGTACCTCTGGGGAGTATTTTAGCCTATTATTCCACGCTGTACAACGTTTTTAAATCTACCATATGTGACCCAACAATCGATTGACTGTGGTGTACCCATATGGATTGCAATTCCAGTGTGAACTTCCCCTTTATGTAAGTAGCCAACTGTGCTAATCGGAGTTATGGGGAAAGGGCAAGAAATTAAACACAAAAAGCATGTGCGTGCATACTTGTGGATAAATCTAAATATGGCTGATTGTTTCCATCTTTGTTACCCCACCTCCCAACCTCACACACATTTTTGGCCAACAATCACAGGCTCTCATGAGATACTTCAAGAACAAAGGCGACGCCTACAAAGTGCTGAAGATGCCATGGGGAATCTACTACCCGCACTTGGACCTCCGCAAGTCTTTCTGAACATCTCCGTGGTGAAGCAATTCACACAGCAATGGAAACAGCAGCAGCAGCAGCAGCTGCAGAAATATCAGCCCACATCGGCAATGACAAACACATTTGGCAAAACTTGCATCGCACCTGTCACCAGCAAATTACTCAAATAACCAGAGCCGCTGCTACTGTAGCCACAAGAGTAATGCCTGTCACAATACACCATCCTCATCGTCATCTTTGTAAACGTCATCAGACCGCACAATCTTTTCTGGACAGATTTGCCATCACCACCAGTATCACCTAAAGCAACCAAACGTCCTGGTTTGGCAGGGATGGTTTCAGAAAGGCTGTCCCGGTGTGCTGAAGCGCATTTGTGAACATTGGGATCTTGTCAATATTTTATATTTTCATGCCTCATGCTTAACTCATGTTACGGGTGGAATTGGCAGAGTAGTGGATGGGGCCTATCAGCAAGAGGTGTGGCTGACTGAGGGACGGGCCACCAGTTCCCTACATGTTCCGGAAGGTCAACCAGAAATTTGGTAGCTATAATCCCTCTCACCAGCGACATCGTCACTACGATTCTCATCGTCGATAAAACCAAGAGGCGCTGATACAACCAGAACAGCAACTACCATTATCAACAATCCTGTCAAGATAACCGTCATCGCAAATCGATGCAACCGGAACAAACGATACAACCACAACAGCGACCACCACCACCACCACAAAACATGTTGATGACGCATTACGACTGGCAACATTAACCACAATCACGTCCTCCACCAACAGCAAAAGCATCTGCACTTATAATATACAGGGTGGTCCATTTATAGATACTCCAATATTCGATCACTTCTCAAAAGTGACCGAATATTGTGAAAGCGATGGCTCCATATCCGGCAGAGGATATTGTTAAAATGTCATCATTGTATTGAGATTGGTGGGAGATATGTAGAGGCTTTGAAAAAATGTTGTTTTATGTATGATTTCTCCATATTATTTTAGTGGGTTAACTATAAATGGATCGTCCTGCAGTAGAACATGTAATATAACATAGTGATAATAAATATTTGCTGCTAGAAACATAGAAATATGCATGGCACTTACATAGGAGTGATAACGACATAAATACATTTCACAACTAAAAACACATCTCAGCCCATCGATGCACGGGGCTTTTGGTCACCTGAGCTGCAAGTGTGACTCCCCTTCCCCCGCACCACCGCACTATTAAGCATAACCCCACCATCCATCACTCAGATATTGCTACAGTCCATGGCGACAACTGCACCCGCCTCGGGTTCGCTTCGATGAAGATTCCATTCGTGAGAATTGCACTTAATGTGGGAGGAAATTGGAAAATCCGAAAGAAAACAAACCACACATACATCCGAAGGGATTACACTCAGCACTTACAAAATAATACAAAAAATGCCAATTCTTTATCCAGAACCTGGCACTGACCAATCAAGCCACTAACCGGGCCCGACTCCACTTAGCTTCAGAGATGTGACAAGACTGGGCATATTCAGGGTTATTTCTTCTTACAGCAGATTACTGGTTCTCTTTATAGGTTCATAACAGACACCACACCTCTATCTTTGAGCAAGGCCGCAGCAAGGAAAACTCTAGACTTCATTAATCTATTCTACTACTCGATATGTAGCACAGATAAAATCAGCAAAGATTCACCACCGTTGACCGGATGAAGTGATAATTGTTATAAATTACAGCCCGTTTGTCAATCCGGACAACTGCACCACTGCTCTGCCACCACGATACATATGTTCAATACAAATATAATACAAACAATTTATCTCTCCAATGTGGATCAGATGTGGACATTATAATCCATTAGCACATATTTGCACATTAGCATATAGAAGCAAACACATACATCTACACTTGCAAGACTTGTACAGATTCCATACCCCCTCGATATTCCACGTTTCCCAATTCAGGGACAGCGATTACGAGTTAATAGTCGGTTTTGTTCTGTTAACACAACGGGACTAGTGGCTCTACAATGGGCATGTCGCAAGGAGGAATAGCAACATATAACAGTTCGGTATTAAGTTGTGTAAGCCAGTCAAGAGCTTTCAGAAATTTCAGAAACTTTTCATGGAATAGTAACAGCGAATGGTCCACTGGATGTCCCATCACTTTAAAGTTGTTCATCACACACCCACACTGTGAAGTGTCTTTGATGCTCCATTCATGCATAAAGTATCCACACATTCATGTGATGGTCTCATGTCGTTCATGATGTTCATCCGCTGTCGCCAAAGAATTGTGAAGCCAGTAAGCCCAACTGTTGGCTCAGCTGTGAGGCTTTTGTTTTTCAACCAAGCGGCCAATTCGCCGCATCTCTCCTGCTCTCTACAATGTACCGCTATCGTCTCCAATGCACCATGTTCTTCCTTCAATGCACTGTTATGTCCTGCCTAAGCCCAGATCATCACAATGTCTGCTTAATCGTCAATATGAATCTGCTGTATCCATTCTCCGGGCATAGTGTTAAGCAACGATGGGGGGGATTGGGGTTCTGTACAACTTCTGCACTGCAAATGTCCTATGCAAATAAAAACAATAAATCCCAAATTTTCCTCTTCTACAATGTGGACTGTTTTTTTGTGGTGGGGGGGGCAGGGGGTGGAGATTTCTGGATGACCAATAAGGAGGCAGGAAATTTGACAAAAAACACTCGACTCAAAATTGCCCAAAGACTCGCATTGAGCCGTAAGCTTTACATACAGATCCACAGACATATAACACAGCGAAGAACAGCAAATTGCGATTTAAAGCTTTTGTGACTGCAGGGATTCATCTTCTTGGTTCTTTCGGTAAAGTCACGTAGAAGGGAAATAATAAAATAATAAAAATAAACCAATTAAATAATTCTCGCGACGCTTCGGGCCATAACGCAAGCAGACGTCCTCAGGTGAAGAACAGGTCTGTCGGAAAGACAGCGTCATTCAGAGAATTATTTTATAATATTTTATTTTTATAATTTTATTATTTCCCTTCTACGTGACTTTACCGAAATAACTAAGAGGAACAGCAAATCGCATACAGCCTGCCATGCATGCATAGTGGCATAGCGCTGGCTGTTGGCGAAAAAGGGTATCTGCGGCGTACGGCAGTTCTGACGTCGGCAGGCCGTGATATACACGAGAGGGGGATCGAGGGGAAAGGTCACAGAAGGGGTCCACCAGGAACCCGCTGGTAGGTTCCAGAAAGGGGGCGTGGCCACGCTGACCGTATAAGAGGGGTCCCTGTGGGGGACCTCGGGGCTGTCGCTGGAAGTGGGATGATCCCCGCCGTGCCGCTCAAGTCCATCGCCACCGTTCTTCTCGTCGTCGTCTTCGTCTTCGTCTTCACTGTCCCGGGGCACCGCTAGTCAGACGGCCTACCAATCGTTCTAACTAATCTCGATTTGAAGCTTTCGTGACTGCAGTAATCCATACTCTGGTTCTTTCGGTAAAGTCGCGTGGGTAGAAAATAAAATGAAATAAATAACGACGTTTCGATCGCAACACAAGCGGTCGTCAAAGGCAAACTGTTGATAAGGGTTTGGGGATGGGCATAGTCCAGTGTGTTATCCCGATGGTGCTTGTTAAATAAAGAAGTGGCCTCCAAGTCTACCTGTCTCCGCGTTAGTCACAACACGTGTACCTACTGCGTGACAGGCTGTTGCAAACAAAACCGACAGTGATACCTTGTTGATATCGATAGACTTTTGTGCTTCCCTTGTTCATGGCGTTGCTGCCCGGTATGTAGGCTGTGCAATAGTCTGCCATGCAGTAGCAACATTACAGCAGCAATGTGTCCCAATGTCTCCCCATGTCCTTTGCGTATGTTCGTGGGTCCCCATGCAGTAGCTAATTACAGCAGCAAAATTAATATCATCACTTCATCACCATCATGATCATCATCATCGTCAAAACCAACATATACATCATTAGAATCGTCATCAATATCAACACTTACATCGTTACTAACTCGATAACCATCGTCACATTCAACACTTAAATCACGAACATCGTCATTTGAAATGTAAAACAAAACCTTGCACATCGCGGGGTTTCACATCGCGGATTTGGCCATTTAGGGGCCGTCCATAAATGACGTCACACGATTTTGGACGATTTTTGACCCCCCCCCCCTCGTCACACGGCGTCACAAAAAGTCAGACCCCCCCCCTCAAATATGACGTCACAAAGCTCTGCCCCCCCCGCCCCCCCCCCGCCCCCCCCAAAACCATATTTCCATTTTGAAAATAAAACATGCTTCAAATCGCTTTAAACTATTGTCATTGTAGTGTTGTTATAACAATTAGTGTTGTTATAACAATTCTATATTTATTTAAAGTTGCTCATTTTGATGTGACGTCACATTTCTCAAACCCCCCCTACCCCCTCGTCACACATTGTCACAAATGTCTGACCCCCCCCCCAGGTGCGTGACGTCATTTATGGACGGCCCCTTACTAAAAAATTTCATCCCTGGCCCCGCCCACTTACCCTTGGGTGTACCCACCACACACGTATAACAGGACCCTGCGGGGTGGGCTGGTAGGAATAATACTAATACCGGTACAGGGATATCGACCGGGTATAGAGGAGTTAAAAAGAAAATGATTTGTGCATGGGGGGTGAGCGATGACGTCCACACCCCCCTCCCCACTGACTCGCGCGCCCACAGAGCAAGGATTGCAACAGGCGATGTCATTGGCTGCGCCGGATGCGACGGCCATCTTGTTTAGTTCATTTAGTTCACGGATCGCAGGGGGAGCGGGCAGCCATCTTGTCGGACAGACGGACAGTCGGACGGACGGACGGACACATTAATCTATTGGTGGTCTGGTCCACTTCGTTCCTACCAGTATTATATCACCCTGGTGGCAGTAGCTCTCTCGCTGCATTTCGTCTTGCCTCAGCAGTCAGCCTGCTGTATTGTTTCACCTAAGGATGATGGCTTGTGTTGCTATCGAAACGTCGTGATCTTTTATTTTTCTACCTACGTGACTTTACCTCAAGAACCAAAGAGTATGGATTGCTGCAGTCACGAAAACTTACCCAAACCCATAGCATTACCCCTATCACTACACCTACCCCTAACACAGTGGTTCTTAACCTGGGTTCGATCGAACCCCAGGGGTTCGGCGGAGGTTACGACACACACCTGACTCATATGATTGTGCACCAGTAAAACATATACCTATGTTTTGAATTTGAAAAAATATATATTTTTTCCAATTAAGAAGGGTTCGGTGAATGCGCATATGAAACTGGTGGGGTTCAGTACCTCCAACAAGGTTAAGAACCACTGCCCTAACACTACCCTTACTGCTATTCCCTGCTTCCACCCCCCAGCTATAACCAGGCCTACCCACACCCCTTTTTAACCTCTCCCCCATGTTCTCTTGCCTCCAATATTCAAATATGCTCAAAATGTCCCCCCCAATATATTGCTATAAAAGAGATTTCTGTTCATATGATTGTGGTTATGGTTGTACTTCATTAATCCCTAATCTCTGCCATTACATATGTAGTGGTTTAACGCGCGCCAAGGGGGGAAATTGTAAACACGTGTGGGTTGTGAACAGTGGGGTCGTATCAGGACAAACAGGTGTTGCTGGGGGACAACGGCCTGGCGGAGGCGGCTCGTTAGGTAATTATGGGATGCAGGGCTGTGATTGGCCGGTTGTTGTTATCAGGGACGAAGTCTGGGAATGGGAGCAGGTGGCGGTGGGGGCCGCGGGAGCGGGGCATGGGGGGGGGACGCCGGTTAATTAATTGGAAATTAATAGGGACGGGGATAAATACGGGAGCGTGAGAGTGAGACGGGGAGTTGTGCTGGGAGCTGGACGGAGACGGTCGGAGCAGAAGAAGAAGATATGAGAAGATAGAATAGGGTAGCAGTGGAGCAGAAGAAGAAGTATGGGGTAGCAGTAGAGACGGAGACGAAGAAGAGATGAGAGATAGAATGGGGTAGTGGTGGCGCAGGAGAAGAAGAGACAATAGGAAGAATAGGTTAGCACTGGAACGGGAACGAGAGAGACAGTCGGAGCGAAAGAGCGACAGCTGGAGTGAGACGGAGGCGAGAGAGAAACAGTTGGAGTGAGACGATCAAAGCCGAGACGGGCGAAGCAGAGAGGAGAGTCTGGGGAGAGAAACTGAGAGAAAGAGGTGAGTTTGATCAAATAAAGTGACGACGGAAAAAGTTGTCCGCGTAAAGTTCAGCACTACACATACAATGAAACAAGAAAAGGTAAAACAGAAAAAACAGAGCAATGTAATACAATATACTATTAGACATTATGGTAAAAAATATAAGTTCATCCAATGTGTTGGTGATTTTTTTTTTTATATTTTGGGAAGGAAATTTGTTTTCAAATTTAGATTTTTTTTTTTTTTTCGGGGGGGGGGACCCCAGACCACTGAAAGATTTGGTCCCCCCCCCCCCTCCAATGTTGACTCCATGGCTACGGCCTTGCAACCACCACTTTTAATACCAACCACACACTTTATAAATCCATATAAGATCAGATATTGAACAAAATATACTGCTCATTTCATGCTTGGGCGAATGTAGGGTAATATAAAGGTAATGGCAGGGGTTGTATTACAAAACCCCGAAGCAAACCCTATTTTCCCTGTATGCCTTTGTAGTTTTGGAGTGTGAAACTGCTGATTGTTGCTATTTTCACGAACGTAACCCCCGCGATAGGCAAGGTTTTGGAGTAATCGACCATTACATCATCGTTAACTAATATATCATGAAATATATAAAAACGTTAACAATCAAAATGAAAATACAGTAAGCCCTTGTTAATTCGACACATGGGGCTCTGGCCTTGACGAATTCTCCAATATTCTGTACAATGGTACTCAACTGTGCCTCCTGCCCCAATGAAAAAAAAAATCAAATTTGTTCTCTAAACTCTTCCCACACCATACACACTGACACCTACATCAATTCTATCCAATTCTTTGGATTTGTCTCGCAGACTAAGCGATTTATACTTTAGTCCCTTTCTATTACTTCTTGATGTAGGTGTAGACGACGAGGGTTGTGGCTTGCACAGAGTGCACAAGCAAGGAAAAGTCGAAAGCAACAGGTCTGCACTCACGCTCGCCACGTGCACCGCCACTATACTGAGTCGCTGTTCTGGTAGTGGGGTGCGGCATCGCTCCACGTGTTTGCCGAAATTGGATCATTCGGTACGGCAATTCTGCTCATGGTGAATTACTAATATACACTAAATATATGCCGAAAGTGCAGCCATACCGAATTGTCCCCAATTATGAATGATCCAATAACGAGGTTTTACTGTAATTATCAATAGCTATGCAACAAGTAGGCTATTCACGACTAATATGATTGGTATCTGATTTCTTTGGGGTCAGATTGTGACACTTCATAAACGTGATCTAACCCCCCCAAAAAATGAACACGAATAATCAATACGATTGTCAACTTCATGAACTCGCATCACCTACATCAACACAAACATCATCATCTAGATGAGAATAAACGCAAATGTTATTGTGACTTGCAGAGGACTTGGGAACCTACGGGCGTCAATTCTACCCTATTAAGCCTAACCTAAGATACCTTTGTAAATAAGCTCCTTAGAGACATGCATTTTTTGTAGACGTAGGGCTTGATTTCTAACTTAACGTACAGATATTCCCCGAGTTACAATGGTCCGACTTACGATATTTCGATCTTACGATGGCGATAGCGATATGACAAAATTGTAAAATATTTGAAATTTAGCGCCGCAGGCAAACGCAGCAGCGTCAGAGGTACGATACTGTAGGTTGGGACGCTGCCGGGATGTACGCATCTCCTGCCTTGTGTGATGCAGATAGGATTGTTTTCTGAAGAAACTTTATATTAAATTGCAGTTCATATAGGTAGGCTAAGAATTTACCTTGTTTTTTTACTTTATATTGTACTGTGCAATACAGTATTGTAATTAATACATACAGTATATAGTTTATACAGTACGGTACTGTAAATTGCTCTGTTTTGCTAAATTATCACCATTCTTTAAGACTCCTGGGTAGGCTATAGGCCATCTTCGACTTACGATGGGGTCGTCGTAACGCATCTCCATCGTAAGTAGAGGACTACCTGTATTTACAGTTCCGAGTGTAACAACTGATGCGCACGTAATTCCTATGGCTATCTTCAGCCCCGATAGTTTCCACGGAGTTGATCTCGAACAGTCGGCCCCGATGTCGTCCATCTTGGTCGTCGATGAGTCCCCGAGCAAGCGCCACGTTATCCTTGTGTTTTCTCCATCTTTGTCCAGATACGAAGTCTTCCGAGGCAGAATCCTGACGGCTTTCCCGGATCCAACGGGCGAGTTTGCGCACAGATTGGCCATGACCAAACACGCCACAGGGGAAGGAGATTAAAATCTTATCCAGTGATTATTCAGTGCTAATGTAGGTGCCGTGGTCCATCCAGGACCTATTGTTGAGATTCATGTTATCTAAGACAATGTTATGATGCTGCAGTGTTCATTCATTGTGTAGTGCTTTACTTTGCACGGACAACTTCTTGCTTTTCTGCCGTCACTTTATTTTCTACTAACGCAGTACATTCCAGCAACATTCTCCGGCACGTTCTCCGCTCGCCTGCCACGTTCCGCTGGTCTCGCTCGCTCTGCTCTGCCGTCTCTCCCGACTCTCCTCTCCACTCCTCCGTCACAGTCCGGCCGCCCTCTCTCGGCTTCTCCGTCTCACTCTCGCCGCTCTCTCGCGGCTTCTCCGTCTCACTCCACTCTAGCCGCTACGCGATACTTCTTCCTTCATTCCACTGCTACTCTATACTTCTGTTTATCCACTGCTACTCTATACTACTTCCGTTACTCCACTGCTACTCTATACTTCTGTTACTCCACTGCTACTCTATACTTCCTTCACTCCACTGCTACCCTATACTTCCGTTACGCCACTGCTACCCTATACTTCCGTTACGCCACTGCTACCCTATACTACTTCTGTTACGCCACTGCTACTCTATACTTCTTCTGTTACTCCACTGCTACCCTATACTACTTCTGTTACTCCACTGCTACCCTATACTTATTCCGTTACTCCACTGCTACTCTATACTTCTTCTGTTACTCCATTGCTACCTTATACTTCTTCCGTTACTCCACTGCTCCCCTATACTTCCGTTACTCCACTGCTACTCTATACTTCCGTTACTCCACTGCTCCCCTATACTTCCTTCACTCCACTGCTCCCCTATACTTCTTCCGTTACTCCACTGCTCCCCTATACTTTTATCCGTTACTCCACTGCTACTCTATACTTTTATCCGTTACTCCACTGCTACTGTATACTTCATCCGTTACTCCACTGCTACTCTATACTTCTTCCGTTACTCCACTGCTACTCTATACTTCTTCTGTCACTCCACTGCTACCTTATACTTCTTCTCTTCAGCTCCGACCATCTGCATCCGTTCCCAGGCACGACTCTGCTCCAACTCCCCGCAACTCTTAAACTCCCTTCTATTTATCCCTGTCCTTATTAATTCCTAATTAATTAGTTGGCGTCCCCCCCGAAGCCCCTCACCCCCGGTCTCTTTTCCCAAACTTGGAGGCGCCATCCCACACACACCAACAACAACCAGCCAATCACAGCCTCGCATCCTTAATTGCCCAGCGGCCCATCTCCGACTCACCCTTCGTTCCCCTGGCAACAGCTGCATGCCCCGATATGCCCCCACTGTACCCCACACGCACGTGTGTGCAATTTCCTCCCTTGGCGCGTGTTAAACCACTACAATTGTATTTATATTACAAGAATTAACAAATGCTGTATTTTGTGCTGTGTTTTTCCATCAGTTTTACCAAACTTCATTAGTTAAATACGTTGGAGTCAGATGTTCACCCTGGCTCTGAAGTTTTATTGAATGCGAGGTTAACTACTCGGAGAGTGGTGCAACGCAGCGCACAGCGAGGCTGAGACAGTATGCACGCACACACGTACTTGCACAAGTACGCACGTACGCAATGCACGCACGCACACATGTATGCACCGATGGCGTGGAAAAGCACGACTGAGTCTTCAAGGATTTGTCGCCGCACCGGCCACTTTTATTGCACCCAAAGAAAGAAAACACGCTACACGTGCACGCACGAGTAACAGCAATTGCGTGACGTCCGATACGCCACCACCACCGCTCCCAACACCATCCCCGGGTTGCCCGTTCCCCCTTCTCGAGCAACTGCTGCCAAAAGGCTTCGAGGGTGACCTCGTGCTGCCGGCATCAATCTCTGGAAGCGACCTCTGCCCCACACCCCCCCTTCCCCCAGTGGAGAGAGCTATGCGAAAAGGGTCACCCCACTCTGTTAACGTTGGGATTTAAATCTATACATATACATTTTTTTGGTTTAATTCGTTCCACCGAAAAACTCCTGTCCACCGAAATATCACCGTTCATCGAAGACGTGCACGTGTGCAGTAGAAGCCCCACTCGACTCGTCGTTAATGGGGGAATGGTCGGGAAGTGAACACATTGGGCTCAATGGAGGCACTACGCTACTATACACTACACTTCTATACACTGCACTACTATAAATTACACTATACACTACTATACACTACACTTCTATACACTACTATACACTTCACTACTATATACTACACTATACTCATTAAGCGATTAGTCGTTAACGGGTCGTTAAGGGGTTCTGTACACTACAATACACTACACTGTATGCTACACTACTTTATACTATACAGTACACTGGCAACACTACACTACTATACACTACACGACTATAAACTACTATACACTACACTACTATACACTACACCACTATAAACTACTATACCCGACTGGCGGAGTGGGGCAGATGAGGCGGTGAGGTTGGTGTGGCGGGAGGGAGTTTACAAGACGCTCGAGAAACCCTTTGGGGAGGAAATGGGGGAAGCCGGGAAATGGGACGGCGGTTTGAGAGGCGGTTGACATCGAGGGAGTGGGGCGATGATGGCCGACTTGAAATTGGCAGGAAAGACACCGGAGGATTGGAGAAGAATTGAAAAGAGAGAGAGAGAGAGTAAGTAAGGAAAGGATGGAGATAAGGACGGAGGGAAGAAAAGGGGATAGGGTCGGGGGAGTGGGGGGCGATGAGGTGGGATGGACCTTGGAGGTGGTAAGGGAGGGCTCGCCCAGCGTGGTTGAGGGCGGACGGAGTAGGAAGTTTGAGGGGCTGGAAGGAGGGGGAGCGGCCGGGGGGAGGTGGAGACTGGGAACGAGGAGCGAACGGCGCTCAGCCTTTTTGAAGCGAAGAAAAAGAAGGGGGCTGAGGTCAGTGGCAGAGAGGTCGGAGGAAAGGGGCGGGGAGGGGGGGTGGTGGGTGTAGGAGGCTATTGAGGGTAGAGAAGAGATGGCAGGCGAGGCGGCCGTGGTCAGCACGGGGCTAGGCAGGAGCAGGCCCTGACGAACAAATGTGTACGCGTAGCTCCTGGTAACCATCATCGCCACCATCATTGCCGCCATCATCATCACCACCAACACTGTCACCACCACCACCCTTCAACATCATCATCACCACCAACACTGTTACCACCACCACCCTTCAACATCATCGTCACCGTTATTATCATCATCATAATCACCACCACCATAATCATCATCACCGTCATCATCGTCACCACGGTCAGCACAGGGCCAGGCAGGAGCAAGCCCTGACGAAGGCGTACGCGTAGCTCCTCGTGGAGCCATCGTCACAGCGCAGAGTGGCGCTCCGCTGCTCCACCAAACTCTCCCTGCAGCAGCTGCAGGCGCGCACCACGGAGCGCTGGGCATGGTCGAGCCTGCGGTGAGGGGGGGGGGGGGGGGGAGAGGGTGAGGAGGAGGATGGGGGTGAGGAGGAGCCTGGCGAGTGGTACGGTGACCATGTTGAACTTTTTTCGCGCCGTACGTAGCCAACTGCGTTAATTGGGGGTGTGGTGTAGTGGGTAGTGTAGTGTGTAGTGTATAGTGCAGTGGATAGTATAAAGTATAGTGTATAGTAGTATATAGTGTAGTGTACAGTAGTGTATAGTGTAGTGTACAGCCGTGTAAAGTACAGTGAGTAGTATGATGATGGTGACATTGACGATGGCAATGATGATGACAACGATGGCCATGATGACGACGATGATGATGTCTCCGTAGAGGATAAAGAAGATGATGATGATGACGATGATGGATGAGGAGGTGGTCTTCACGTTGTCGAGGATTTGCAGGTGCCGCTGCAGTGGCCCAGCTCCAGCTCGGAGCTGTTGCAAGACCCCACGCGGACGACCTCCAGCGTCTTGAACGTGCGGCACAGCGGGGAGTCCGAGGGCTCCACCCGGGGCTGGCACGACACGGGGCAGCAGCCCTGAGCGTCGTAGACCACCTCGACCGAGTCCTATACAGCATGTCCAGCGGAGAGACAGGAGACACGGGGAGACGGGGTGGTGACACAGGGAGACAGGGGGGAGACATGGGGCAGCAGCCATGAGTGTCGTAGACCACCTCGACCGAGTCCTGTACGGCATGTCCAGCGGAGAGATAGGAGACATGGGGAGACGGGGGTGGTGGCACGGGGAGACAGACGGGGGGTGGTGGCACGGGGAGACAGACGGGGGGTGGTGGCACGGGGAGACAGACGGGGGGTGGTGGCACGGGGAGACAGACGGGGGGTGGTGGCACGGGGAGACAGACGGGGGGTGGTGGCACGGGGAGACAGACGGGGGGTGGTGGCACGGGGAGACAGACGGGGGGTGGTGGCACGGGGAGACAGACGGGGGGTGGTGGCACGGGGAGACAGACGGGGGGTGGTGGCACGGGGAGACAGACGGGGGGTGGTGGCACGGGGAGACAAGACGGGGGGTGGTGGCACGGGGAGACAAGACGGGGGGGTGGTGGCACGGGGAGACAGACGGGGGGTGGTGGCACGGGGAGACAAGACGGGGGGTGGTGGCACGGGGAGACAAGACGGGGGGTGGTGGCACGGGGAGACAAGACGGGGGGTGGTGGCACGGGGAGACAAGACGGGGGGTGGTGGCACGGGGAGACAAGACGGGGGGTGGTGGCACGGGGAGACAAGACGGGGGGTGGTGGCACGGGGAGACAAGACGGGGGGTGGTGGCACGGGGAGACAAGACGGGGGGTGGTGGCACGGGGAGACAAGACGGGGGGTGGTGGCACGGGGAGACAAGACGGGGGGTGGTGGCACGGGGAGACAAGACGGGGGGTGGTGGCACGGGGAGACAAGACGGGGGGTGGTGGCACGGGGAGACAAGACGGGGGGTGGTGGCACGGGGAGACAAGACGGGGGGTGGTGACACGGGGAGACAAGACGGGGGGTGGTGACACGGGGAGACAAGACGGGGGGTGGTGACACGGGGAGACAAGACGGGGGGTGGTGACACGGGGAGACAAGACGGGGGGTGGTGACACGGGGAGACAAGACGGGGGGTGGTGACACGGGGAGACAAGACGGGGGGTGGTGACACGGGGAGACAAGACGGGGGGTGGTGACACGGGGAGACAAGACGGGGGGTGGTGACACGGGGAGACAAGACGGGGGGTGGTGACACGGGGAGACAAGACGGGGGGTGGTGACACGGGGAGACAAGACGGGGGGTGGTGACACGGGGAGACAAGACGGGGGGTGGTGACACGGGGAGACAAGACGGGGGGTGGTGACACGGGGAGACAAGACGGGGGGTGGTGACACGGGGAGACAAGACGGGGGGTGGTGACACGGGGAGACAAGACGGGGGGTGGTGACACGGGGAGACAAGACGGGGGGTGGTGACACGGGGAGACAAGACGGGGGGTGGTGACACGGGGAGACAAGACGGGGGGTGGTGACACGGGGAGACAAGACGGGGGGTGGTGACACGGGGAGACAAGACGGGGGGTGGTGACACGGGGAGACAAGACGGGGGGTGGTGACACGGGGAGACAAGACGGGGGGTGGTGACACGGGGAGACAAGACGGGGGGTGGTGACACGGGGAGACAAGACGGGGGGTGGTGACACGGGGAGACAAGACGGGGGGTGGTGACACGGGGAGACAAGACGGGGGGGTGGTGACACGGGGAGACAAGACGGGGGGTGGTGACACGGGGAGACAAGACGGGGGGTGGTGACACGGGGAGACAAGACGGGGGGTGGTGACACGGGGAGACAAGACGGGGGGTGGTGACACGGGGAGACAAGACGGGGGGTGGTGACACGGGGAGACAAGACGGGGGGTGGTGACACGGGGAGACAAGACGGGGGGGTGGTGACACGGGGAGACAAGACGGGGGGTGGTGACACGGGGAGACAAGACGGGGGGTGGTGACACGGGGAGACAAGACGGGGGGTGGTGACACGGGGAGACAAGACGGGGGGTGGTGACACGGGGAGACAAGACGGGGGGTGGTGACACGGGGAGACAAGACGGGGGGTGGTGACACCGGGAGACAGGGGGGAGACACGGGGGGAGAGGAAGTTGGGGGGAGATGGTCCCTCCACCCCCCGCTCCTCCCACCCCCCCTCCCACCACACGGGTGGTGGGAGGGGGGGGGGGGTGGCGGGGGGAGTCGGGGGGGGGGGGCGACCGTTACCTCGCAGTGGTCGAAGTTGAACGGCGCGCAGCTGGTGATGGCCTCCTGCATGGCGGCTCGCCCGCCGACGAGCCCGCAGGAGTAGAGCACGCAGCGGTTGGCCGTGTCGTTCCAGCGTTCGCCAACCTGGCGGGGCGAGTGGGGGGGGGTGGGGGGGGGGGTGGGGGGGGGGGGTGGGGGGGGGGGTGGGGGGGGGGGGAGACGCCCCGTTCGTGGGTTTTGGAGACGAAGGGGGGGGAGTTTCTCTCCTGCGCCGATTCAGGGGCGACCGAACGCCAGCCATGGCTCATCTCCCCGTGCTCGGTGGCGCGGGTGGATCACCTCGTACGATCGCCCGCCCCGGGAAGCTGCCACGTAGTCACCCCAGGGGGTCACGCGTACTCCCCCCTTCCCTGCTCCGGTTGAGAACCGCCGCTCTCTATGCTGGTTAACGCGTAGCAGTCGCGGCCAATGTCATCCCACGACGGAGCGGTGTTCTTTGTTTAACTTTGGGTCGGATGGCGTGAATATGAACACGACGTTAAAGCCGACCAACCGTCATGGTTGCAGGGGGGGGGGGGGGGTTGACTCTCCCACAAACACACACAACCGGTTAGTGCTGAACGAGCAACTCATTGGCCACGTTTTGTGGACTTGACAGACAAATTCGTCAACCGGTGACGCCCGCCCGTCCGTCTGTCACCCACCTGGTGGTAGACTCCATTGTGGACGCAGGCATCTGGGGAGGGCGACAAAGGGGAGGAGGAGAGCAAAAGGAATCGTCAGGGTGAGCAGCGGCACGCACGCAGACAACCGCCATAGGGCGGTACAGCAGCTGTCGGTGTGTGCGGACTAATCTCCCAACGTCGTGATTTAATTCAGACGCTGTCTTTCCGACAGACCTGTTCTTCACCTGAGGACGACTGCTTGCGTTGTGGCCGAAACGTCGTGAGAATTACTTTATTATGTTTTATTTTTTATTATTTCCCTTCTACGTGACTTACTGAAAGAACCAAGAAGATGAATCCCTGCAGTCACGAAAGCTTTACATTGAAATTGAATTTAGTTTTCATTTATTTTATTTTATTGATTGTTTTACCTACGTGACTTTACCGAACAAAACCAAAGAATATAATCTCCATCTGTTCCACCTCACTCACTTCTCCACCGTGGGTGGACTAATCTCCATCTGTTCCATCTCACTCATTTCTCCACCGTGGGTGGACTAATCTCCATCTGTTCCATCTCACTGACTTCTCCACCGTGGGTGGACTAATCTCCATCTGTTCCATCTCAATCCCTTCTACCCGTGTGTAGACTAATCTCCATCTGTTTCATCTCAATCTCTTCTACCCGTGGGTGGAATAATCTCCATCTGTTCCATCTCACTGACTTCTCCACCGTGGGTGGACTAATCTCCATCTGTTCCATCTCAATCCCTTCTACCCCGTGTGTGGAATAATCTCCATCTGTTCCACCTCAATCCCTTCTACCCGTGTGTGAACTAATCTCCATCTGTTTAACACGTAGGC